>NC_139020.1:165815200-166260035 GCF_964662115.1 Mustela nivalis
AGCAATCCACGTAGAAAATGGGCAAAGGACTTGAGTAGATATTTCTAAGGAAGAGAAACAAAGAGCCAGTGAGCACCTGAGAAGATGCTCACCATCACAGCTCACTAGAGACATGCAAATCAAAACCATGGTGAGGTACTACATCACACCCACTGGGATGGCTGCCGTCCGAAAAGGAAATAACAAATGTTGGTGAGAATATGGAAAAATTGGAACCCTCATACACTGTTAGTAGGAATGTAAAATGGTACAACCACTGTAGAAAACAGTATGGCAGTTCCTCAAAAAAGACAGGAGTGCCTGGCTGGCTCAGTTGGTAAGGCATGGGACTCTTGATCTTGGGGTCGTTGAGTTTAAGCCCCATGTTGGGTATAGAGCTTACTTCTTTAAAAGAAAATAAAAACAGAATCACCATTTAATCTGGCAATTTTACTTATTATTATGTACACACAAGAATTGAAAGCAGGGACTTGAACAAATATTTAGGCACCAATATTCATAGCAGCATTATTCACAGTTGCCACAAAAGGTGGAAGCAGCCCGCGGTCCGTTAGTGGATGAATGAATAAACAGAATGTGCTATATACATAGAATAGAATATTATTTAAGCTTAAAAAAGAGTGAAATTCTGACACATGCTACTACATGGATGAACCTTGAGTACACACTAAGTGAAATGTCACTAGTCACAAAAGATCAAATTCCACTTATGTGTATGATTCCACTTATATGAGAGACCTAGAGTAGTCAAAATCAGAAAAAAATTAAAATAAAGGTTACCAGGGGCTGGGAAGTTTAATGGGTACAGGGTTTCAGTTTGGGATGCCGAAAATATAGATGTAGTGATGGTTATACAACAATGTGAATATACTGTCAGTGAATTGTACATGTAAAACTTGTTAAGATGGTAAATCTTACATGTATCTTACCACAGTTTAAATTTTTTTTTGAAGATTTTATTTATTTATTTGACAGAGAGAGATTTATTTGGCAGAGAGGCAGGCAGAGAGAGAGGGAGGGAAGCAGGCTCCCTGCTGAGCAGAGAGCCCGATGCGGGGTTCAATCCCGGGACGCTGAGATCATGACCTGTGCCAAAGGCAGAGGCTTAACCAACTGAGGCACCCAGGTGCCTAAAGAATTTTTTTTAATGAAAAAAATGATCACTCAAAAAAAAAAAAAAAAAAGATCACTCCAAAATCATACAACTGCAAAGACTGACAACACGATGTCGTCAGAGATGGTGTGATCCAGCGAACTGTGAGTGACTGTGGCTGGGTAAGGTGATGGCTGTCCAAATAAGGTGTATTTTGGTAGACAGTGGCTATGACATTGCAGTGGACTCATGGCAACAGAAATGGTGACAGTTTTCAGACATTCATCTGTTTTGGCAGGTAGCAATGACTTAAGCTTGACAATGATCAACAAATTTTGGCATGAAGATGTTCAAACTCCAGAGCTAGTGTAATTTCAGAATGGAGCTGTTCTCAGACCTTTAGTGTAAATGATCTTCTGTTGTGAGAACAGTATGAGAAATGCCATAAAAGATAGAGATGTAGAGTACCTATTTGTTCACTGATTCTTGAGGCATTCCTATGTCATATGTTCCAGGAGACAGGACAAAGTAGTGAGTACATTCCTACTTCTTTTTTCCATCCTCTGCCATTCTGTGCTTTCTTCTTAAGTTGTCATACTTGGACTATGTGGTTCATTTTGCTTTGTTAGTAAGGCTGATGTAGTGCAAATCCAAACCTACAAAATGGTACCGTTGGGGGAACCAGCTGTCCTCTAAGTTTTTCAGAGATTATGTGCAAGTTTATGTGCAAGATACTGTCAGCAACAGCATCTATGGGAGGAGTGAGGGCAGCAGGACTGTTTCCATGGGAAGTTCTGAAGCCAGGAGCATCCTTTAGAGTTGAGTGAGACAAGGGATTGGGGGCACCTACCTCACAGTCATTGGTGCATGTTCTTGGGGAAGGGACATAATGGGAGGTGAGTAGCTCTCTTTGGCTGAGGTCAAGATTCCAGGGGAGTTGGAGCTGGCAGTCTTCAACAGCCAACACCTCTGGGCAGGTAGGGATTGAGTACTTCAATTCTGCAGGGAAGCTGCGACTCTTGGTGGCACAGCATACTTATAGATACTGCACCAATCCATTGCTTTTGTCCTCAGGAATTATTGGTACAAGAAGTTTGCCATTTCCTGGAAAGTTAGCACAAAGTACCAGCATCATGAACAAAACAAGAGTCGAATTTTTGTTCATTAAAAAAAAATCTCTTGCTCAGACAATATTATAATAGCAAAAATGGAAATAAAATTTTATTAGACTTGTACCTTCCTTCTGAATTGCTTGTTTTTACTTGTTATGCTGTTATCTGGTCAATATTCTAATATATATACCAACTTTATATAGTAATGATTATAAGCATTGTATATGTGTATTTGTAATATTTGTATTATATGTATATAAATAATACAATTTTTCCTGATTACTGTTGTTAGTTTTAAATGAGTTAAATTTCATACCGAGAAATGTAAAGATCTTAAGTATGTAATTAGATTAGTTTTGATAAATGTATACATTTGGGTAACTACCAACCCAGTCAAGGTAAACATTTCTGTCATTCTAAAAAGTTCCCTAGTCACCCTTTCCAGTCAAACTTCACTCCCAGAAGCAACTTCTGATTTCTTTTTTGTCTTTTTTCTTTGTTCCAGTTTTACTGAGATATAACTACCACAGAACACTGTATAAGTTTTTTTTTTTTAAGATTTTATTTATTTATTTGACAGAGAGAGATCACAAGTAGGCAGAGAGGCAGGCGGAGAGAGAGGAAGAAGCAGGTTCCCTGCTGAGCAGAGAGCCCGATGTGGGGCTCGAGCCCAGGACCCCGGGATCATGACCTGAGCCGAAAGCAGAGGCTTTAACCCACTGAGCCACCCAGGTGCCCCGAACACTGTATAAGTTTAAGGTGTACAGCATAATTACTTATATATAGTGAAATTTATACTATACATATGAAATATGTACTATATACTGAAATATATATATGTACACTATATATAATCTCTTATATATAGTGAAATAATTACCATAATATACTATTACATAGTACATAATACATTTAGTTAGCATTCATCATGTCATATAGACACAAAAATAAAAAAAGAAAAATTTTTCTCCTTGCAATGAGATGTGTTAAAATTTACTCTCTTAACAACTTCCAATATACCATACAGCCATGTTAGCAATGGCCATCATGTTGTACATTACATCCCGGTACTTGTTTATCTTAACAAGGACATTTGTACCTTTTGGCCACCTTCATCTATTCCCACCCCTCCCATGCTTGCCCCCCCATGTCTCTGGTCCACAAATCTGGTCTCTCTTTCTATGAGTTTGCTGTTGTTTTGAATTCCACATATAAGTGAGAACATACGGTATTTGTCTTTTCTGTCAGACCTTTCTCACTTGGAAAATAATGACCTGAAGGGCCATTCCATGTCATCACAAATAGCAGGATTTCCTTCCTTTTTATGGCTGAATAGTATTTTATTGTATATAAATACCACAACTTTTTAATCCATTCATCTGTTGATGGACACTGAGGTTGTTTCCATGTCTTGGATATTGTGGATAATACTGCTATGAATGGTCTCTCTTCAACATAGTGTTTTTGTTTCCTTTGGATATATTCCCAGAAGTGGGATTGTTGGATCATATGGTGGTTCTATTTTTAATTTTTTGAGGAACTTCCCCACTTTTTTTCACAGTGGCTATACCAATTTATATTCCCATCAGAAGTACACAGAGCTTCCCTTTTCTCCATATCCTGGCCTACATTTGTTATCCCTTGTCTTTTGTTGATAGCCATCCTAACAGGCATGAATGATGTCTCATTATGACTTTGATTTGCACTTCCCTGATGATTAATGATGTTGAGCACCTTTTCATATTTCTGTTGGCCATTTGTCTCTTTAGCAAAAATGACTCTTCATGCCCTTTGTCCACTTCTAATTGGATTATTATTACTTTTTGCTGTTGATTTATATGAGTCCTCTATATATTTTGGATATTAGCCCCTCATCAATGTATGAATTGCAAATTTTTGTTTTCATTCCATAGGTTGCCTTCAATTTTGTTGATGGCTTGCTTTGCTGTGCAGAAGTATTTTAGTTTGATGTAGTCCCATGTGTTTATTTTTTATTTAGTTGCTTGTGCTTTAGGTATCATATCCAAAAAATAATTGCCAAGATTCTGATTCCTATCACCATGAATTAGTTTTGTCTGTTTTTGCATTCTGCCTGGAAGGAAGCATAAAAGATCAACTCTTCTGATCCATATTTATTTGTTTATTATTTTATTTTTTATACTCTTTTTTTTTCACCTCACAAGGCTATTAAAATACCATTGACTATATTCTCTATGCTGTACTTTTCATTTCCATGACTTACTCATTCCGTAACTAGAAGCCTGTACCTCCTACTCCCCTTCACCCCTTTAATCCTTCCCTTTACTCACTTACCCTCTGGCAGCAATCAGTTTGTTTTCTGTATTTATGGGTCTGTTGTTTTTTGTTTGTTTATTCATTTTTTTAAGGTTCCATGTATAAGTTAAATCATAATGATATTTGTTTTTCTCTGACTTTTCTCTTAGCATGATACCCTCTAGGTCCATTCATGTTGTTGCAAATGGCAAAATCTCATTCTTTTTTATGGCTGAGTAATATTCCATTATATATATATTCCACATCTTCTTTATCTGTTCACTTATGGATGGACACTTGAGTTGCTCCTGTATCTTGACTATTATAAAAATGATGCAGTAAACACAGGGGTGCGTATCTTTTCAAATTAGTGTTTTCATTTTCTTTGGGTAAATATTCCCTGGTGGAATCACTGAATCATACGGTATTTCTATTTTTTAAAAAGATTTATTTACTTATTTTAGAGGGGGAGAGAGAGAGTGGGGGAAGGGACAGAGGGAGAGGGAAATAAGCAGACTCCCTGGTGAGTGGGGGGCCCACCTTGGGGCTCAACCCCAGGACCCTGAGATCATGACCTGGGCTGAAATTGAGTTGGTTGCTTAACTGATTGAGCCACTCAGGCCCTCCTGGTATTTCTGTTTTTAATTTTTGGAGGCACCTCCATAGTGTTTTCTCCACAGTGATTGCACCAATTTACCTTCCCACCAACAGTGCCCAGGGTTCCTTTTTCTCCATGTCCTCTACAACATTTACTTCTTTATTTCTTGTCTCCTTGATTTTAGCCATTTTAACAGGTATAAGGTGATATCTCATTGTAGTTTTGATTTGTATTTCCCTGATGATAAGTGATGTTGAGCATCTTTTTGTGCATCTGTGGGCCTTCTGTATGTCTTCTTTGGAAAAAAAATCTATTCAGGTCCTCTGCCTATTTTTTTTTAAAGATTTTTATTTATTTATTTGACAGAGAGAGATCACAAGTAGGTGGAGAGGCGAGGCAGGCAGAGAGAGAGAGAGAGAGAGAGAGAGAGAGAGAAGCAGGCCCCCTGCTGGGCAGAGAACCCGACGTGGGACACGATCCCAGGACCCTGAGATCATGACCTGAGCCAAAGGCAGCAGCTTAACCCACTGAGCCACCCAGGTGCCCCCCCCCTGCCTATTTTAATTAGATTATTTGTTGTTGTTTTTATGTTGAATTGTTCAAGTTTCTTATATATTTTGAATATTAACCCCTTATCAGATATATCATTTCCAAATGCCTTCTCCCACTCAGTAGGTTAGCTTTTCGTTTTGTTGACGATTTCCTTCACTGTGCAAAAAATTTTTATTTTGGTGTAGTCCTAATTGTTTATTTTTTGCTTTTTTTTTTTTTTCCTCTTGCCTTAGGAGACATATCTAGAAAAATGTTGCTATGGCTATTGTCAAAGAAATTACTGCCTATGTTCTCTTCTATGACTTCTATGTTTTCAGATACCACATTTAGGTCTTTAATCCATCTATTTTTTTATATGGTGTTAGAAAGTGGTCCTGTTTCATTCTTTCGCATGTAGCCATCCAGTTTCCCCAGCACTGGTTATTGAGGAGACTGTCTTTTCACTATTGTATATTCTTGCCTCCTTTGTCATAGAGTAATTGACCATGTAATCATGTGTTTATTTCTAGGCTCTCTGTTATGCTTCATTTTATCTATATGTTTTTGTACCAGTACCATTATCTTTTGATTACTACAGCTTTGTAGTAGATCTTGAAATCTGGAATTGTGATACCTGCATCATTGTTGTTCTTTCTCCAGATTGCTTTGGCTATTCAGAATCTTTTGTGGTTTCATACAAAATTTAGTATTTTCTGTCCTAGTAAAGTGAAAAATTCTGTTGGCATTTTTAATAGGGAGAGTGTCAAATCTGTAGATTGCTTTGGGTAGTATGGACATTTTAAAATACTAATTCTTCTTGTCCATGAGGATGGACTATCTTTCCATTTGTTTGCTTTGTCTTCAATTTCTTTCATCATTGTTTTATCATTTTTAGAGTACATAGAGTACATAAGTCAGAGTACCCTGGCTTGCAGACAGCTACTTCTTGTTTGGTCTTCGTGTGATGGAAAAAGAGAGCAAGATTTCTTTTCAAAGTACATGGTAGTATAGTTTTCAGAGTACTTACCTCCTTAGTTAAGCATATTCCTATGTATTTTTCTTTTTGGTATAATTGTAAATGGGATTGTTTTCTTGATTTTACTTTTTCCTACTTAGTATATAGAAAGGCAACTGATTTCTGTGTATTGATTTTTGTATCCTGCAACTATACTGGATTCATTTATTACTTTTAATAGTTTTTTGATGGAGTCTTTAGGGTTTCTATGTATAGTATTATGTCTTCTGCAAATAACGAGTTTAACTTCTTCCTTACTAATTTGGATGCCTTTTATTTCTCTTTCTTTCTTTCCTTTTATTATTATTTTTTTTTGTCTAATTGCTGTGGCTAGGATTTCTAGTACAATGTTGAATAAAAATGGAAAGCATAGACATCTTTGTCTTCTTCCTGATCTTAGAAGAAAAGTTCTCATTTTTTTCCCATTGAACAGGTTGTTAGCTGTGAATTTTTCATATATGGCCTTTATTATATTGAGGTGTGTTCCCTCTAAACCCACTTTGCTAAGAGTTTTAATCATGAACGGATGTTGTACTTTGTCAAATGCTTTTTCTGTATCTATTGAGATGATCATGATTTTTATCCTTCATATTGTTAACATGATACACAAACATTTTAAACAGCAACTTTTCCCCTTTACTTTATACTACTTATGTATTTTTTCTTTTCCTTTCTAAAAAGATTTTATTTATTTATTTGAGAAGGGAAGAGAGAGAGAGAGAAGGAGAAAGAGCACAAGAGCAAGGGGAGGGAGAAGCAGATTCCCCACTGAGCAGGGGAGCCCAACATAGGGCTCAATCCCAGGACACTGGGATCATGACCTGAACTGAAGGCAGATGCTTAACTGACTGAGCCACCTAGGCACCCCTGTAGTTTTTGATTATAAACAATACATCCTTTTATTATCAACACTCAAAATATGGAATTATATTATGCAACATTAAAAATAATTGTCCTTAGGGGTGCCTGGGTGGCTCAGTGGGTTAAAGCCTCTGCCTTCTGCTCAGGTCATGATCCCAGGGTCCTGGGATCGAGCACCGCATCCGGACCTCTGCTCAGCAGGGAGCCTGCTTCCCTCCCTCTCTTTGCCTGCCTCTCTGCCTACTTGTGATCTATCTGTCAAATAAATAAATAAAATCCTTTAAAAAAATTGTCCTTAGATCCACTTCCTATAGATAACCACTAAATCTTGACATATTATTTACAGCAGTGGTACAACATCAGAAAACTTGTTAGATATACAGAATTTTAGAGTGCTGGATGGTTCAGTTGGTTGTGTCCAACTCTTGATTTCAGCTCAGGTCATGATCTCAGGGTTGTGAGATTGAGCCCTATGTTGGGCTCCATGTTCAGTGCAGAATCTGCTTGGGATTCTCTCTTTCCTCTTCCTCTGCCCCTTATCCCACTCTCTCTCTCCCCCTCTCTAAAATAAACAAATTTTTAAAATCTTTTAAAAAAAGAAATGCAAAATTTCCAATCTCATACCAGAACTGCTAAATCAGAAACTTTGGGAGTAAGGCCATCAGTGTGTTTAAAGACATTTTCCAGGGTATCTTTGATACGTGCATATTTGAGGACCATTTTGTTAGAATGCTTTCTCCCTCCTTTCTTTCCTTTTCTCTTTCTTTCTTAGATGAGATTATACTATACTCACATTTTTACATTCTACCTCTTTGGGTAACTTTTTATTAGGAGAATTACCGTGTCATGATGGATTAGGAGTTAACTTATCCAGATTAATTAAAATTGGTGTGGAGTGTAAGGCGGCTAAATATAGCCTGTTCTTACTCTTGCCTTCTCTTGTGGTAACGATTTCTCAACAAGAGCACATTTGTGGATGACTTCCTTTACTTGCTCTCACCATCGTAGAGTGTGATGATGCTGGAAGAAATGTGTTTGAATGGATTGACTCCAGTTGTATTTGGGAAGATTTACAAACAGACCTTATCTCATGCGGGACTGGTGAGCAACAGTTTTATCTGGGCAAGTGACATAGAGGGCTGATACTTGTGGTTTCCAAATAAGAACCAGTCTTACAAAATCTAGGGAGGCAAACCCAGACATGCCAATGGCAGGGGAAACCTCTTGAAGGAA
This sequence comes from Mustela nivalis, assembly GCF_964662115.1. Lineage (NCBI taxonomy): Eukaryota > Metazoa > Chordata > Mammalia > Carnivora > Mustelidae > Mustela > Mustela nivalis. Next base: position 165,823,918 of record NC_139020.1, read on the forward strand.
AGGTAAGTATATAGCTCTTTGGGAAACACCAGGTCCTTGATTCTGATTGAATAGTAACCCTCCCTCTTGCCTCGTGACACAGCACTACTAAGGTACACTGCTTCCTTTGAAGACTCCATTGGCAGGCCTGACTTTATCTGCCTTGGAAAATCCTTATCGACTCTTATTGTCATGAGATGATATTTGTTAGGTTGAAAAAGGAAGGCAAGGGACCTTATCCAAAATTGTCCCCAGAATATAGCCCTGTATATAAAAGCTTTCTAATCCTCTTACAAGAAATAACCTTTGGTGGGGGGTGGGGGGAAGAAGGAAAAGAAGAAAGAAAAAGAAAGAAAGAATGAATGAACCTTTCAGGAAATGGCCTATGAGGACTCAGATTGGGGAAGTGACAATCCCCAGATTGGGGAAGTGACAATTGGGGAAGTGCAATCACTTGCACAGGGACAGTGTCAGACAGTTTCAGAGCAATAGCACTATATTGGCACTTCTGGGAAAAGGTAAGGAAAAAAACATAAAAAGCGGTGTGATGGAATACAAAGATCCGTGGGTTCTGGGATCAGGTTGACTTGGTTTAGAATCAGAGCAGAGGCACTTATGGGTTGTGTGACTATATCAGTTATGTATTGCTAAGTAACACATTATCCCCCCAAAATGTGTCATAAGAGCACACACTTTATTATCTTAAGAGCACACACTATTATCTTAAAGTTTTTGTGTAACAAGAATTCAGGCTGCAGTGCCTAGGTGGCTCAGTTGGTTAAGTGTCTGCCTTCGGCTCAGGTCATGATCCCAGGGTCCTGGGATCAAGTCCTGTGTCGGCTTCCCCACTCAATGGGAAACCTGCTTCTCCCCCTCCCTCTGCCTCCCCCTCCCTCTGCCTGCCCCTGCTTATGCTCTCTCTCTCTTTCTATCAAATAAATAAATAAAATCTTAAAAACAGAGAATTCAGATTTGGAATTGCGGGTCCTCTGCTTCAGGCTGCCATTCAGGTTCACAAGGCTGCAGCTGAGGTGTTAGCTGGTGCTGAGGTCTTATCTGAAGGTCTTATATTCGTCAGCTCAGGCTGCCATGACAAGGTACCACTGACATTTATGTCTTCCCAGTTCTGGACACTAGAGGTCTAAGATCAGCATGGTGGGTTCTGGTGAGATCTCTCTCCCTGGCTTGCAGACAGCCACCTTCTTGTTTTGTCCTCACATGATGGAGAAAGAAAGAGAACGAGTTTTCTGGTCTCCTACAAGGCCCCACCCTCACAAGCTCATCTAAACTGTATTACCTCCCGGAGGCCGCATCTTCATGTACTAGCACTTTGGCAGGTAGGGCTTCACATTTAGGGGGAACACAATTCAGTCCATAATGGATCTGCTTCCAAGCTGACTCAGGTGATTGTTGGCAGGATTCAGTTCCTCACAGGTTGTTGGACTGAGTGCCTCAGTTTCTTGTTGTCTGTTGGTCAGGTCACCCTCAGTTCCTTCCATGTGGGCCTCTCCAATAAGGCAGATGACTTAGCCTCTCTGAATTCTCCCCCTTTATACCCTGTAAAATGTGGATAATTATAGCTGTCCTAGAGTTGTTGTGGGATTCATTGAGGTAATGTGGAAAATGGTTGGTGTTGTTGGGGCTTCCTGAATGGTAACTATTATTACTATTATTATAATTTTTGGAGCAACCGATACTCTGGAGTCTAGCTATTGTCCAGACAGCATATGGGACCATATCACTTGTCCTCTGCTGTAACACAGAGGCTTTTCCAGGCAAACGACAACTTCTAAACTGCTGAGAAAATACAGCTCTTTTCCCGAAGCATCTCAGACCACATGCCTAGCAGTTCTAAGACATGTACCATGGAGTCTACAGTAGTCATACATTCTGTTTTCCCCCTGTTCAAGCCTCTGAGGGCAGGCCCAAGAATTTCTTTTCATGCCCCTGGAAACCAGACCCCTTACAGCATCCTCTGGCCTTGCATGACAGATTCTCAGGGAAGTTCAACTTGAGCCACCTTGGCACAGTGGATCTCAGTTTGTCCTGTCTCATAAACCAATGTCTGTTCTCTGTCACAGCATCTGCGTCTGCTTCTTTCCCATCTAATCCTGGGCACAGTTAACAAGGTGAAGCATGCTTTTCAGAGGGCTTGAAAGCCATATCTTCCTCAGTCATCATTTGGGGTGACTACAGGGGGAAGTATAACTTTGTCTTATTGCCATGGGATAATGTAGATGTGCTAATCCTCACTGTGTAGAAATAAGACCAGACTGAATGTCTGTTCTGAATTATCTTTCTGCCTAAATGGAGCCCAGGAGGGACCCTAACTTGCAAAAAAATATATTATTCAGCCCAATGCTGATTTCATTTCCTAAAAGAGATTGGGTCCAAATAAGACTTTAATTGAATTCAGCCTCTTGACCTGATACTGACTTGGTTCTCCCTCCTAGTGCCTTCCAACATTAGACGAGGGAGGAGGAGGAGGAGAAATAGACAAATAAAGCGATTCACATGGATTTATGGGCCGAGCCACTTCCACATTCCGTAAAGCCCCAATGACTGTATAGGAAACAGCTGCAGTATTTACTGGGGACTGGTAAGGCCTCATTACCATCCCACCTCCTCACAGGGGGTGTTTGGCTCCAAATGGAGTGCAGCGGAGGGAGTAATTGATTCTGCTGCCCTGGCACCTGGTGTTTCTGCCAAATGCCTGAGGTCACGGCAGCAAACAAATCCTGTTCCACCCAGTGGAGGGAGGCCTCAGGGCCTCTAGTGAGAGGTGGAGAGCAGAGCCAAGAGCAGGTCAGAAGAGATTCTGTTGTTTATCTGTTCATATTTTTATTCATTCACTCAAGAATTATTTATTGAGCACTTACTAGATGTCAGGCACTGTTGAAGGCACAGGAACATAGTGACAGATGTGGTCCCTGCCTTCTTAGAGTTTACACTCTAGAGATGCTCAGTCCAATACAATAGCCACTACATTTAAATTTGAACTCATTAAAATGAACTCAAATTAAAACTTAAGTTCTTTAGCTACATTTCAAGTGCTCCATAGGCTAGTGGCTCTTACACTGGACATTACAGGTCCAGAACATTCTACCATTGGCAGAAAGTTCTATCAGACACCCTAGTCTCGTGTGGATAGGGTGGGGAGGGCTTGGAGACTGTCATTCAGTGAACAAACATATACATAAATAAGATAACTTCAGATGTGGCGGTCATATGAAGAAAATGAAACAGAGGAATGGGCTAGAGTTGTCTTTTAATAGGTCTGGGTGGGCTTCTCTGAGAAGGTGACCCATGGCCAAGACCCTGGAAGGAGGTAAGTGCACAGCATCCAGAAGTACAAGAAAGCCACTGTGGCTTGGAGTGGGGAACCAGAGAGTGAGTGGTATGACATTGGGCCAGGAGTAAGTAGAGGCCCAATCACATGGGATGATGGGGAAGAGTAGGCATTTAATTCTAAGTGGTGGGAAGCCGCCGCAGGATTTTTACCAACAAGCTGTCATGATCTGATTTACATGTTAAAAGCTTGTTCTGGCTCCTACATTGATCATGGATTGTCAGGAGGTGAGAATGGAGGCAGAGGGCCAAGGAAGAGGCTATTAAAGCTGTCTAAGCAAGAGAAGCTGGCCCCTTGGAATCAGGGACAAAAGGGCAGCAGCTAACCCCAGAGGGGTAGCTCTGTGGGAGACAATCTCTTATTGGAAGATATGGGGACAGTCACAGTACCCCGTGTGTGCAGTCACTGATACAAGGACGCAGTGAGGCAAGGTTTATAAAGTACCCCGTCCTCCTGGGACAGCAGCACTTGGTGTTACCTTGTCTTGCTCACCTTTGGTCTCTCCTAAATGATGGTAACAGCCTCTCCTCTGGCCCTCTAGTCCTCTGTCGTGCTTCTTCTAGTCTAGTTTCCACACTGCCCCTGGAATCACCTTTTCTGAAGTTGCAAATCTGATGAGGTCAGTCCCCTTCAGGGGCTCCCAACTGAACCCCCACCAAACGCGAGACTTGTTACTGTTGGTCAGGAGGTTCTTCACACTCTGGCCCACGTCTCTCTCCAGCATCTTCTCCCTCATGCCCCACCCTCAGCTCAGGCTCCACCAGCACTGATTATCGCCTCTCAGCTCATGCTGCTCCCTCTGCCCAGAGCACTTTCCCTTCCTGTCTTGGACTTACTATCTCTAGCTCTCTTTCTAGGCTCAGCTTAGAAATTTCTGCCTCTGAGAAGCTGTCTCTTGGCTCTCTAAGCTCTCAAGTGCCCTTAGTATCAGGTCCCATGGAACCATGTACTTCTCCATCATGTTGAATTATAATTGCTTGTTTACCTGTCTGTTCTGCTAAACTAAGATCTCCATGACAGTTGGGACTGTGTCTGTCTGGTTCATGATTGTATCTTGTTCTTCGTATGCTTAGCTCATGAGAAGTTCTTAAGATGTATTTGTTGAATGAGTGGGTAAATGAGGTAAAAATCTTCTTTCCTATCCTTTGGTATAGCTACTTTCTTTCCCTATATCCTCTTTTCCCCCATTATTATAATTATTATTATTATTATTATTTTTGAGTTAACCATTATCCAGGCTTCCTAACCCAAGTATCTTAGCTTGGGCTGCCATAACAAGTACAATAGACTGTAGGCATCTATGTTTTCACAGTTTTGGAGGCTGGAAGTCCCGAGATCAGAGTATCAGCATGGTTGGGTTCTGGTGAGGACCCTCTTCCTGGCTTGCAGACAGCCCCCTTCTCGCTGTATCCTCACATGGCAGAGGGAAGGAAGAACGGATGAAGTGATGGAAGGAGAGAGAGAGAGAGAGAGTCAGAGAGGTAGAGGGAGGGTAAGTGCAAGCTGTCTGGCATCCCTACGTGTAAGGCAGTCACCCCATCATGAGACCCCACTCTCGTGACCTCATCTTACCCTAATCACCTCCCAAAGGCCCCACCTTCAGACACCATCACATTGTGAATTAGACTTCAATGTGGGAATTTGGAGCAGGGGGACACAACCTTCAATCCCTAACACTGAGACAGAGCGAGAATTTGATGTTCTCCATTTCCTACACTGATCTCTAGATTTCTTAGAAATTTATTGGCAGCCTGTGGCCTGCATGATGTAGTAGAGTCGGATAACTGAGGTTTAGAGCCCAGCTCCAAAAGTGATGACCTATAAGACCTTGATCAAGTCACATCATCTCTTATTTCTCCCAGTGCTTGATGGAGGGCTTCTAAGGTGGTCAGGACATACTCATTAACTGCTTACACAGCCTCAGTGGGCATTTCGATACTTCCTCGTAGCCATATGATAAGCCTTCCCATTCATTATCTCACGTAATGCTTCCAGGAACCCTAAGAAGCTTTATTATTCTCCCATTGCAGAGATGAGGTGGCTGAGATTCTGGGAGTCTCAAGTTGGCCCTTTGTCCTGATCCTGGAACTTTTTCCTCATGCTCTTGTTTCCTTGTCTCCTATTTTACATCCTTGCCCTCTCTCCAGTCTTTAGGACTTGTGACCTGGGCAGCCATCTGGTGGTCTTTAAGAGGTGACCCGAGTCATTGTAGCTTGGTGCTATGGTCTGAATGTTTGTGTTCCCCCAAGATATACTTATTGGAATTCTAACACATAATGTGATGGTCTTAGGAGGTGGGGCCTTTAGGAGGTGATTAAGTCATGAGGATTGTGGTTATGATACATGAGGTCATTATGTATGGATTTGTGACCTTATAAAGAAGACATGAATCTTGATTTTGACTTAGGTCATGATCTCAGGGTTATGAGATTGAGTCCCACATCAGGCTCCCTGCTTGGTGGGGAGTCTGCTTAAGCTTCTTTCCCCCCCACCTCCCGCAATCTGCTCTCTCTCTCTCTCTCTCTAAAATAAATAAATCTTTTAAACAGAGAGAGACCTTACGGAGTTCCCTAGTTTCTTCTGCCTTGTGAGGATACAATGAGAAGTCTGTGACCCAGAAGAGGACCCTTACCTAGCTACACTGGCACCCTTATCTTGAACTTCCAGCCTCCAAAACTGTGAGAAATAAATGTTTGTTGTTTATAAGCCACCCAGGCTGTGGCATTTTCTTATGGCAACTTGAACAGACGAAGACTCTTGACCACCTAACAAAGTGCCCATACTGTGATTGACCCTCATACCTTGGAATTTAAAAACTTAAAAAGGTGCAAGTTCTTTCATATTGGACATTCATGGGGTCAATATATCAGATCCTCCCCTTTTTTCTTTTAAAGCTTTTATTTACTTATTGAGACAGTGGGGGAGGGGCAGCAGGAGAGGGAGAGAGAGAGAGTCTCAAGCAGACTCCCTGCTGAGTGCTGAGCCTGATGCAGGGCTTGATCTCATGACCTCGAGATCATGACCTGAGCTGAAATCAAGAGATGGATACTTAACCAACTAGCCACCCAGGTTCCCCTAAAGCTTACATTTTAAGAAGCAAAATAAGAAGTTTTTGGAACTGCGTTGGAAGCCTGGCTTTGCCGTCTACTAGCTGTGTGACCATGGGCAAGTTGCTAGTTGGCACCTAATAAGTGTGTCATACATATTCGTTAAATAAATATAGACTCTCATCTGTCTCCTTTATTTACTTCCAGTTGTTTCAAAACTTGAAAGGGGAAGAAAAGGATACGATATGTGCCAGTATCCCTTTCTGTGAAGTGTTACTTATATTCTTTACTTATTTCTCCTCTGGACTGTTGGTGTTTTTCTCATAAGTTTGAAGGAACTTCTTTTTTTCAGTACTCATTTTTTACTGGAGTGAAATTCATATAACAAAATTACTATTTTGAAGTATACAGTTCAATGGCATCTAGTACCTTCACAGTGTTGTGCAACCATCACCTCTTTCTAGTTCCAGAACATTTCCATCACCACCAAAGAGACCCTCTAGGTCTTAAGCAGTCTCTCCCCATGCCCCACCTGCCAGCCTCTGGCAGCCACTCATCTGGTTTCTGTCTCTATGGGTTTATCTAGTCTGGATATTTCACATAGATGGACTTCTACAATATGTGGCCTTTTGTGTCTGGCTTCTTGCAGTCGGCATGATGTTTTCGAGGTTCATTCATGCTGCAGCACTTATCAGTGCTTCATTTCTTTTTATGGCTGGATAATATTCCATTGTATAAATAGAACACGTTTTAGTTCTCCATTTGTCTGTTGATGGACATTTAAATCGTTTCCACCTTTTGGCTATTGTGAGCAGTGCTGCTTGGGGCATTTGCATACAAGTATTTGTTGGAATCGTATGTTTTGTATATTAGGGAAATTAGTCCTTGGCCTATAACAGGTGTTGCAAATATTGTTCTTCAGTTTGTCTTTCACTTTGTTTTATGGTGCTTTTGACCAGGCAGGATCTTGAAAAAATTGTTATGCAATTGGCCGTCAGGCTTTCACAGCTTATAGGTTTTGTGACACAGGAAAGCCATCCTTATACTTGAGGTTATAAAATAATTCTCCCATCAGAGCTGTCACTTACACACTCCTTTCCTCAAACAGGGATTAAAAACAGGCCACTTGCACTCTCCCCCTGGGGTTGTCTTGAGGCCCAAATAAGATAAGCAATACGAAAGGGCTTTATAAAATATGGACCAGCATATACACACATGGCATGTTGTCATTGCCACTATTAATTGTATGCAGTTCTGGCAGTAGCTAGTTGAGCTCTGTGGTCACTTTCATTTTGCAGAGCAGAGACTGAAGGGCAGAATTATTCAGCCAAGGATGCAGTAATTGGTAGCATTGGAGAATGTCACAGAAGATACCAACTCTTAGTAGTCACCTTGGGAGGGTTTCATATTTGGCTAAAAAAAAAACCCCACAAACATTGCCTTAAACCCAAAACTTTTCTGGTCATTCTTCCTCCAAGTAGAGGTTTTTTTTTTTTCCCCCCCTACCAGGAAAAGAAACCAGTTTTTAGTGAGTTTTGAGTTAATCAGCTATAATTGTGATTTGAGATTCATCAATGGCCATTTTGACACGTTTTCATTATGGTTTTAAGCCTAAATTCTTTTTTTTTTTAATGGCAAATTTTATTTATTTATTTATTATTTATTTATTTTTTTAAAATTTATTTGTCAGAGAGAGAGAGGGAGAGAGAGCGAGCACAGGCAGACAGAATGGCAGGCAGAGGCAGGGGGAGAAGCAGGCTCCCCGCTGAGCAAGGAGTCCGATGTGGGACTCGATTCCAGGACACTGGGATCATGACCTGAGCCGAAGGCAGCCGCTTCACCAACTGAGCCACCCAGGCGTCCCATTAAATGGCAAACTTTAGATTGAATACTGTATTGCTTGAGAGAAAAAACATAATACTTCACAATGATTGTCACTACGATGATTGTTCTGGTGTAGAATTGTGTACTGGTTAAGTCCTTGGTCTACCATATTGGTCAGACCTGGTTTGAATATGATTCCGTTAGTAGCTAGTTTTGTGATCTTGGAAATTGCTTCATTGCTCTGTGCCTCTGTTTCCCTGTCTGTAAAACAAGGATGATTACAGAACTTGACCCAATGGGTCGTAGCAAGAAATCAATGATAACATCTATATAATGTACTTGGCCCACTGCCTAGTTGGAATGAGGGCTTGATAAATACTAGCTATTAGGATAATTCAGGAAGAGCTAAAAGAATTTAGGAAATGAGCCTGAGGTAAACGGAATATAACCTTCTGGGGAGTAATCCCATCCTTGGGGGTGGCACAGATCAAATAACATAGTAGAGCCCCTTGCCTTGCCACATACCACACTTACTTTTGGAGGAATCTGATTTCTCTTACTACCTTGTGAAGGGTAATCATCAGGAGTGGCAGCTGGTTCTCATATAACAAGGAAGAAGTGCCATGTGGAGGAATGTTGCAGAAGGGCAGTGGGGAGGCCGGTGAGCCTCGGGGAGGAACAGAAGGAAAAAGTCAAGGGCATCATAGCAGGGGGCCTGCCTAGGTCATACCACCTCTTCCTGGGGAAGGAAGATTCTGGGTGATGTGGCTTCGCTGTGCGTGGAAATTTATTTGCAGGAGACAACTCTGCAACTCTGATCCTAGGCCCAACGTGGTTGGGCCCTAAAAAAAAAGCAATATTTGCAGGACCTCTGCTATGTGCCGGGCACTTTAAGCTCATGATCACCTTGGACTCTGTGCTATGAGTAATGTCACCACCATTTTACAGACGAGGAAACTGGAGTGAGGCTCAGAGAAAACACAGAAGCGACTTAGGGGCCCCCACAAGCTGGTAAGTGGCGGAACTGGAATTTTAATCACCATCTGTTTTACACCAAAATCCAGCTCTTTTGCTGCTCGGCATGTAGCTCAATACCATACTTCACTTCATTTTCTAGAGCCTTTTGTGACACTTCTGTGGCTCAGTGCCCTACACATGGGTCTCCCAGAAATATCTGAGGATTCAAACTTTTAGTAATGATGAGAATAGCTGACACTTACTAGTTCCTGCCTCTGACATCAAGCAGGTTAAGTCACTTGTGCCATTTCTTCGAACTATAATGGCAGAGCCAGGCAGGGAATCCAGTCTGTCATATCCCAAGGAAGGCAATACTTAACTTTTTCCCTTTCCTATGCTTGAGGCAGGGATGCTAATCTCTGGGCACATCTTTCTTAGGTAGAATGTATGGCTTCCATTGTTTTAAACTGGTCCAGGGGTGCCTGGGTGGCTCAGTCATTAAGCGTCTGCCTTGGGCTCAGGTCATGATCCCAGGGTCCTGGCATTGGGCTCCCTGCTCAGTGGGAAGCCTGCTTCTCCCTCTCCCACTCCCCCTGGTTGTGTTACCTCTCTCACTGTCTCTCTCTGTCAAATAAATAAATAAAAGTCTTAAAATAATAAACTGGTCCAGAGGGAGACCTCAGAGGGACTGAGCATGCCCCCTCAAGGTGAGGCAAGAGGGTGATGGCACTGGCTGTGGGACAGTACTTATCAACTCTGTGACCTCCTATCTCGGGATGCGAAGCTGTAATAAGCCCTGTAAATTCACTGGCTGGACTTCTCCCTGTGCTTTCTCCAAGTAGATCCTATGCATTCCCGCCTGCAGGCTTAGCTCATACTGTTTGCTGCATAGGAATATTCCCATCTCCTCCCACACCCTACCTCGCCCCTGGCCCCATACGTGTCTGAGGAGACCCATTACAACTGCCACCCTCCCTGGGAAGCTTTAATGGATCGCCATGGATTCATTTCTGAACCTGAATCTGATCATTTATTATATACTCAGATATAGGCATATGTGAGATTATTTTGAAAAATTTGTGAAAATACCAAACTGGGGGGATAAAACATGTCAATGGCAACCTCAGTATGGGTAATTCCCATGCTCAGCAATCCTATAGTGCTTGATTTCATTTTTTTAATTTATTATTTTTTTAAAAGATTTTATTTATTTATTTGACAGACAGAGATCACAAGTAGGCAGAGAAACAGGCAGAGAGAGGAGAGCAGGCAGAGAAGCAGGCAGAGAGAGGAGAGCTCTCTGCTGAGCAGAGAGCCCGATGATGCGGGGCTCAATCCCAGGACCCTGGGATCATGACCTGAGCTGAAGGCAGAGGCTTCAACCCACTGAGCCACCCAGGCGCCCCTGATTTCATTTTTTGTAGAACAAATCTTACCCTACCCAAGTGCATGTGAAATGGCTTCAATCTCTTTAGTAGAAGGCAGGATACTTGAACATTTGCATGGTCAAAATCTGGTGTCGGATAGCCTATGTTTGAATGCTGGTGACCTTGAGTAAGTCCCTTCCCATATCTGTGCCTCTCTTCCTTCATCTTTGAAAGAGGGGTGCTTCTGCTATGTTGTTGGGTTTTTGGGGGGAGGATATCATGGGGTAATAATAATTGCTACCATTTATTGAGTGCTTACTATGTGCCTGGCACCATGCTAAGCTTAGCTTTACATTCTTATTTGATCCTCCCAAGAGCTCCCTCATTCTTGAAATCTCTTACCCAGCAGTATTTTCTTCCCCATAGCACTTACCTTCTTCAACCATATTTTATCATTTACTCATTTTGTTTATTTTTCATCTTCCTCTTCCAGGGCCTCTTGCCTTGCATGCCTCCAGGAGGCACCATTCACTGTGCATTCTGAGTTCGACCTTTACCGAGAACATGAATGTGACTGGTGGGGATTTCCCAGAGTTGTGTAACGTGGAGACCCTGAAGCTCCAGGAGGACAGAGACCTTCCTTCCTTCCTCCCTCCCTCCCTTGCTCCTTCTTCCCTCTGTGTGTGTGTTTATTTTGATCATTGCTGCATCCCCGTATCCAGAACCATGCCTGATCTATAGTAAGCTTTCAATTAATATTTGTTGAAAGAATGAATTAAAAAGCCCTTAAAGATAGCCCGTTTTACTGGTGAGGAAACCGAGGCTCAATGAGTTAGTGATTTGCCACAAGCTCCAAGAGACACTGAGGCAGCTGGGTGTTTCCAGCATGCCTGCTCTCAACAGCTTTGCAAAACTGCGTGTCTGAAATGCCTGGCATTGTCCCTGCCAGCCCGCAATTGCTCAACAAATATTAATGAGCTTGCCTACATGGGTCAGCCTCTCTCCTCTGGAGACCATCCCTACAGAGTAACAAACTGTCACATAGCTGTTGCTTTGAGAAATTAAATTAAATTGCAAGGTGCAAAGAAAAGGTGAACCTTTTGGAGTTTTTGGAAGAAAAATTCCTAACCCGACTGCTAATGGAGTTTGCAGGGGCCTCTCAGGCCTTTCCCACCCGATTCTTTTTCCTGCTGCCTTCCCTTTTGTGAGCATTTCTTCCCCTTTTTGCTTGCAGTGAGTTCTGCTCTCCTGTAGGCTACAATGTGTCAGTTGTTATAAAATCCGGGAGGTGGAGCTTGGTGACGAGGTGGGTGGGGGAGCGCTCAGCCAGCCCTGCAGGGCGAACAGTCCAGCCCTGGTTTACCCGAAGCTTAAGCCTTGCAGCAGGAGAACTTCCATCTCGGCTCTCCTGGCTTTGATCCTCACTGTACATCAGACCAGAGGCGCCGAAGGGAGGGAGGATGCGAGATGACCGGCTCTTTGGCAACCTGACCATCTCCTTAGCAGAGCTTTTGAAAGCCAGCCGGGGACTGACTGCACGACCAAGGAGGCGCCGCGCCTCTCGTGGATGTGTGTGTGTGGGGGTGGGTGGGTGAGTCGGTGTGAGTGAGTGAACGTGTGTGTATGTGTGTGTGCATCACGGCTGTGTGTGTGTGTGTGTCCGGATGAGTGCGAGAGTGCACGCGTGAGTGTGTTTGTGTGCATGTGTGTGTGGTCGCTTTTGGTTTTTATTTCTGTGGAAGAAAAATCTTGAAAATCTGGGGCAGGTTACTGAGCTCCTAGGGTGGTAGTTCTTCTTTTGCAAGAAGAGCTGACCAGACCAAGCTACTAGAGACATTTTTTTTTTTTTTCTGGCGAGTAAAGAGAATTTTCCTCCTGGATTGAGAGGGATTTTGTCCCCCCCTGGCTCTGCAGCGGAGTAAAAGAGATTAGTCCCTAAACCTGTGAAATCGACCAGAGCCGTGTGATTACCAGGGCTCGGAGAGAGGACTGGGGAAGAAAAAGAGAAATAAATCAAACAGCCTGTCAGTGCCTTTGGCCACTTTGGAAGATGTCATCTCAAACTAAGTTCAAGAAAGACAAAGAAATCATTGCCGAATATGAAGCCCAAATAAAAGGTGAGACACGGGCTGGGGAGTCATGCTTCCCGTCCCCTTTCCTTTTTCTCTTGCTTTGGCTTTCTTTTACCCTTTTTCCTCCCTGCCATCACGAAATGTTGTTATGCATCAATAATCTTATTGTGAGTAGGAACAGTGGCGGCCGCACAAGTCCAGACTGGTTTCAACTGCAGAGAGCGCCGGTGCTGGGAGTATGGATTATAGAATGGGCAGCAATCACTGCATTGCAGGTGTGTGAGGAGGATCCGACGCCCGGCTTTAGGAGTGTCGCGGATACTCCATCATCTTGGCGGTGACATGTCACTCTAAGGCCATTTTGACAGTCACCACCTCCTCCCCCCTCCCACCCTGAAAGCCCCTTCCTATGATCTTTTTACAATCTGCTTTTATTTTTCTTTCTTCCTTCTTTTTGGTTTTTGTTGTTGCTTTCCTTTGCCCCTTTCTCTGGGCTGGAATTCACATGCATATGCACAGGGAAGCAGCATCCCCGGGGCTGCAATTCTTTGTCAGTGTCTCTTGGCTGGCCTAGGTTGCCATGGATGAACTGTTACAGGGCATATTGATCTGGACTAATGCAGGCATTTAGGCATAAAGAGGGAGCTCGGTGCAGAAAATGTATTCTCTCACAGTGTGCAGCCCCAGTCACCGTCCGGCCGCTTGCTAGCTTGTAGGGTCATCAGGCTTCATTCAAAGCCAACAGCTCAGTGTGCCGTTTCGGCGGCTGGGAGCTGCCTGGCTGCCGTAGTGCCTGAGGAAGCTAGCCAGCAGGGTGAGATGACCTCTGGCTGCTTGTTCCAGCTTTGCTGCACGGGGGGCACACTCCTCAGAAGCTGCTCCCTAAATCCTCCCTCTCAAGGCGAAATAGGACACCGGACACAATGGCATAGACGAATGCAGGCAGAATCCTCATTCACGCCCTACTGGGGTTCTCCCACCTTCGTGAGTTTTAGGCTCAGCTCTAGTGAGGAAAACCTAAAAGCACCGTGCTCGCCCTTTCTCTGAGGAGGTACCCTGGGCCTGTGCCTCTTAGCGTCTGGTTTCTTTCTGGTCCTGGAAGAGCTCTCCTTGCTGCGACACGGGCTGTGTTGTGGTCTTCTGCGGAAAGATTGAAGACAAAATACATCTTCAGGGGATACCGATGCCTGCCCTTGAGGCTCTGGGTGGACTGTTAGAGCAAGTTGGTTATTTGGGGCCCAGGTGACGTGAGGCTGCCACACCTGCTTTGGGTGCTGCCGCAGCTCCTGACTGGGTGACCCAGGAAGGCAGGCTGCCTCTCCAGGAGTGGCGGGAGGCCGGCATCCACAGCTGCTGCACACGCTTCAGATGCTTGGGAACCTTTGGGAGGGGAGCAGCCACCAGGGGAGGGCTTTGTTTTTTTTTTTTTCTCCCTCCAGTCTCGCCAACCGTCTTGTGCCTTTTAGTTTTGGTCAGACCCGGCATGCTAATCACCTCTGGGTAGACCCCAGGGCAGAAATAAACAGAAAATCCTTTTCCAGCTTTCAGTTCAGTGTGGAAAACAGTGACTTACAATGTTTCAGTCTTGCTGAGAATTTAGAAGCAAGCCCTTTATTGGTCAGAGATTTGAATTCACCCGACTGCTCCAGTACAAAAGCCCAGGTTCGGTCTTCGCCTACACGCTTTTTAGGGAGTTTGTATTTTATAAGATGAAGGTAACTGATTATTATTGTTCTTTTTAACTGCGGTTCCCAAGAAAAATGCCACAGTAGAGAAGGGGCTGTTGAGTTTTGGACAGTTTGGGGTTTTTATTAGCATTGCCATGGTAGGGAGCATGCTTGTCTCATTTTTGGATTGCTACCACTGGGCCCGTGAACTTTGCTTGAGGATCAATTAAGCGTTTCTTATTCTGGCTGATTCTTTTACGTTTTACTGTTCACCTTTATTTTAACAGCTACTCAGCAAGTGTAAGGTAATGCATTTCAGTAGGAAATTTTTCCAGATGATCTTGACTCTTCCAGACTCTAAAGGTCTCTACGTTCTGGTTAAAGGAGTTGAATTTCAGTCCTTCAGAATGACACCCACACAACTTAGGTCAGGATGTTGCAGTCTCTGAAACCATCTGGAACCTTTTCTCTCAAAATTCTGTTCATCGTCGTCATAATTACTGATGTACATACAGGGCTCTACAGTTTCTCTGGCTCACTCCCAAACATCACTACTCTTGGCCTACACAGTGTATGGAAAGGGTTCATATGAGCTCAGTTTTAGGGAGGGGGAAACTGAGGCCTTGTCATGTGGAATGACTTGCCCAAGGTCACAAGGCTGGAAATGTAAAGGCAGCCCGTCCTCTTTCCCAGTACATTGTTTGCCTGAAGCTGCCCCCTGAAGGATTGATGTCAGTAGCAGATGGCGGTTTTGTGGTGGGGACTGGCTGCCTTTTGAACGCGTTCCATTGTTTACCCTCTTACTTTTATCCCTTGCCTTTGTTGCTTGCCTCTGAAGAATGTTTGACCAATCACCAAAAATAACGCCTGATGCCAATTTCCTTTCTCCCTGGGTATCATTTGGCCAGTTTGGTGCAGATACTTCACTTACTTAGGTAAATTTTGTCCTGTGAATCGAGTGAGGGGAATTTTTGGTTTTTAAAAATGATACTGAATTCTTTGTTGACTTACTCTCTTTTATCTCTTTTTGAAGAATTTATTGACCTAAGGAGAATGTTTTAAAACTTTTTTTCCCCTACTGTAGAAAATTTCAGACCCATGCCTTCTCTTGCCTTCTCAAATCCTTGAATCCCTTTGATAATATATTTGCAACACAGTAGTATACCAGGTGCTTGTACATTCCCAGTGATGGGGAGCTCATCACCTCCCAAGTCCACATATTCTACCTATGGATAGCTCTGGCTATTGTGTTGTTTATGTCCCCCTATTGCTTCTGTATTATCTTCCCCTTGGGACTCCACAGAACAGGACAGATGCTTCTTCCCTGTGACTGTCCGTTGGATGTTTAGAGACTCTGATCATAGCTCCTGGACTATGAGCATCTTCATTTGGTCTTGTAAAGTACTTATCTGCTGCTTAATCAACTTCTCTCTCCTTTGGATTTACTGTATATTTGCTTGCAGACTCTAGTGCCTTTGGGTGCTTGGCAGGTAGAATAAATGAGTGCAGCTGACCAAGTAAGATGATTAGTCTTATGATGATTAGTTGGTCCACTGCCTCATTGAGGGCAATAGAAGAAAGGGTGGTGGTGATTATGGTAGGCTTGAGAGAATGTGTCCTGTCCAAATGGAGAGTCACCACTTGGGTTCAGCCTTTTGTTGCAGTTTAGGAATGATGTAGGCCTAACTAGATCTTTCTTTCTTTCTTTCTTTTTTTTTTAAAGATTTTATTTATTTATTTGACAGACAGAGATCACAAGTAGGAAGGGAAGCAGGCAGAGAGAGAGAGGAGGAAGCAGACCCCCTGCTGAGCAGAGAGCCTGATGTGGGGCTTGATCCGAGGACCCTGGGATCATGACCTGAGCTGAAAGCAGAGGCTTTAACCCACTGAGCCACCCAGGCGCCCCAAACTAGATCTTTCAATTTCTCAACAGATGCCAGAAAGCTAGATGAGAGCTTTATGCTATTAAAGATGTTTTGCCAAGGTACACCTGGCTGACTCCATTGGTAGAGCATGTGACTCTCGATCTCGAGGGTCTTAAGTTCAAGCCCCACGTTCAGTGTAGAGATTACTTTAAAAAGTTTAAAAAGTTTTTTATTTTTATTTTTATTTTTTTTAAAAGATTTTATTTATTTATTTGTCAGAGAGAGAGAGAGCAAGAGCGAGCACAGGCAGAGTGGCAGGCAGAGTCAGAGGGAGAAGCAGGCTCCCTGCGGAGCAAGGAGCCCGATGTGGGACTCGATCCCAGGACGCTGGGATCATGACCTGAGCCGAAGGCAGCTGCTTAACCAACTGAGCCACCCAGGCGTCCCAAAAAGTTTAAAAAGTTTTGTGACTCTTGATCTTGGGGTTATGAGTTCAAGCCCCACACGGGGTGTGAAGATTATTTAAAAATAAGATCTTAAAAAAAAGATGTTTTGCCAAATGGACCTTCAAAAGATCATACTATCAAAACCCTTCCTCAAGAGTGGTAACAAGTTCTAGATGAAGGTCTCTGGATGTGGTCAGAGAAAGGAAACAACTATCACCTCCTTATGCTGCATATAATGCTTCTGTTATATAACCCGAAGGCTGAATTAGCCCTTTCACTGCCCATCTCCTCATTGTACCCTATCTTTTATATTTGCTATATTTTTCTAATCCACTAGGCTAGGAGTTATGTCAGAGAAAAGAAATTAAAATGAATTTAATAGGATTTGTTCTTGGTGACCCTGTGCTAGCTCCAGATGGACTCAACTTCCTGTCTGCTTGCAAGTATCTCTTTATGAGTCTGTTTAAGAATTTTGCTTGAGAGTAACATCACATTCTCTAGCCTGGAAATGGCAAGCTGTAACTTTTTTCCCCTTTGAAAACTGGAATAACATTTGCCCAACTCTGGAGTTTTGGCATCTATCCTATTTTTCACAATTCCTTCAAAGATCAGTGATAGTGTTTGATAATCTTATTTGCCAGAGTTCTCAGTACCCTGGGCTCTAATTCATCTTGCTGTCAGACATGATGATCTGTTCTGCTTTTATTCAGAGTTCTCATTTCCATTTCAACCTAATAGAAAATTGAAATAGAAACATAGTGATTGACTTTAGTGTTTTGTTTTTTATTATACATCCATAGTCATTTTAGGCCATCTTCTTAAGAGCAAAAGTCTAGAATTTGGGGGAAGAAGAGCAGATTTTGAAGAAGATCACAGAGAAGTATTTATTTACTCATTCATTTATATATTCATTCAGTAGATATTGATTATCTACTTTGTTCTTAGTCTCATGCTGGGTGTTGTGAGAGATACAGAGTTTATGATATATTTTTGGCTTTCTAAGATTTTTCTTGAAATATGGTGATAAAATCAGTGAAGGAAATTAAAAACACAAAACAAAATAAAAACCAAACTCAGAATACAAAAGCTTCCAGCTGAGCACCAGAATGACTTTAGTCTGAAAGAGATTATGCCATTGACTGAGTGGAGGAGCTCCTTAGGAGCCCTCACTACTGTCAACAGGCTCCAATGAGGAAAGGATGCTGGGTTGGGGAGACACTGGGGAGTATTAGGGACTGCGGCTGATTAGTGAGCTCACCTAGAGGAGTCTCAACTCTAGTCTTCACTGCCAGGCAGAGTGTGAGCCCAGAATGTTGGTTCTTTCCATGTTTTAAGGGCATCTGGATTTTAAAACAAAATGTCCTGATTTTTATTTTTAATTTCTAAATTAAAAAAATTTTTAAATTATAAACATTAAAAAATTGGGTAGTCTTTTTTATTTTTGAGCTATAAGAGTTCTTTTTAAATTAAAGGGTAAGGGACACTTGGGTAGCTCAGTCAGTTAAGTGTCTAACACTTGATTTTGGCTTAGGTCATGATCTTAGGGTTGTGAGATCAAGCCCTGCGTGGGGCTTGGTGCTCAGTGTGGAGCCTGCTTCAGATTCTTCACCCCTCTCCCTGCTCCTGTGCTTTCTCTCTTTCAATAAATAAATAAATAAAATCTTAAAAAAAGGAAGTTGGAGGATAGTTGGCATACAGTGTTCTATTAGTTTCCGGTATACAATGTTGTGATCCCACAACACTATATGTTAGGCTATGCTAAGCTCACAAGTGTAGCCACCATCTGTCACCATACAACACTATTACAATACGGCTGACTATATTCCCTATGCTGTGCCTTTCATCTCTGTGACTTACTCATTCCATAACTGGAAGCCTGTACCTCCTACTTTCTTTCACCCATTTTACCCTTCCCCCAACCCCTCCCTCTCACAACCGTCAGTGTGTTCTCTGTAGTTATAGATCTATTTCTGCTTTTTGTTTGTTTATTCATTTGTTTTGTTTTTTAGATTCCACATGTAAGTTGGATCACATGGTATTTGTCTTTCTCGGTCTGACTTACTCCACCTAGCATAACACCCTGTTATCCATGTTGCTACAAATAGCAAGACCTCATTCTTTTTGATGGATATGCCATATCTTCTTTATCCATTCCTCTATCTATCCATGGACATTTAGGTTGCTTCCATATCTTGGCTATTGTAAATAACGCTGCAGTACACATAAGGGTACATATATCTTTTCAGATTTCTGGTTTTCTTTTTTTTGGGGGGGGGGGGGGTAAACACCCAGCTGTGGAATTACTGGATCATAGTGTATTTCTATTTTAATTCTTTGAGGAACCAACATACTGTGTTTCACCGTGGCTGCACCAATTTACATTCCCACCAATAGTGCACAAGGGTTCTTTTTTTGAGCTCTAAGAGTTCTTTATTCTGGATATAAGTCCCTTAGCAGATATATGATTTACAAATATTTCCCCCCATTCGGTGGGTTATCCTTTCCCTTTTTTGATGGGGCCCTTTGAAGCACAGAAGTATTTAATTTTTATGAAGTTTAGATTATCTATTTATTCTCATGCTTTTCTGTAATATCTAGGACTCTTTTGCCAAATCCAAGGCTATGATGAAAAGCTCCTGATTTTTAAATGTAGCTCCGATTTTTGAGAAACACTATGCTGCCTGAACAAACCCATCAGTGGGACATTTTTCAGTCCACTGACCACCAGTTTGCAAATTCTGGCCTACAAGTTGAAGTCCATAAAAAGTCTTGGTGATGGAGCCTCAGCCAGTTTTATCTTCTGTTTTATCTTCAGTTGTCTTCTCTATAATAAACCTGTGCTCTTGTAACCACATGAAACCAATCCGTTATCTCTGAACCCTCCATATCCCTTCCTACCTCTGGATCTTTCCCCATGTGTGCCTTCGTTCTGCTTAAGATATCCCCCTCTTCTCATGCTTTCTTTGGCCAATTCCTGACTGTCCTTTGTGCCTGCCCAAATGATACTCTCTTCCGTGATGTCTTCCTAATAACTCTCGTAGGCAGAATTAGTGGTTTCCTCACATCTGCCCCCCATATTCTGAGCCTTACTCTCCTTTACTACAATCTTGTGATTAATCCTTTGGCCATGAACTTTTGAGGCCAGAAATGCTCGTGGTCATTTTGTTTCCCCACTGTGGTTGCCAGAAGATAGGTTGAGAGAATGGCTGGTTAGTTACTAATAAGAAGTTTTACTCTTACAACTTTTAGCTCGCTTAGTTATTTTCTTTTACACGTCTCTTAGGCTGCCATAGCAAAAATACCATGAACGGGTGACTTAAACAATAGGTATTTGTTTCTCACGTTTTTGGAGGCTGAAAGTTCAAGATCAAGGTACCAACAGATTTGGTTCCTGGTGTTGTAGATGGCTGCCCTCTCTCTGTATGCTCATATGGCCTTTGCTCAGTGTGTGGAGCGAGAGCGCCGTCTGACTTCTTCATACAAGGGCACCAATCCCATCATGAGGGCCCCACTGTCATGACCTTCAGCTAAACCTAATTATCTCCCCAAAGCCTCATCTACTTCCAAATACGATCATACTGAGGTTAGGGGTTCAACATATGAATTTGGAGGGGGAGACACAAATACTCAACCTGTGAAAGGACCCATATTTTCTGTTCCATTGAAAATAGGGGTATTATTATTTTTTTAAGATTTATTTATTTATGTATTTATTTATTTGACAGATAGATCACAAGTAGGCAGAGAGGGAGGCAGAGAGAGAGGGAGAAGCAGGCTCCCCACTGAGCGGAGAACCCGCTATGGGACTCAATCCCAGAACCCCGGGATCATGACCTGAGCCAAAGGTAGAGGCTCAACACACTGAGCCACCCAGGTGCCCCGAAAATAGGAATATTACTGAGAAAGAAAATACTCTCCATAGTTTGCTGAAGTTCCTTGTTTGTTCCTGGTAGTGGAGATTTGGTGAAGGCTGACGTGTTGAAAGCCAAGGTGATGTATGATGAGGCGTTGTTTGCCACAGTCATGGTGGAGTGTGCATTCCAGGCTCTTTCCAGTTTGGGGAAATCAGTGAATCTGGGGATGTGTATTGGCTGTTTTTGGAGTTTTTACCACAAGAGTTTGTTAGAAACAACCTTTCCTTTCCTCTCTTATTTATTTATTCCTTCACTTACTCACTCATTCATCAGTGACCATTGCAAGCCATGCTTCAGGCTATATAACTTTATTTAGCAGTAGGAGGTCCTTAAGTTTTATTTAGCTCCAAGTCTCAGTCATATATAACACTATCTCATTTTGTGATCTCAATAATTTTCTGAGGTTCTCATTATTATTCCTGTTTTATAGATTAAAAGCTCTAAGGTTCAGAGAAATAAGTTAGATCAGATTGCACAGCAAACAGGGGCAGTGCTAGGGTTTAAAGGGAGCCTTCCTGACTTCCATTTGTACAGGGAGGCAAGAAGCATGCCAACACAATGTGACTCTGAAACCCAGGGGTTTCTCTACTGGGGGTCAGTCTGGGATGGGTCTTAATCTTTGACTTCCTATCCTTCCTAAAGTTTCAGCTCCCTGTCTAGTCTAGCTTTTCCTAGTGCTTGCTGGATGCCATCTAGTTGTGTCAGATCCTGTCACACCCCCCATCCCCCTCATGGAGTCACTTTTGGCAAAGTGTCCACTGGAGATACTCCTGTAGATTTGACTGAGGCTGCTCTGTCTGCCTCTGTCAACCTGGAAATACAGAATCGGAAATCCGAGCGGTCTTCTAATCCAGGTCTCCCAATTCTCCCTGCCTCCAGAGCCAAGATGTGGAAACCAACGTTCAGAGAAGGGTTCTGGCTTACAGACACTAGTAGACCATAATTCCAGGAGGCGGAAAGCTCTCTCTGCTAGGCCCATTGCTGTAGGCTTGTGCCGGGCCTCTAGTTGGTGATCCATAAATGTATGGGTTTGAATTGCTCTGGTAGATGGTGCAAACCCAGGTGGTGGTGATTGCCCGGGAGGCAGAGCTGAGTGGTACCTTGGAGAACAGGATGAGGCAAGGATATCATAGGGTAAGGATGGGAGGGTGGAGAGGTTAGGCTGGATCAGAAATTGGTCCTTTCCGGGAAGGGATGGGGGTTGACTTCTTTAAGATGCTGAGTTTCAGAATCTCTGGCCTAATACAGGACCTAGCAAATGGTGTTCTAGGCTTGATTTCACTTGTAAATGATTCATTCCTGATGGTTCGTTGGTGTTTATAAAATATCTTAGCTGGCCAGGAGGAGGATTTTGGCTCTTTTCTCTTAATTTGTCTAATCGTTAGGCCAATTTATGTTTGGAGCAGTGTTCCCTGAGAAGTATTCCATGAAACTGGATGTAAAGAGGCTTTAGGTGGAAAAAAAATTGGGGACAAATGGGTCTTGGAAGTTCTAACACAAACGGAGTTAAATAGGTTTATTTCCTACAGGAGTTCTGGGAACCTTAAATGTGTTGAGTGTAAAGCACCAAGAAGGGGCCCTGGACTTTTCTCAAACTTATTCAATCTTGTAGACATTTTTTGTGGAATATCTCACACAACTCTATTCCTGAGGGGTGCCTGGGTGGCTCAGTCAGTTAAGTGTCTGCCTTTGGCTCAGGGACTGAGCCCTGTGTCCAGGCTCCCTATTCAGCATGGAGTCTGCTTCTCCCTCTCCCTCCCCCCACCCCAACCCCACCCTGCCTTGCTCATGCTCTCTCACTCTCTTAAGTACATAAATCTGAAACAACAACAACCTATTCCTGACTCTATTCCTGAGATTAAATTCTAGAAAGTATGAGACCACACAATTTGTGGATTATCCTGATTCTTTCTCTTTTCTGCCTTTTGCCACCAGTTCCCTAATTTTTATACTTTTCTCAGAGGGCAGTTTGAAGAGGGGTGGAGGTAAAAGAAATGCGTATCCAGCCCAGCTAAGTGATATTGATGTGGTGTTTTGAGGTCACTTAGAAAATGTGGGTTTTGACATCTCCAATTACAGAGCGCTCAACCATTGATTTAAATGGTAATTTGGCGACAGCTTGCCCCTGATCAATATGCATGGCGTGTGCCGGTCTGTGTGTGACAGTAAGAGGTTGCACTCAGCTGCAGGCTGCATTCACGGGGCCTTGAGTGGACCCCAGCACTGCCCCTGGGATTGTAGTCAATGCGAGGTGACATTGGTGCAGAGGAACGCACGGAAGCCCAAAGCCCGTGCACCTCACAGTGAACAGAGCTCAGCTGCAAATCCAGGTGCAAGAGAAATGTGTTTTTCTTTATGTTTCTATAGCTCGATTTCCATTTGTCATCTGTCTTCTGCTAGGGGTGGCAGAAATAAATATAAGTCAGTTTGGGGTTTTTCCTCTCTCCTTCTGTGCTGTACCCCAAGGTCCAGGAGACAAAGGCAGTGCCAAGGGACATCTGTTGTGGTTTATCATCAATCTATTTTGTAAACTGAAATAGCCTCCTTCCTTTTGGGCCTTCAGTGGTCTGTCCATGCCAGTGACCCATCCTTGATTCCCTGTGTCCCTCTCTTCAGTACTTCCATGCCGTTTGCAAGCACCAGGAGTCATCCTGGTGCCCACGTACCATGCTGTCTTATGAAGAACTCTGGACATTTATCTCCGGCCTGCCTTTGCTTCTCCTCCTGCCTTCCTCGAGCTCTCTGGCTGGGGAAGCAGCCCAGCTGCTCTCTGTTCTCAGATTCCACAAATCTGTATGGGGGATTCCCTTGTTACTCTCTTTCCCTGGGCTTGTTTGGGGTAAGGCAGCGTGCAGGCCGTTTTCCTATAGATCCATAAAATCTATGTACACTTTGCTTTACTGACTCCTGGAAATCTTTATCCATGTGTAGATTAGGGGCGGTATCCTGGCTCTTTGTCATCAGATGTTCACTCAAGGTTATTGTACATATTTTTTGTACACATTTTTTCTATTCTCTCTGAGGGCTAGGGTTTTGAAAGTCAAAAGCCAAGAATTGACTCTTTCTCTGTGTTATCCCAGAGGTAACAAACATAGAAAGCCCTCCTTGCCTGAATCTGGTCCAGAAGCTCTTAAGGAAATATGGATGAAAAACCTTCAATATTTCAAGATATTAATTGAGTGGATTTCCTTTCTTTTCTGCCTGCACCATGCTGGCCCAGACCACCGTGACTTCTTCCTGGGACCATGGCAACATCCTTCTAACTCAGGGTTTCTCAACCTCCTCACTACTGACATTTGAAGTTGGATCAGTTTTTTTTTTTTTTTTTTTAAGATTTTATTTATTTATTTGACAGACAGAGATCACAAGTAGGCAGAGAGGCAGGCAGAGAGAGAGAGGAGGAAGCAGGCTCCCTGCTGAGCAGAGAGCCCTATGCAGCCCTCGATCCCAGGACCCTGAGATCATGACTTGAGACCCTGAGATCATGACCTGAGCCGAAGGCAAATACTTTAACCCACTGAGCCACCCAGGTGCCCAATTTTTTTTTTTTTTAAGATTGTATTTGTTTATTTGACAGGGAGAGAAAGAGAGAGAGCACAAGCAGGCAGAGCAGCAGGCAGAGGGAGAGGGAGAAGGAAGCTCCCCACGGAGCAGGGAGCCCAAATCGGGACTCAATCCCCAGACCCTGGGACCATGACCTGAGCCAAAGGCAGACACTTAACTGACTGAGCCACCCAGGCATACGTGGAGTTGGATCAGTTTTTGGTGGTTTGTTAGAGCCCTGACCTCTCCCCACTAGATGCCTGTAGTACCCTCCTCTCTCTCCCAAGCTGTGATAACCACAATTGTCTTCAGACATTGCCAGATGTTCCTGGAGGCGGGAGGCAAAAGAGGCCCTAGTTGAAATCCACTGACTTGACTGGTCTCCCTGCTTCTTCTCTTATTCTCATATCCCATTCTCTACACAGCAGCCAGTGGTAATCCTTACAATTTAAATCTTAACTCTGTTACTCCCTGGTTCCAAACCCTCCAGTAGCATTTCATTGCGTAAGAGTCAAATCCAGGGTGGCTCATTCCGTTAAGTGTCTGACTCTTGATTTCCATTTGGGTCATGATCTCAGGGTCCTGGGATCCAATCCTCTATCGGCCCCTCACGTTGGGCCCCCAGTTTGGGCCCCTGCATTGACCCTACCCTCGGAATGGAGTCTGCTTAAGATTCTCTCTCTCCCTCTCCTCTTACTCCTCCCCCGTCAATACATAAAATCTTTAAAAAAAAAATATTTATTTGACAGAGAGGCGTGTGTGAACACAAGCAGTGGGAGAGGGAGAGGCAGGCTCCCCACTGAATAGGGAGTCTAATGCAGGACTCAGTCCCAGGATTCTGGGGTCATGTCCTGAGCCGAAGGCAGACACTTACCTGACTGAGTCACCCAGGTGCCCCGATAAATAAAATCTTAAAAAAAAAAAAAAAAGTGAATCCAGACCCCTGGCTAGGCTTACAAAGCCATGTTTTGCCCACTTTGGCCTCCTTATCTCTCCACAATCCAAGCTTGTAACCAACTTCAGGCCTTTGCACATAGCTTTTCCCTCTCTCTAGAATCCTTTCCCCCTGGATTGTCACATGGCTGGCTCCTTTTTGGTATTCAGCTTTTAGCTTTCCTGTCCCTTCCTGACTACCCAATCTTAAATAGCCATGAGTAACTGTAGATTAGCTGACTTGAATTCTCAGCAGAACACTTATGGTTATATGATATTTCCCCTTCTTTGTTTATTTCTTCTCTTTATCAGAATTGAAGGTCTTTAAGGATAAGACTTTTGTTTCTCTTGCCCATTTGTGTTTTGTTAACACTTGAAACAGCCTTTGGTCTATAATAGATCAAAATATTTGTTGAATGAATGAATGAATGAATGCACATATATTTCCCTTTGATGGACCTTATGCACAAGCATGTATAGGTGTTCTGCTTCAGGGTATGTGGGATTGTACTGGGAATTATAGTTCAGAGGGACATAATGAAGTAGATCTAGGCTTTCCCCAAACCCTGAAGGAAAGGTAATTCAGAAAGAGGAAGAATCCAAAGAACAGACAATTGTATCTATGCAGGGCTGTCTAACTCATCAGAGGGAACAAAGTAGAGGGACCAGGTGGCCACTGGCTGGGATACTACAGGATATCCAATATTTTCTATTAATTGTGTTCCTAGTGTGTGTCTGATATGGGGACACAAAAATGGGTAAAATATAGTCCCCAACCCTGTCTTGGTGGCTCTCAGTTCTCTAGGAAAGATACTTACAAAAATAGAATAATTTATTCTAATAAGTATAATAAGTACTGGGATAGTGCTGGAACCACACATTTTGGGAACTGAGAGTGAAAGTGACAGCTTTGCCTGGGAGAGCTGGAGAAGTTGTAATAGAAGAAAGGACTTCTGAGTAGGGTTTTAAAGGATGGGTAGAAGCTCAGCTGGCAGTGAAAGGTAAATCATAAAACGAGAATTCCATGTGCAAAGGTGTGAGGGTTATGAGAGGGCCTGGGTACTTGGGAAATGGTGAGAAGTTTGATATGGCTGAAGTCCAGAGTAGATGGAATGGAGTAAGAGTTGGAGATGAGACTAGAAAGGAAAAGAGCTTGAAGTTCCTTTTTAACCACTGGATCCTATGAATCTTTGACCTTGGAGATAGAGGACGAGAGACTTACTTTTTTTATTACATTTTTTTTTTCTGATTGTGGATATAATTCATACTTGTTACTTTTAGTTTCTAAAATACAGAAAAATATAACAAAGGAAAAAAAAAAGAATCTAGAAGCCACTACCTGTGCACCACTATAAATATTCTGATATATTATTACCTTTCAAACTTTATATCTCTATCTACCAAATTTGTTTTGTTCATATATGTATATAAGATTAAAAAATGGGATGATAGATCTTTAGTTCAAAGTTATAAGAATGAAGCTGACAGGCAGATCATCATAGGCCTAGAGCTTAAAATGGGTAGAGTATGTCCTAAAAATACACAGACTTTGTCAAGTAAGAACATTAATCAATAATCATGACCTTCCACATGTTTTGATGGCCCTCCAGAGCAGGGGATTGGTTTGTTGGAAACCATTCTGTTGTGGTGGTTGGCTTGTGCTGCCACTTCCGTTCCACTGATTTTGTACAAAACGGAGGGGAACTGAGTTGACTTACCAAGACCCGCCCTCCGCATCTGTCCTAGTCATGTATAGCTAAAATTTCCCCCCTTCGCTGTCCCCTATTGTCTCACTTTCCTGTTGGTACCCAGGCAGCCGTTCCTGCCTTTGGCGGGAGGTATTAAAAGGAGAGTGTTGTCTAGGACAAAGAATTTAGCCTCAGAGCGGTTGCCCTTCCCTGCTGGTATCTTTCCTTCGGTCCACCTTTCCCCATTGTTCTCTGCCAGCATCCCTGGTCACCTACAGTACTTTTGGGATTCCTGATTGCTAGTCTGCTTCCAACAGTGGTAACCTGCTTTTCCCTTGCTTCTGATGGTTGGTGGGGGTATTTTGGAATATAGTTTATTTTAGACTAGTATGTTTCCCAGCTCTGTCAGACAGAAAGGCCTGGATTCCTGTAGGTAGATAGAGCTCCTGCTAAGAGATCGGAGCACAGTGGGAATGGACAGCTCTGTAGGGGAACCTTCCACAGCTTAGGGTGCTTTAAAAGGAACAAGAGAAAGAGAGAGGGAGTTAACATGAGAGGACCCTTACCAATGAAACACCTGAGCCACCTTTAGGAACTCGAAAGAGTGGCTGTCGCTTCACTGATCTTTGTTGTATTAAAGAATGTGAGCGGGCTGAGCAACGTGGCTGTTCTCCAGATGTTGTCTTGGTAAGGCATTTACAAGCAGGGTTGGCTATTACATTACTTTTTTACTTTGCAGTGTCTTTTTTTTTTTTTTTTTTTTTTAAATCAGTGGCCTCTCCAGACAGTATTTTGGATCTCCCAAAGATATATCTTCTTGAGGAAACTGAGGCAGAACAATAGTTACTTTGTGGCTTCTGACACCTGGTAACTGATAACTCCTTGACCCACTACCCTGGCCATTTGGGCTCCTGACCTTTTGCCTGGTTGTGGTCTTTGGAGTTTATTTGTCCCTTGACCCTCAGCTAATACAAGGCTTAAGTCTTGGGCTGACCCTGCTTAGCCCCCACCCTGAGTAACTCTACTTTGCCGGATCTCACACCCGGCATAATACTACCATCAAAACTCTGTGCCCAAAATGGCAGAGGTCCCACTGCTCTTTGCCAAAAACATGCAATTGTCCTACTGTCAGGAATAGTGGGAAAGAAATGTTGAGAATGTGGTGGGCCAGTTCACTCTGATTTAGCTTAACAAATATTTACTGAGAGGCACCTGGGTGGCTCAGTGAGTTAAGCCTCTGCCTTTGGCTCAGGTCACGGTCTCAGGGTCCTGGGATCGAGCCCCGAGTCTGGCTCTCTGCTCGGCAGGGAGCCTGCTTCCTCCTGTGTCCCTGCATACTTGTGATCTTTCTCTTTATTTATTTCAAAGAAATAAATAAAATCTTAAACAAACAAACACACAAACAAAAAACCCAAATATTTATTGAGTTCTTACTATGTCCCCTGCCATCATAGACTTTATAATTCTGTGAGGAAGATGGATTTTTAACTTGTAATGACAAAAATTTTGAATGTTAGGAGGGGATGGTACAGAGTTGTTGGGGGGAACCTACAGCAAATGGATGTAAGTAGTTGAAAATGTTGGAGGTGATTTCTGATACTGATCTGTGAAGTTGACCCGTATTGGCTAAGTTTATCTCACTACCACCATTTCTTGAGCTATTTAGGATCTAGACAGAACCATCTTTCCATTTAAGGAAGAGTCAGAAGCCATCAAAATATTGGAGGAGTCAGGAAGTGGTACTTCTAAGAGAAACATACAACTCCTGGTATAAAAGACAAAAATGGTTCCAGGGAAGGAACTTCGTAGTAGTTATACTCAAGATGGTAAATACAATTGTGGGATAAGTGCTATTAAGGGGAAATTAAAGCCAGGGATCAACTGAAGAGGGCTGAAATCCATCCTGGTCGTACAAGTTATGCTAAAGTCTCAGAAGGGAGTTGAGTGGAGAATATGGACTGTGGAAGGAGGCAGGGGACCATGCTCTGGATGGATTCACACACACCTGGCTGTGAATTTTGCCTTATGGCTTATCAGCTGAATGACCTTGGGTAAGTCTTTTCTTGTCCCCCCAAGAAAGTGAAGAAAAATAGGGATAATATCTCACCAATTTCCTTTTTTGGAAAATGGGGATAATAATACCTCGCGCGCGCATGTGTGTGTGTGTGTGTGTGTGAGAGGAAGAGAGAGAGAGAGAATCAGTTGAAGTAACACATCAGAATTTCCAGCACACTTCTTAGTACACAGGAAAATGAAAAATGAAAATGTTAACTAAACCAGTTAAGAGAGCCACCAGCATTCAGAGCCCTGGACTGTGAACCTAAACCTAGAGATGAAGCTCTTAGTAAGTGCAGCCGGTTGGAAAGGAAAGGAAGATGGAGGCGGTCTTAGAAACCATGAGTACAGGCACAGTTGCCTGCATGGGCAGCTGGGAAAGGAAGTCCTGGCCATGATGCTTTCTTTGACTACTGCTGTGTTTTTCCACCCGTGTGGCTCCTGAGCCATCTACATCAGAATCATGGGGGAGGAACTGATAAACTCAGAATCCAGGGGGTTATCCAAGACCTATTGAATCAGAATCTTAGGGGGCGGGGTGAGGCCTGGGAATCTACATTAAAAAAATTTTTTTTTATTAACATAAAATGTATTATTAGCCCCAGGGGTACAGGTCTATAAATTGCCAGGTTTACACACTTCACAACACTCATCATAGCGCATACCCTCCCCGATGTCCATAACCCCCCCACCCTCTCCCTATCCCCCTCCCCTCGGCCCCTCTCAGTTTGTTTTTTGAGATTTAGAGTCTCTTATGGTTTGTCTCCCTCCCAAACCCATCTTGTTTCATTTATTCTTTTCCTACCCCCCCAAAACCCCCACATTGCATCTTCACTTCCTCATATCAGGGAGATCATATGATAGTTGTCTTTCTCCAATTGACTGATTTCGTTAAGCATAATACCCTCTAGTTCTATCCACGTCGTCACAAATGGCAAGATTTCATTTCTTTTGATGGCTGCATAGTATTCCATTGTGTATATATACCACATCTTCTTGATCCATTCATCTGTTGATGGACATCTAGGTTCTTTCCATAGTTTGGCTATTGTGGACATTGCTGCTATAAACATTTGGGTGCACATGCCCCTTCAGATCACTACATTTGTATCTTTAGGATAAATACCTAGTAGTGCAATTGCTGGGTCGTAGGGTAACTCTATTTTCAACTTTTTGAGGAACATCCATGCTGTTTTCCAGCTTACATTCCCACCAATAGTGTAGGAGGGTTCCCCTTTCTCTGCATCCTCGCCAGCATCTCTCATTTCCTGACTTGTTAATTTTAGCCATTCTGTCTGGTGTGAGGTGGTATCTCTTTGTGGTTTTGATTTGTATTTTCCTGATGCTAAGTGATGTGGAGCACTTTTTCATGTGTCTGTTGGCCACCTGGATGTCTTCTTGGCAGAAATGTCTGTTCATGTCCTCTGCCCATTTCTTGATTGGATTATTTGTTCTTTGGGTGTTGAGTTTGACAAGGAACCTACATTTTTTAAGTGCCCCAGGTTTTATGAACTTGAAATTTTTGGGCCTGAACTGTAATGAACTCATCATTTTGACTGTCTTTATATCTTTTTTCTTGAAGGCAAAGAACATTTAGTAATTATGTAGTTTACATGAATGAGGAAAAAAACCCTGGAGTCCCTAGTGTGTATGTATAACTTGAGCGTGCATATGTGTGTGTGTGTGTGTGTGTGTGTGTGTAATACAGTCCTGTTTTTTTTTTTTAATAAAAAATGTGTGTCTTTATGTTTTGGGTGTGTATATAAAGAGTCTGATAGTTCTTACTGATTTGTAATGCTGTTTACTCTTGGGAAGCAGGAAAAGAATGTAGGTCAGGGATAAGGGCAGGATGTTAGTGACAGGGAATGGGGGAAGGGGACCTTTTACCTTATATTCTTCCATTTTGATTGATTTCTAAAATAACGAGTATGATTACTTTTGTAATTAAAAATCCCACAAAGTTGACAATAAGTAAGGAATTTATTGGCAAAATTTCTTGCTTCAGAGGATGCTCAGACATCAGCTAAACTATACAAGGAAAGAGGGAAAGAAAAGAAGACAGACACCTGGTTAACTTCTTGTGTTCATTGTATATTGTGAGAATGACGGCTGAAATTAAATATACTACTTTACTGAATGATTTCCCAGTGAAAGCAGAAGGTGTTAAGAGATGGAGATGGGGTGGAGTAGTCAAGCCCAACCATTTAATTTATTGGGTTCATGTTGGAAGCCATTGGATCTGGGGTTTAGAGTTATAAGACCCGATTTTCCATCTCTGATCTGTCTTTTGAGCAAGGCACGTCTCTATTCTGCATCTTTGCTTCCTCATCTGTGAAACGAGGGCGTTATCTACCTTAAAGGCTAGTTGCTGTGAGGATGAAATGAAGTGGTGTGTGAGAAAGTAAACTCTAGAGTGCTGCAGAAATGTTAATTATTTCTATTTTTGCCTAGCTCCTCCCTTGAACATGCTGCTATTACTGTGGGGTTGTTTATGTGTCTGTCTCTCTGTGAGCTCATTGAGTGCAGGGACCTTGTTTTATTCATTCCCAAATTCTTGTGCTTCGTGTCTGCCACACAGGAGGCATTCAAAGCAAGTTCTGGAATAGCTATCAAGGATAGAAAAAGCACAGTTAGGTTTAGGCTTATGAAAATATTAAGATGCTCTTCAGGAAGTACTGCCTTCCACGTCTATTTAAAAGAATAAAAAAAAAATTCACCCAAGTCCACAACAGAAATGATATTGCTACGAGAAAGAAAAGAACTTCATTAAGGAAAATTTAATTGCCCCGTTTTCTAAAGAGACAGAGCCACATCCCTCCATCCTCATTACTGTCAAATGCAGGATGGCCGGTTCCAAGGAGGGCAAGATGAATGAAAAGAGATTGTGAAAAGGCAAATTCTGATACTCTAGAAGAAAAGTCTCCCAAGAAACAGGAATGCCCCCTGCATCACCAGTTTCCTTTATTGTTGGTCAGAGCCCGGGAACAAGCCTTCTCTGGGCAACTCAGACAAAGGCCCCCTTTGGCCTCTACCCCAGACCTTGGCCAGTAAACCACGAAGTCCCTTATTTCCCCTGGAAGTGGGAAAACTTCCAGTTGCTTGACAAAACTGGAAGGATTATCTGAGGCTCAAGTTTGGGGCTCCCTTACCTCTAAGACCCGGGTAATTATCATCTGAATGGGCAGGGAGGGGACTGGAGCCAAATCTAGAAAAAGAACTCTGGGGTAGACCTGTAGTTAGGAAATAGGGGCCCCATCTCAGGTTTGGTCTTCTGGACCCTTTTCCTATACAGTCATAAATCTGCAATTTCTTCTTTCCTCTCCCATACCAGTTCAGCCTGAGGGTACCATTTGATGGGTTCAATTATTGCATGGACCATTGTCAGCCTGGGTGAAGTTTCCAGTGGTCTGTTAAAGGCTCTACCGGGCTCACTGATTTAACCGAGTATTTGGATGAAGATGTGAGCATGCTCTTCTACTCTGAGAATGGTAGGGAACCAAGGATAACAGGCTTAGTAATCAGGAATGTGGTTATTGCTATCAAACTGTCTGAGGTTTGCAGCCTAGCTCTGCTGCTTTCTAATTGTATGACTTCGGACAAGTCTTTTCATCTCTCTAAACGTCATTTTCCTCATCTGTAAAGTGGAGATAATAATCGTATCTCAAAAAAGTAATCTAGAGGATTAAGTGAGATAAAATAGGTAAAGCCCTCTGCACAGTGCTTGGCCCGTAGTAAGGACTCAGTCAGTGTTAGCTATTGTTATTAATACTCGCAGCTGTAGGAGTCGTACTCCAGGCTCTGGAGTCCGGTAGATTGGGCTCAGACACTAGCTCTGCCATTGATTAGTTATGGGCAAATTGTTTAACCTTTCTGAAGCTCAGCTGTCTGGACTTCTGCAGATGAGGAGCACTAATAGCCAGGTTGGGCATTTCTACAAAGCATGTAGGCCAGAACACACACATAGTACATGCTCCATAAACAGTGGATTATCATTAAGAGAAATAACACCTCCTGTGCTGGACAGAACTAGGACGCAGAGAGATCTTAATAGACTAGGGCAAAGGACAGACTCTAAAAATGTGAAGTTTAATAATAATAAAATAAATAAATAAAAATGTAAAGTTTAATGGTATCTTTTTTTTAGAGAGTTTTTTTTCCCCCCAGATTTTATTTATTTATTTATTTGACAGACAGAGATCACAAGTAGGCAGAGATGCAGGCAGAGAGAGGGAGGAAGCAGGCTCCCTGCTGAGCCGAGAGCTTGACTAGGGGCTCCATCCCAGCACCCTGGGATCATGACCAGAGCCGAAGGCAGAGGCTTTAACCCACTGAGCCACCCAGGTGCCCCAAGTTTAATGGTGTCTTTAAGAGAAGACCATCAACTCTTCAAGAGAAGCTCAACTTTTTTTTTTTTTTTTTGGCTTTTTGAACCCTGAGAGAAGTTTCTCTATGAATTGATAGAAATGTGAATAGGGGTAAGAACAAATTGACAGTTGGGAATGCTACACTTTGGACACTGACCCCGTTCTGTTCCTGGCCAGGTAGCTCTTGGCCCCTCCTCAAGAGGCTCCAGAAGGAAATATATGATAGAGGCCACTGGTTGGGCAATGAACACCAATCCTGAAGCTGCCACTCATTACCTCAGTGCCGAGCTCTTCTCCCTGGAGAATTCCTTTAGCCCAGGTGGGTTAGGCACTCTGGCCTCCTTCGAAGCCCATACTGGAATCTTGACTCTTTTGCGCCAGGGTAACCAAAATAGGCTGAAGCTCAAACCTCTGACCCCTTCCCTTTAGGGACCAGCCTAGATAATTGCTCTGAGTCCTCTCTGAGATGCTACTTAGGCCTAACCTGCCACAGGGAGGAGAGTCAGAAGTCTGGACCTGCCCAGACTTGACCTTTGAACTCCTCAGAAGTATAATCTCTGGCAATTTTGGTTCGTGAAGATATCCTAAAACCTGGCCAGTCTATAATGTTACATTTCCTTTAGGTGGGTGGCTATCCTTGCCCTTAATCTTGAACCTGATTTGGGAGGAGTAAATAAAGTTGGCCTTTAAGCTCCCTGAAGGTTAACATTCACCCCTTGTTGACCTTTCTTCTAATATTCCCAAAAGCTTAACAGCCAAGCCTATGATCAGCTCAGGGTGTGGCTCTCTCCCTCTGCAGAAGAAATCAACGGAGAATCCATGACATCCACACTGTATCCAGTTCTGCTCCATAGTGTGCCTGCTATGCACCAGGAGCTGGGTGGTTCAGCCTCCAAGGATTTAAGAATGCCTCTTTGATGTCCCTCTCCTTTTCTAGATGTATGAAGGCAACTCAAGACTAAAATGAAAAATTTGATGTAGTTATTTTAGCCAACACTGATCACGAAGCAGGAGATGGTCTGCAGGTCAGTGATGTATTTTGTTGAGCTGCACAGCACAGTTAGGCAACTTCATATACAAATCTGTAATTTTCACATTTTGAGAGTGGAAAGTGATCTGACTGTACTGGGCCTCCATTCCCACATGGTAACAAATCAGCCAGAGCTGAGGAGCAGCCCCCATTTTTATATGAGGCCTGCATCCGGGAGTCCCTGCAGGAGCTCTTGGGTTCCCAGGCACCTTTATCTCCCTGCTGCTGTTTTTCGTGTACCTAGGCTTCCTGGTTTCTTTCTTTCTTTCTTTTAAAAGCTTTTATTATTTATTTATTTATTTGACAGAGAGAGAGAGAGAGAGAGCTCAAGTGGGCAGAGAGACAGGAGGGGGGTGGGGGGAAGCAGGCTCCCTGCTGAGCAGAGAGCCTGATGTGGGGCTTGATCCCAGGACCCTGGGATCATGACCTGAGCTGAAGGAAGAGACTTTAACCCACTGAGCCACCCAGGCGCCCCCAGCTTCCCGGTTTCTGTAGGCATTTAGGTTTGCCACTCCTGGATATGGCCAAGATATTCTATCTTCTATCTCAAATTATGCTCATCAGATGGGGTCGTACAATGAGAAGTGAAGGACAGCATAACAAATAATTCAATACCCTTGATACAAAAATGCCTCCAACTTGCCACCGTCGTTTCAGGTTCACGGTAGAGACTCCCTGTCATTATTTCCGAATATCCGTCTCCACTTCTCCTCAAGGCTGAGTTTGACATTGGAGTCAAGGACAAGACATTCTTCCCTGAGAAATGCTGCTGTGTTTGCCTCTGACCCATCCTTGAGAGGAACTGTAGGGAAGGTGGAGTCAAGGACTTGAGCTGCCGGAGGCCACTAAAATCCTGTGATGTGGTGGATGGTGTCCTTAGTTACCTCAGTAGTAGTCACTATAAGACATTTTTTTTAAAGGTTATTTATTTGAAAGAGAGAGAGCACATGCATGTGCATGCGAGCTGGGGGGAAGGGCGGAGGGACACAGAGAGAGGGAATGTCCAGCAGACTCCTTACTGAGCATGGGCTTGACACGGCTCCATCTCATGACCCTGAGATCATGACCTGAACTGAAATCAAGAGTCGACACAACTGACTGAGCCAGCCGCGTGCCCCTACAACTCGTTTTTAATAGTTAAAAATCTCTCAGTATAAGCTGATAGTTTTAACATCAAAGCATAGTCCACTTAAATCAATTCTGCTCTAACACCATGGTCTCAGAACTCCCCACTGGACTCCGAGATCAGACAAACCTGGAACCGACTTCCAGCTTCGTTACTAATCATCTCACCTCTCTACCTCTCAGTTTCTGTCTCCTTAAAATGGGCACCTGATTGGATTCTTGTGAGGATTAAATGAGATAATCCACAGTTAGCATCTAGTCCAGTGTCTAGAACATGGAAATCACTCAGTAGTGCTCTCTATTATTCTTACTCAGATTCGGAGGACTTGATTTGCTCCAGGAGTGCAATTTAGAACATCTACAGCAGAACCGGCAGCTTGTAGGTCAACTTAGACCCATGAGTGTGTTTTGTTTGGCTTTTGGAACATTTATAGAAGCGAATTCGTTTCCAACATTTAAAAATCAAGGGGTGCCTGGCTGGTTCAGTCAGTAGAGCAGGCAACCCTTGATCTCAGGGTTGTGACTTCAAGCCCCACGTGGGGTATAAGGCTTACTTAAAAAAATAATAATAAAATAAAAATCAAGAAAAAATTTTTTAAAAAGTCAGGAGAGTTCACATAAAAAACCCCTATTTCTGACATTTCTTGTGATATGGGCAGATCTAAGCATATCGGGTCCTCATTCTCGGAGAGAAGCAAAAATTGGTTGTCTCCTCCAAATGGGGTATGGGCTCTACCTGCTTGAGGGCCCACGGGACCCATTTCACTCATTTTTGTTGTGCCTGTTTGACTCCTAGGGGCATTTCAGTTTTTTGATCTGAAGGAATGGACCAACTTCCAATCCTCTTTCCTCATTATGGAGGAGTCAGTCAATTCTCCACAAGTATTATTTCCAGCAACCGGGCTTTGGAGAAGGTAGACAGCAGGTTGTATTTACTGGCAAAGGCCCCAGTGCCATCTGTGTTATCGATTAAGTTCAGAGCCATCAGCTTCAACAGTCCATGGAGCAGAGGTAATGTCAAGGTCCTCTTAAAAGCATCTAGAAAACTAACAAAGATTTGTACCCGTGAACAGATGCCCACCTCATCGCAAGATGTAGGTGGGCTGAAATTTAATAAGGAAAAAAGTGTAGTCTTGCCCTTCTGTCTAAAAACCCAGCTGGCCAAGTACAGACTAGGGAGAGATGTGCTTAGCAGTAAAGCTTGTGAAAAAAGGCTTACGGTTCTCGCTGACAATAAGTTTGCTGTGAGTCACAGGGAGGCAGCTGCCAAAAACCTAATCTGATTTTGGGCTGGGTTTATAAGAAGTCTAGTGTCTGGACGACCTTTCTAACAATTAGACCTATCTTGAAGGGACAGGCAGGCAGTCTCCAGAAGCCTTGATCTCCCTAGTGTAGGATGTGTTCAAGGTTGGGGTGATATGCCCCAGGAAAAGGTGGTCAGACTGGGGACTTGGGCATCGGAGGGAGGTTTGTTCAAGGTGACACATAAGGTCTCTGCCGACCTTGTGATTCTGCTTTCCGCAGCCCACTGGAAGAAGATAATTTCCATAATAAAAGTAAAATATCTTGCTTCCTGATAGAGGAAAGCAGACATGCTGAAGAGCTGACTGGATGCAGCCATTTTGATCTGACTGGCAAAATGGAAACATGAACTACGCAGATGCCACAGGGCCTTCTTCATCCCTTAACCTCCTCTTACCTGCAACCCCATCCCTGACCCCCGGCCTCATTTCTCGGAGATGGAGGGGGTGGCTGAGGGAGGGGAGGATCTGTTTTGCACATTACTGGTAATTTGTTTAAGCTGGACTTTTATGCAGAGCTTGCAAACTGACGGTGTACAGGCCAACTCCAGTCCTCAGATGTGTTTGATTTGGCCTGCACCGTGTCTTTGAAAAATGTGATTTAGATGCCAGCATGTAAAAATGAGGAGATTTCACATAAAATCTGGATTTCCAGCACTGTTTTAAAAAAGTCAGAAAGTCTGGCAGCCTGGGTCTGTGTTCCCGCGTGGCGGCACCAGCCGGAGCTGAGCACCCGTAGCTCTCCTTTGGTAGGACTAGAGCTTACTTGGCCTCTGTTGTCTTCTTAACCTCCCCTGCTTCTCTGGTTCACCTGGCCCCTCTAGGTACCGAAGTTACCGCCCTGGTGTAGTGGTGGGGGTGGCTATGTTTCTTTTCTTTTCCTTTTTTTTTTTTTTTAAACAAAAATATCATTGCACCTGATGTAAAAGTCACTGACTACTTTTCTGCAACCTTGAAGGGAATATCATATTCGGGATGGGTCTGACTTAAAATATAGCCTTTGTGGCATACCTGGAATGCACTTTCTAGGAGGTGTGTCCAGGGGTACCTCCGAGAGGAACAGACATCTTCTGAGCGGCTGGAACCGAGGTGAAATTTGTACGTGTCTCAGGAAAGACTAGCTATAGGGGTCAAGACAGTGTGGACGAAGTACGCAAACAGTACCAACATAAGCATCCAATTGAAATTTTTCTCCCAGGGCTAATAGTATACAGTATGTTGTTTCACGGTAAGAAGAGATTTATTTATTTATTTAAGCCTGACTAATATGTTAGATGATGGTTTATTTTCAGGACCACATCAGAATGCCTCGTGCTGTCGGAGAGAGACATCTTTAGGATGAGTTGTGTGGACTCCACTCGTTCATCTTCCTGACAGTGGGGCCGGCAGCTGGGGGCCCACAGGGGAGGGCTGGGGGTGCGGTGGAGGGAACAGAGATGCCTTTATAGCTGCTCCTAATACATACCTGTGGCTCATATTATACCACAAGCCCCCAGGGCTTGCATCTCAGCGAACATCCCCGGGTGTTCTTTTGAAGTGCTCCGAGGCTCCTGATGATTTTTCTTACATTGACCCAAATCTTCATGTAACTTCTCCACCGTGGGCCTGTTCTGGAGCCTCGCGGAACAATGGCTGCTTCTTCCACAGCACGGCTCTGCAGAGATTTGCGGACAGCAGTCCCTTCTGTCTTGTAAGCCAGCTGACGATCCTTGAGGAGAGTGGGTGGGGGCGGGT
The DNA here is from genome assembly GCF_964662115.1 of Mustela nivalis. NCBI lineage: Eukaryota > Metazoa > Chordata > Mammalia > Carnivora > Mustelidae > Mustela > Mustela nivalis. The sequence continues at coordinate 165,862,178 of NC_139020.1, forward strand.
GGGGTGCAGAGAAATCAGGGGGATTTAAGAGAGACAGTATTGCGTTCAGGTGGGTCTGGAGCTGGGCCGTTTGTACTTGGGTAGCCCTGAGTCTCACACTTTGTGTGTGAGAGCATCAGCCTCTCCACAGGCTCCTCGTGCCAGCGTCTGAGACTTTCTGTCAGCTGCGGGGGGTCTGGGGGAGACCAAGAAGAACTGAATCTTTTCATGAAGCTTTGGTATCTGGTGGTAGAAATCATAAGAACTTTATAAGAACCAGAAGCAGGGAACCATCAAGCACAGTCGGCTCGATGTCTGGTGGCTGCTGCAAGTCACGGGTGGTGAGGCCTATCTATAGGCCTTTTGACTGGCTTCCTTGCTCCAGGATGGAATGTGCTCGACCCTCCTGCTGCTTGAGTCTGCTCTTAGATTCTCAGACCGAAATTGTCCAATTCATGACTTCGAAACCATTAGGGATACCCTCCAGTCTCACTTCTTTGCAGAGTGGGCCCGTCTCTACATGGGACCTCAGGCTCATGGCTTAGGAAATGCCCTGTTGGTCTGAGTTACCTTTAGTGTGGACAAAGGATCTCATCTGTCTCTCCATGGTATAGCATCTTGTGTTTTCCCCGTATTGCTTCAGTGAATCCTTTCTCTGAGTCATCTTTTCAATGTTATTTCTCTTTTATCTTTCCTAAATCTCTCTCTCTCTCTTTTTTAAGACTTGCTCTTGCTTAGGGCTTTTCTTCCACAGATGGAAGTGGTACATGTAGATTGTGGGAATTCCAGGAAGGTATTATCCCTTGGGAGTGGCAAGGACTCCTTACGATGACATGGTGTCTCTGGAAGAAGCTGGAGTCTGTGTGGTGGGGTGGGCGAGAAGATGGGCAGGCACCCTCTGAAATGCCTGGAGAGGCTAAGGGCTGCAGGTGGGTGGACGGCGTCTTCATTATTCCATCTCCCTTCCCACGTTCTTCCCAGCATCCCCTTCCCCACACTCGCCATTTCCTGTTTTGGGAAAGGAAATGGTGACATCCATTTGTAAATGGCATGACATCTCAGCATCATGTCGTTGCTGCTTCCTTGTCCAAGGTGCTGGCCCTTCCTTACCTGACCTGCTTGGCCTTCCCTGGGTGTTTCCGTGGCTCTGAGTCAGGGAAGGTTGTATCTCTAGGAGTTGTTCCATTAGCTGGGTTTGGGTGACAGTGGGGAACCCATCTCGGTTGGTGCTGTAGGTGTTATGTGCCAGGGCTAAGGGCACAGAGCATGTAAGTGTAGAGTGTGAGGAGGGGTCTACAGGGGAGGGAACATGGTCAGGTATTCCTTCTAGAGGAGCATCTGTCTGCTTTGGACCCCCACAGCTTGTGAAATGGCTGTACGTGAGGAAACAGTCTATCTGGAGCCCATGTCACTCCTGTGTGGTATGGAGAGCTAATCAAAACCTCCAGAGGAGAAATGCCTGTCTTCCATCCAGAATCAAGATTAATTGATGTTCTTTAATGGAAACAAATCGAATCTCTCAGCAACCCTTCCCATTAAGCTTACAATCAGGTACTTTTCTACCAAGGCACGGGCGAGTTTTTCAGAATCAGCAGGTTCTTGGAAGCAGCTGACTCTTGGAGGCCATTTTCATCTGTCCTCAGAGTGGCTGGTGGGAAATGGAGAGAAAATGCCTTGAAGTTACAGGGCTGGAAGTATAATTATCCTTTGCCTGTGGTTTGCACAGCCTACTCACATCCTTGCTGCATGTGATCTTCTTGACAGCCCTATGATGTGGATGATGTCAGGGTTATTATTATCTCTATTTTATTTATTTTTTAACTTATATGAGTAACTCTCTTTATTTTCAAGTTGATAAAAGCATTTAACATATATTTTATGGTATAAACAAAGTAAGTGCTATGCATTTTGCTTATAAAGTGACTTAAGGTATTTCAAGCATTCTATAATTCAGTTTTTACAAAATGAATTCCTAAATAAACCTTTGGTTAGTGGAAGTGATTATGTACTGTCAAATCCATTTTCCAAAGTTGTTCAAGGAAAAAGAAGTCTTCATCCACTAACACAGGTATTTCCTGTATGATCAAAGCTTTTTACTATTTAGTAAGAAAGGAATATATTACAATAATTGCTTTTAATTTCCAAGTCTGAATCGGCTTTTTTCCTTCTCATTTATACATGGCCAGAATGCCATGACTTTTAAAAAGCATAAATTAGGTGAAATATTATCTCTATTTTATAGATGAGGAACCCCTCTGGACTTTGAACTACTCCCTCAAGATGTTTGCTATAGAAAGGGCTCTGTTCAAGTAAGTGTAGGAAACATTCTAGTGTGCTCTCTTCTTAAGATTCATAGTGCACTTCCATATAGTAAAGGCTCTGATAAGTCCTGTAGAAAGAAATTATTTAATTCACTTTTTTTTTTTTAAACTCATTAACCCAGGTACTATTTTTTCTTTAGGATACACCTTTTGGCTTCTTCCAGATATACAAGTGTTTTCTGTAAGAGGCCAGATAGTAAACATTTCAGCCTTTGTGGGCCATATGGTCTCTGTTGCAACTACTCAACTTCATTCTTTCAATGCAGGAGCAGCCATTGAGAGGGGCATGGGCATTGCTGGCCCCAGTACAACTTTATTTACGAATCTGGGCCAGATTTGACTCATGTAGTTTGTAATTTGCGGACCCCTGTTCTAGAACAGGCATTCTGCAGTAGTACCTTTTCTGTGAGATGATGTTTGAAGTGTCCACGGAGTCCTATATGGGGACTGAACTACTGAACTCTCATCTTCCAGAATTGTTGGTGTGAGTGGCAATGTGTTGTTGGATGTGGTTCAGAGATTGAATACCTTGCTCAGGGTATATGACTGCTAAGTGCCATCACAGAGATGTCACCCAGGCTTTTGACTATAAATTTTATTTTTCATTGTTCTCTGCCCTTTTGGAGTGAAAGACCCAGGAAGGGGACAAAATGCCCCGAGTGCATGCTGTGTGCAATTGAAGTAATGTGCATGTAAGTACATGTGGGTGTTTGCGTGCAGGTTGGTCTGCGTGTGACCATGGTATCTGTGTCATTAAGCATGAATGTGGCTGATAGATAAGTTATCCAGCTAGAGGTCTTTGTTTCAAAGCATCTAGGGGGAGATGCTGAAGAAATTCACCACTGCTATTTGAATTGAGGTCTGTGGTGATAAGTTGGGAATATATTCAATGAATGTGCAAGAATTTACAAAACATGTAACATGCACTTGCCTTAATCACAACCTTTGGTGGCAAGCAACAGAAACAGCTGAAGCTAGTGGTAATGAAAATAGAGTTTATTTAAAAATGCAGGGTGGGTCACCTGGGTGGCTCAGTGGGTTAAAGCCTCTGCCTTCTGCTCAGGTCATGATCCCAGTGTCCTGGGATTGAGCCCTGCATGGGGCTCTCTACTCGGTGGGGAGCCTGCTTCCTCCTCTTCTCTGCCTGCCTCTCTGCCTACTTGTGATCTCTGTCTGTCAAATAAATAAATAAATAAATCTTAAAAAAAAAAAAATGCAGGGTGTTTTATGGAGCCCTGGTGGGAAAATGCAGTTGGCCTTGGGACCAGGAACCGCTAGGGATCCCAGGTTTGTTCTAGATATCACTTGGTGTTCTTTCTCTCTTTTTGGCTTCTCTTTGCACATCTGCTTCACTCTTCCTTCTTGGCTGTTTCTTCTCTGGCCATTTCTGATATTTGTACATGACAGTATTAAACAATGGTTGCTGACACCTCCCAAACTTCATATTTCATTTGGAGGTGAACACATGGAAAGACTGCCTCTCTTGCTCCTTCTTTCTCTGTTTCTCATTTGTTTTCTTATCTTCTTCCCTCACTTCAGTATTGCAGGGGAAGAGATTCTAATTGGCCCAGCTTAGGTGGTCCCTGAACCAAGTTGATATGGCTGGGAAGGTGGGGTTAACATCAGAACTGTGTCAGCCAGAATCCTACCCCTGTTGGTGAGCTGGCACTTTCCAAAGAAGAGGGTCTGCTCTAGCCCTGCCCTGGCTAAGCACTGAATAGGTGCAGAGTGAAGTGGAATATTTCTATCCACTGACATTTATAAACTACTTGGAAAGTAGAACAAATACATAGTAGGGATGAGAATGTCAGATGCATGAAGAAGGTAATAGTATAAATGGGGGACTAATTTTGCTGTACACACCTTGAATGCAAAAAGAGAGACAGAAAAGGCTTGTGTGGGCTCACATCACCAGAAAGGGCTTTAGGCAGCAAAGCCCTTTGTGGGGGAGCCTACTCCTCCCCACCGGCCCACCCCCGCCTGCCTCTCTGCCTGCTTGTGATCTTTGTCTGTCAAATAAATAAATAAAATCTTAAAAAAAAAAAAAAAAAAGAAGGTACTGTTGCTGGAGGGTGGGACTTGAGAGAATGGGGATTGGGGTACAGGACAGAAACCCCAGGAATCTGAAGGTGGGTGGGAATAAAAAAAAATCTGATTAGGGGGATGGGCATGGGTAAAGACATAGAATTATAGGTAAAATGTGGTCTGGTTCCATAACAAAGCTCACTTAAGAGGAGGGAGGTAACTTTGGACAGCAGTAGGGTGCACAGTGAGGGAAGTGGGGAACATTACTGGAGACAGTCCACTGTTCTAAGGTTAACTACAGCAGCAGGGATGCGAGCGGGCTTTTGTAGAAAGGGCCAGAAGCTAGAGCCACGCCCCCTGGGGGAGGGGCCCTCCTCCCTCCCCAGCTCCAAGGGAGCTAGAGAGAGTCCAAGCTGGCAGGCGCAGGTCTACGCAACGGAAGTGTTGGGTATCTGAGATGGGGGTAATCTCTACTGCTGGCAAAATAGTGCCTGCAAAAAGCAGGGCCTGGCCATAGTGTAGGGTAAGTCGGGGACAAGCCCCAGGCTCTGGGCAATAAGAAGGTACTGTCGTGGGGCACCTGGGTGGCTCAGTGGGTTAAAGCCTCTGCTTTCGGCTCAGGTCATGATCTCAGGGTCCTGAATCAAGCCCCACACTGGGCTCTCTGTTTGGTGGGGAGCCTACTCCTCCCCACCCGCGCACCCCCTGCCTGCCTCTCTGCCTGCTTGTGATCTTTGTCTGTCAAATAAATAAATAAAATCTTAAAAAAAAAAAAAAAAAAAAAAAAAAAAGAAGGTACTGTTGCTGGAGTGTGGGACTTGAGAGAATGGGGATTGGGGTAAAGGACAGAAAACCCAGGAATCTGAAATGGGCCATGAAGCTGCAGCAGGACTAGCAATGAGAATGGAGTTGCTCTGTCTTTCTGCAAACCGTCCTGTTTCCCTCTTTGCAACCTTCCTGTGCTCCCTCCCACTGCTCAGGACCTTGCAGCCTGCAATTAGCTAATCATCTGGATATCCGTGACTGATGTGGTTTTAGCTCTCACCGTTTTCGGGACTTTTGCTTTGGAACAAAAGCTATAAATGCCTCAGACCCAAAGAACGACGTGCCTGGGATGTTAGGACAAAGACACTAAGTTCAATGTCAGAGATTCCATCTGTGCCCTTTGTGGTGAGAACTCTCACTGGGGATGGAATGAGTAAACAAAATGCCTGCTGTGTTGCCGTGAGGCAGCTTTAGCCCTGGACCTCAGAGCAGCAGATATCGGGCCATCCTGTAACAACCGGGCAGCATCTTTAGGGAAGGAAAAGCCCCCAGTGTAGGTACCATCTGAGAGCCAGTCAGCTTCAGAGGAGTTTGTGTTGTTGCTTGTTTGCAGCTCAGAGAGAAAACATGCAAGACTTGGGAGTCACAGGATTTGAATTCTTGATGAGCTACTCCCTCATTGGGTGAAGTTACTCAACTGAGTATCTGGAGGTCACAGTATCCATGGTGATAGCTTGCGTGCCTGTCCCTGCCACACGGTAGGTGCTCAGTACTTAGGTGTTCTGTCTGAATCTCCAGGCCTGGGGAGAGTTTGCCTGGATTGCCCACCTGTGGCTGGGCTCTCTGTCTGGTAGCTGTGAAGCTTCGGATGGGAACCTCTAGTAGCAAGGGACTGACCACCTCCTAAATCAGACTGTTCCCTTGTTGGAAAGGTTTGTTGAAAAGGTCTTCCTCGAATGGGATTGCAAGGTATCTCTGTTTTTTGGGAACAACTCAGAGTAAATCTAAGCCTGCTGACTCATGGTAACATTTCGATGATTTGAAGACCACTTTTGTGTACTCCTAAGTCAAGGATGGGGAATAGTTTATGTCTAATGTGTCATCTGTGCCTCTTTATGGAGATAACTCTCATTTGGAGATGGTATGATTCCCGACCGAGTGCCAACTATGATGGATTGGTAGTGGCTGCTGGGGGCCTGTGTTGAGAAGGGTTCTGCGACTATGTTCCAAGGTCGGTAGGAAAACCTATCCTACCTGCCATGGGCTCAGGGGTGGGCAGTAGTGGCTTATATGCAAAATGTTTGTTTTCTCTGCTAAGCATTCTGATGCTTAGACTCTTCTGTTATGCTCTAGATAACTAGTTCCCTGACCCTGGTCTCTTTTTCCTGCCACCTTTCAGCTTATCAATATTTTAAAAGCCATCTGGCTCACCATATCTTCCACCTAATTCATTTCTAGGGTGGATTTAACCAATCTGGTTGGCAGGGCTGGGGTCTCTTCTAGAGCAGTGTTTTCTGGGAAATCTTCCCAAATAGAGGAGGACCAGTTTTGAGTCTGCAGTCCACTGATAAACCTTCCAAATTATTAACATCCCTTAAAATATGGAGACCGAGCTAAGCACTGTCTTTCAGAAGTACCCAGAACAATTTGGAGGCCCTCGAGACTTGTAATACATCCCTTGATCCTGTTAATGCAGCTTAAAGGTCGCATTAGCTTTTCTCCCTGTGTTTGTAAAGCAGAAGCTCAGAGACTCTGCTCTTGACTCTGAGGGTGGCAGGGAGAAGAGGGCCCAGGGAGGTGGGGGGAAGGGCAGGAGAGCCAGATCTAGCCAGGACAACATCTCCTCCTGCCCTTCCTGTGCCAGACCCCCGTGGCATGTGGGTAATGACCACCAGCATGGGGCTCACTAGGGAGGAGGAACTTCCACTGGGGCTGGGGGCCTGCTCACTATCTCTTTCTTTTCTGCCATCACAGTTCTCTGTCTTAATCCACTCCCCACCCAACTCCTCTTTGCCTCTGTGACTCTCTCTGGATGGTTTGGCTTCCGCAGGGCTGGGGCCTGCAGCCAGCACTGAGGTCCAAAGGCCACAGGACTCCTTCTGTCCCAGTGAGGTTGTCTGCCCCAAAGGTCCCTGGATCACTGTCAGTTTGTGAAGTGTCCTCAGTCTGCAACAACATGAAAAAAATCAGGGCAATGCAGGGATTTTCCCATAAAGCTAACTGTGTGTGATTGAAGACCTGCCTTTTATTCTAAATGATGTTCTTCTTTTCTGGGTGTGTGTGTGTGTGTGTGTGTGTGTGTATGAGAGAGAGAGAGAGAGAAATTATCCTTTCTTAAACAACTGGGATTGTATTTCTCCCTAATATCTTTTTTAACTTTGGCCACCCTTTGTAGACACCCCCCTCCCATTTTTGGGGGTGGGGGGACTTTAGTGGCCTGTGAAATCTGGTCTGAAAACTACAGCCTTGTCCAAGGTGAGGCCCATCAAGACTACTTGGTATGTTTCCTGGGATTGCAGAGCGGTGGAGGTGGGGCAGTGAGGGGTCCTGGAAGATGCAATCTGGTATCCTAGTGAGGCCACTGAGGCATAGAAGTGGATCATGCATAACTTTTATTAGGAGTTTAAATTTTCCACATCTCAGTTTATTGTAAAAGCGGTATTGTTTGGGATTGTGAATTTGGGAGACTCGGTTAATAAGTGCCTGCCTTGTCAGTTTTTAGCACGGCTCTGGCAAGTGACCTAGCCCCTTAGTGCCTCAGTTTCTTTGTCTGTGAAATCAGAGCAGTGGTGCCCCTTTCCTAGGGCTGTTAGGGGAATGACTATTCGCCACAGTGTTTAGCTGCAAGGGGCCATTGGATGCTGCTTGTTATTGTAGTTATTTCTGACAACATTCAGCTCACGCTTCTCCAGGCTTCTACTACTGTGCAGATACTCAGTGTTTGCAGGGCGGTATAGGACTCAGAGAAGTGAGGCAGAGATGGTTGGTGGGGCTGTCCCATGGGGGCATTCCCGTGGGTGAGTCTCTGCTCTGAGTGGACTGGCCCATGCATTGTACATGTTTAGCATCCCTGGCCCCGCCCAGTAGATGCTGGCATTGCTCCCCAGTTTTGGGGGGCATACTCCCATGAGTTTCGCATCCCCCTTGGAATGGTCCTGCCTCCAGGGGAGAGCCAGCGGCTGCGCACTCTGGTGTGCTCTGAGGCAGTTAAATATAGTGTGGAAAAGAGGAGTCTTTAGGGAATTGCCCGGTGGGCTGATACGCTGACACTGTGCCTATTAATGTTTCATATTCTGGTTTCCTGGGTGTTGAACAGAGAAGGAGCTTGGTGTCACAGAAGGAGCACAGCACAGGGAGGCAGGGAATCTGCACTCGGGCTCCACCTTTGCAACTGCCTTGTTGGGGGATCCTGAGAAAATCTCTTCCTTTTCTGGGTCTCATCTGTAAAAGGAAGAGTATGGAGAAGATGGTCCTCTGTGGCTCCAGGATCTGAAGGGAAATGGCGTAGATTTGAGTGAGACCAAAGGAAGAACCTGATACCAGTCATGCTCTGAAGAGGAAGGAGTAGGCCTGACTGATCACCTTTGTCTGGATCAGGAAGGATGAACTCTGATGGGGAGGCCATCTTCCAGGGCTGGAAGAACTGACCTACGGAAGTGGCTACAGAGACCAATTCTCTTTGTTTTTAGATTGTTTGTTTAAATTTAGTTTGTATTTTGAATATATAATAGAGACACATACAGAGCATTATAAATATAATGGTTTGTACTCCCTTGCATCCATCCAGCTCCCCTGCGCCAAAGGCCGCTTCAATTTAACCTCCCAGGGGTATTTTCATCTCTGTTTCTTTGACTCAGGACTGAGAAGATGGTTTTCAGCATGCTGTGGTTGTTCTGTCTTTAACTCTCTGGTCTGGAGGGTGAGAAATTTGATCCTCCCCTAGCATGTGGTTAGTTTCCTACAATGAATTTCCCCTGTTAGTCATAGTTTCTTTTTGCCACTCTTGGGTAGAGATACAGCCTTTTTCATCTCTCTCCATTTCCCCCCACTTCCAAGTTCCCTGTCCTTCATTTGAATCAGGGAATTCCATAAACATAGATCAAACTTGAGATAGGACATTTGGACGCCGTGCAGCTTCTCTATTGTGGACTTCAGAGGGGGCTCATTTCACATAATTATCTATTTTGATGATTTCCAAAATGGTTTCAGAGCCTCATATTCTTTTTTGGCTTGGAGCTTAACTCAGTCCTGCAAGTAACTGCTTTGTTTCTCATCTGGTGTTATAAAGTTTATGCCCAGTGAGTGGGAAGCACTCTTGGAAGTTAACTGTATGCTAAGGGAAGAACTCTGGATTTGGAGGGAGAAAACCTGGGTTTGAGTGCAGAATAAGCTTCTTTCTTGCTGTGTGATCTGTGGCAAACTGGTTGGCCTCTCTGAAGCTTTGTTTCCTCATCTGTAAAGTGAGGGCTGTGCTACCTGCCCTTTATAGCTGTTTTTAAGGTTACGTAGGGCGATGATCTGAGTATACTTTGCAAACTGTTAAGAGCCTTACAATGATCATTATTGAAGTTCCTCTTTTTTTTTTTTTTTTTTTTTAAGATTGATTTATTTATCCAGCAGAGAGAGAGACAATGAGAGAGGGAACATAAGGGGAGAGAAAGAGGGAGAAGCAGGTCTCCTGTTGGCAGGGAGCCTGATATGGGGCTTGATCCTAGGACCCACAGATCATGACCAGAGCTAAAGGCAGATGCTTAACTGACTGAGCCACCCAGGTGCCCCCACTGTTGTAGTTCTTTAAAAATGTATTTATTATTATAGTTCTTTAAAATGTATTTATTAATGTATTTATTGTAGTTCTTTAGAAATGTATTTATTTATTAATTTGTTTTCTAGATATTAGAGATAGTGTGGGAAATGAGCTTATATTCTGGTGTGTGTATATGTGTGTATGTGGTGGGTAGTGTAGGGGTATGAGGGAAAGCAAGGAGACTGGCAATAAAAAGGTTAATAATAAGCAAATTCAGATAATGGTAAGTATTACAAAGAAAATAAAATGGAATAATGGAATAGAAAATTTGTGGGGGGAGGTGAATTGGAGTTCTTGATAAAAGAACAGGAAAAACCTCTCTAAGTTGATGCCTAAATGTCATGTGAAAAGCTGGGAAACCAAACCCAGGTCTAGGAAGCAGCAAGTACAAAGGCCCTGGGGCAGGAACAAGCTTTGGAGAATAAAAACAAAAAGAGAAATGGGGAAGGAACTGTAAGAAAATGGATACAGCAGGCACAGAGTGAGCATGGTAGAGTATGTCGTATGTCATAAGAACTGGTGGAGAGGTTGGCCAGAATAGGACCGTAGAGGGCCTTATGGACCATGTTAGAAACTTGTATTTTATTCTATGTGCAATTAGAGAATTTTTTTTTTAAGATTTTGTTTATTTATTTGACAGAGAGGTAGAGAACACAAGTAGTCAGAGTGACAGGCAGAGGGAGAGGGAGAAACAGGCTCTTAGCTGACCAGTGAGCTGGATGTGGGGCTCCATCCCAGGACACTGGAATCATGACCAGAACTGGAGGCAGACCCCTAACTGACTGAGCCACCCAGGTGCCCCTGCAACAGATTTTTAAGCAGGGAGACAACATGACCAATATTCTCCTTTAGAAAGAGAAATAGATCTTTCTTCCTGGAATGTGGAGAATAGATTGCTAGTGAGCAAGGAGAGCAGTGAGGCAAGTCAGGGGTTATCAGAGCAGCCTAGCCAAGAGTTGATGCCTGCACACCAGAACGAGCTCAACTAAAATCATCTTTGAGGTGTTTGGGTATGAAGCTCATGTAACTGTTTTCATATGAAAAGGATGGTCTCCTGGCGTAAAGTAGGATGTTCTCTCTTTTCCTTTTGCCCATCTGCTTTGCTCTCTCTTAGTTTGGAAGGAGTTAAAGTGGGCAGGGGGAAATTCTGCATTTCCTTTTCAGATGATGCAGGGGTTGGGACTACATGGTCCTGTAATTAATAAACAAATATTTACTGACATAGGAAGATTTTTCTAAGCCTTTAGTTTTTACTTCAGGTCAGACTTTCCTGGGGACAAATGGGGCCTATGCCCAGAAGCTTGGCAAGGAACAGTCTACATGATTAGTATTGTTAATGGGCACAAGGAACAGCTGTGATAACCATACAGGGCCACCCAGATGGCAAGGCAGTTTGTCCCCTACACAAGAGCTCCTGGCTGAGAAGTGGGCCTGAAACCCAGTCCAGACTCTGCTCACCAAGCAATTTGCTCTGGTGTGGCACTAAATCAGCAGGGAGAAAGGGCTGGTTTTTTCCTAACTGGCACCAAGCACCATCTGGTTTAGCAGTAGCCCTCCCCAGACTCTTGGGGTTTCTGCTCTGTGGCCTGGTTTTCAGGGTCTGTCTTCACCTTATGAATTCAAGTCGATCAGGATTTCTTTTAACAAATATTTATTGACGAATGACTAGGTAACAGGTTTATCTTGATGAACAGACAGACATGCTTTCTGCTCTTACGAAGCTTATAGTCTAATAGAATTCACTCCATCTTTCTTTCTAATAGCTGGAGAGCTTCCTCTTGGGGAAGCCTGGGCTGATCTCAGCCCCTGTTCTCTGAGACATGAGATGTTGGCACCTGACTTGGAAGCACCTCTTGGAGTTGGGGAACAATGACCACCATCGCCAATACACATGCACCTCAGTCCAGATTCTCAGGGATATGGGACCAGCATGGCTATGGGTTATGACTAGCATGGCTCCTTCATTCATCTCTGATTAGGAGAACCACCCCCCCCCCCAAAAAAAAGTAGCACTATGGTTTTCTTTGGAAAAGGGAAAGATTTATCCTTTATACTTAAAGAGTTTTCATGAAAACTCTTCATAAAATATGTACACTTTTGGGACATCTGGGTGGCTCAGTTGGTTGAGCATCTGACTCTTGATTTTGGCTCAGATCATGACCTTGGAGTCCAGAGATTGAGCCCTGTGTCAGGCTCCATGTTCAGTGGGGAGTCTTCTTGAGGATTCTCTCTCTCTTTCTCTCTCTCACTCTCTGTCTGCCCCTCCCCCTGCTTGTGTGCTCTCTCTCTCTGTCTCTCAAATAAACATCTTTGAAAAAACAATAGGTACACTCTTCTGTATGCCTATTACACTTCAGTAAAAGTTAAGAAAATACTTAAGTTTATTGAGCTGCTGGGGTCTGAGTTTAGAGAACTCAAGACAGGAAGAGGGGTCAGGTATATAGGTGGGGCCTTCCTGGGGTCTCTGTATCTTGATGGGGTCCTCAGGCCCTTGACCTCAATCTTCAGCTTAATGAATAATCAGATTATTCTTATCAGTCTTTGAGGACCCCCTCCCCACTTTTTGCCAGCCAAACTCAGAAGAAGTCGCTTTATAAACCAAGGTATCTATGGATAGGTTAACGGTGGGGGATATACCTCTCTAGGGCATTCATCTCCCCAGCTCTAAGGTGGTTGGCTGGGAAACAGAATTAGTCATTGTTTGGGGAGCTTGGAATGAGAGAAAGACAGAGATGGGTGGTTTTCAGATTTTTTTTTTCCCGCAGGCTGCGGTGGAGCTGGGAGAATGAGAGATTCCATACATCTTGTGACCAGATGTGGCATTTTTAAGTAGGACTCAGCAGTATCAACAAAATAGAGTCGATTGAAAACAACACTGTTTTCCTTACCTGTTTAGTTTAATTTTTTTATTGTATTCTTTTAGATTATAAAAGTAAGGCCTACTTCCCCCTAATATTTTTTTAAGAAAATCTTCGAACATATCACACAAAAAAATACCCAACTCCAAAAAATCATATATGCATGAAGTGCACCATAAAGAAAGTAAAAGATTCTTATAAGCATGCCTCCTGGAGAGAATACCACTATTAATCTATTTCCTATATATTCTTCCAGAGTTTTTTCTGTGTGTATACTAACATATATTAAGATTGTCTTAAGGATCGTATAATATTATTCATACTATTTCATTTCTTTTAGGAAAATTTAAGTTTTTCTTGGGTATCTTCGCTTGTGAGAATTTATTGATTTATCTTATTTTATATTTAAAATAGTTTTACCGAGGTATAAATTATATGCCATAAAATTCACCTATTTTAATTCATTGACCTGTATAATTGACTTTTTAGTAAATTTTCAGAATTGTGCAACTAACACCATAGTCCAATTTTAGAACGTTTCTGTCACTCCCTAAAATATCCCTTTTGCCCATTTGCAGTCACTCCCTGTCCTCATCTCTGTCACCAGGCAACCACTAATCTATTTTCTGTCTCTATAGATTTGCCTTTTATGGGCTTGTATATAAGCAGAATGAAAAATATATATTTTTCTGTGTCTAGCTTTTCTTAACAAACAGAATATTTTTGAGGTTCATTCATGTGACAGACCTTTGTTCCTTTTCAACAGTATTACATTTTAGGATATTTTACATTTTGTTTACTTACCAGTTAGTGGATATTTGGGTTGTTTCCAGTTTTTGATTAGTATGAATATGCTGCTATGGACATTTCTGTCCAGATCTCTGTGTGGATGTATGTCTTATTCTTTTTGAGTGCCTATACAGATTTCCATTGTGTTCAGCCGAACCTCACTGCTGGCCATACTTGTTTGTTGTTGTTTGATAAACAAATAATGCTGTATTGAACATCCTTTTTTTTTTTTTTATAATTTTTTTTTTCAAGATTTTATTTATTTATTTGACAGAGAGAAATCACAAGTAGATGGAGAGGCAGGCAGAGAGAGAGAGAGAGAGGGAAGCAGGCTCTCTGCTGAGCAGGGAGCCCGATGTGGGACTCGATCCCAGGACTCTGAGATCATGACCTGAGCCGAAGGCAGCGGCTTAACCCACTGAGCCACCCAGGCGCCCGAACATCCTTTTTTAAAAAGATTTTTATTTGTTTATTTTGAGAGAGAGACATGGTGTGAGAGAGAGCATGAGAGGTGAGGTCAGAGGGAGAAGCAGACTTCCCATGCAGCTGGGAGCACAATGTGGGACTTGATCCCAGAACTCTGGGACCATGACCTGAACCGAAGCCAGTCACTTAACCCACTGAGCCACCGAGGTGCCCGAACATCCTTTTTTTTTTTTTTTTTTTTTTAAAGATTTTATTATTTTTTAAAGCAATCTGTACACCCAATGTGGAGCTCAAGTGCATGACCTTGAGGTCAAGAGTTGTGTGCTCTTTTCACTGAGCCAACTGGGCAGTGCTGTATTGAACATCCATATGTACATACCTTTATGCATATGTGTGAATAATTTTGGAGGATATACATTTAGAATGAAAAGTTCCTAGTCAACAGATGTGAACATCTGACATTTCAATAGCTAGTATCAAGTTGTCTTCCATAAACTGCACCAACTTCTACCTCCTGCCCTTGGCTGCGCAGGAGAATGACCATTTTCCCTTGTACTTGTGATTGCAGGTGAGAATGAATATTTTCATTTTTAAAAAAAAATTTAATTTATTAGAGAGAGAGTGAGAGCGAGAGAGATCACAGAGGGAGAGGGAGAAGCAGACATCCTGCTGAGCAGGGAGCCCCGTGCGGGACTTGATTCCAGGACCCCAAGATCATGACCTGAGCCGAAGGCAGATGCTCAACTGCATGAACCACCTAGGCGCCCCTATTTTTGTTTTTCTAATGTCATAACTGAAAGATGTCTTTTTGTCATTTTAATAGATAGGATTTGACCCTTTGTTTGTCCATTCCCAATTTTCCAGTGAGTTGCTTTTCATTTCCTATGGCTTTGAAATAACTCTTTGTGTTTTAAGAAATTGGCCTTTTGCTTATAAAATCTACTACAAATTTTTCATTCCTCTGCTTATCCTTTCTTTTTTTCCCTTCAAAAATTTTGATTATGGTCATTGTGCTATACAGATGTTCTATATTTTTAAGTGATCAATCTGTTAGGGATAAAAAAAAAATCTGTGAACATTTTACAAGTATGACTGAGATATTTTTAATATCCCCAGAAGGAGGTGAGGAAGGTAAAATGTTGATGGGGGAGACAGCTGAGGGACGTTACATGAGCTTCATCTACCAAACATCTGGACGGTTACAAGATTTTTCCCAGCCCTTTATGTAGTTGTTTTGGTGTCCTATAAGCACAGCCTCCACATATTAGTGCAAAGCCTGAGAACTAAATCTGGACATTTTTTGCTTCCCAGCCCCATGCTAATAATAATTATGACAGCTGACATGAATCAAATGTGTACAATATATCATTGGTTGCTGTTAATCGTTGCAATCACTCTGTGGGAGAGGTGCAGTTATTTCCCCACAGAAAAAGACACGGGGATCTTTTAAGTAACTTGATCAAAGTCCTATAGCTAGCAGATGCTGGGGCCGGGATTCAGACTTAGGTTTACCTGACACCCGAACGTGTGCGTAACCAGGACTCGTTCATTATCTCTTTCTAAAGCAGTCCATGAATACAGCTTTGGCCAATAAGAGGATATTTCAAGAGGGCTTTACAAAGGGACTTGGCAACATCTGTGAGTTCTATTCTTAACACCCCAAAACTCTTTTCTTATAATGAGGAGAGAAGGCATGGATTCGCAGGAGTGGAGTTGAGGCAGGAAGAGCAGAAGATGGGTTTATAAGACCCTTCTGAATTTTTCTGTTTGCTACATGGCAGAAATGAGCTGGCTGTTGGCAATTAGATCTTGGCCCAATGGAGGGAGGTTGGGGTAATGGGAGAAGAGAGGTGCTTCAAGCCCCGCTCTGAAGTAAAAATGGTTTCTAGGTGGGCATTGCTCTGCCTGGGATATTTTGAACCTGGGCAACCTGGATAGGTCTGGGGATATTGAAGGCCTAGAAAGAATATGGTCAAAATCCATAAAAATCTTGGGGATTTGGGAAAAGATGGGCATACTCTCGCTCATTTATTAGGTACTCAGGAAGCCTAGAGTGTCAAAGACAACTGTGAGAGTGGGGCACAAAGATGAATCGAGCCTGCCCTCAGGGGATTCATTCTCTGGGTAAGGATGAGGAATCTGTTCAAAGAATAGTTGAACTAAAGTAGAGGCGGTGATTCGAGAGGTTCAGATAAAGAGCTGGGAGGCAGAGCAGAAGGAGCACAGACTTCTGCAGTGGTAGAGATCTGGCCTTGAATTGCGTCCTAAGATAATGACGACAACAACAAGAGCATTTCTTGAGCACTTACCATGAGTGGGCATGGTTTGGTAGACAAGGGGATCTTCTTAAGGTTTGAAAGAGTCATCCTGGGGCGCCTGGGTGGCTCAGTAGGTTAAAGCCTTTGCTTTCTGCTCAGGTCATGATCCCAGGATCATGTTGTGGCATGTGACGGCATTTTCTTCCTTTTTAAGGCTGAATAATATTCCACTGTATGCATTTACCACATGTTTATCCATTCATCCACTGATGGACAATTTGGCTTACTTCCACCTCTGGCTATAGTGAATCATGTATGTGTGTTCTGTAAGCACTGGACTTAATCTTTGCTGTAATTTTGATCCTGATTTGTATAAGTGGTAGGAAATGGTAGGTACTTGGGACCAGGAGACAGGAGATATAAATTCTAGAGTTGCATGAGGCCAACTCATTTACTCAGACTGAGCGTCAGTTTTCATCTGTAAAATGGTGGTGCTAATGAATTAGGGGATGCCTGGGTGGCTCAATAGGTTGAGTTTCTGACTCTTGATTTCAGCTCAAGTCTTGATCTCAGGGTGGTGAGTTCAAGTCCCATTAAAAAAAAAAAGCACAACTCAAATAAGATATATTTTGCAAACTTTAGAGCTGTGCTATCCAATATGGTAGCCACCAGCCTACCAAGCATTTGAGATGTGGTTAGTATGAATTATGACATGAAGTACATGTGAAATACAATCATATTTTGAAAACAGTACAGAATGAAGGGAATGTGAAATATTCCATAACAATTTTTATATCAGTTACTTGTTGAAGTTAATGTTTCAGATATATTGGGTTAAATAAAGGATTATTAAAATTAATTTCACCTCCTTTTATTTTTATGGTGACTATTAGAAAATTTGAAAAGAAATGTGTGGCTTGGGGTGCCTGGGTAGCTCAGTGGGTTAGGCTCAGGTCATGATCCCGGGGTCCTGGGATCCAGCCTGGCATTGTGCTCCCTGCTCAGTCAGCTGCCAGTCTGCTTCTCCCTCTCCTGTGATCTCTCTCGTTCTCTCCCTCAAAGAAATAAATAAAATATATATTAAAAAAAAAAGAAAAGAAATATGCAACTTGCTTCATATTTGATTGTGGACACCTCTGGTCTAGAGTTCACCCAGCATTATCAGCCTAGGCTCAGCAATTTTCTGGGTGTTCCTCCCAGGCTCAGTTAGGGTCTCAAAGGAGATTCTCTCCCAGAGCTCCAGGTGGACAAATGATTTACATCACTAAGGTGCTGCAGTCTAAATGGTGATCAATGTTTATGGCCCATGGAAGCTTAAACAAGCCGAGAGAATAGGCTCAGCCTTGCTGCAAATACCGTCGGGCCATTAACATGCAGCCTCCCACTTCCCTCTACAAAGGGAGGTTTCAGCATCCCCACACTGCTGGGATTTGTGATTTAGCTCCGTGTTCCCCAGCGACAATAGATTTCTTCATTTCAAAGCCTAACTCCTACGGAGGCCAGGGCTGGGGGGTGGGGGTGGGGTGGGGAGGGCAGGCGATTTCCCAGCTCAGACCTCGGTGTATCACTAATTGTATTATCACAGTTTCTTTAGGGAAAAGCCATGCTTTCATTTAGGACTAAAAAAAAAAAAAGACCGTAGGGAGAGTTAAGATTAGTTTGGTATGGTGTTTGGGTGAAATTGTTTTCCCCTATGGGGCAGAGGAGAAAAAGAATTTCTGTTTTGCAGCTGGAAGAGAGCTTTTGTGTACATACACCTCCCTCTTCCCTCATTTTATCTCCCAACTGATAGGATATTCAGGGAGCTGAGGCAGCCAGTGTTCGAGAGAAATAGATATAAAGTTCAGAGCTCAATCCGGTGGAAGCAGAGGGACATACAGCTTCTCTCCAGCTGCTGTGCACAGGGTCGAGGTGGGAGTATGGGGGCGTGGCTTCCCCCAGGCCAGTGTGCCCTGGGGAGCTGAGAGGCTGCGCGGTAAAGCTTCCACTAATGCGTTAATATCGTTCAGGCAGACGTTCTGTCTTCTCCACTTTCCTGAGTGGCACAGAAGGCCCTGCTTCCTAGGATTTTGGTCACATGTGATCTTGGGTCACATGTGGCTTGGGGTCTAGTTTCCAAGATGAGTCCTGGATGCTTCATGCCTTCTTGCTTTCACAGTTAGGGTGGTGGTCTTCCAGCAAGGGAAATCCCCAGATCCCTTAGTTGGGCTGGGGTTGGTGGTGGCAAGGCTTTCCTACAGATGTCAAATTCTATGTGAGGTCTGCATTCTGTTTTGGTGGGGGAGGCTCAGACAAGGGAGTTACACTGGCTGAGCAGTCAGAAGACCGGGCTCCATCGGGTGTAAGCCACTTTGGCACACCCTGGTCTTTGGGTCTTCATCTGTAGAAAGAGAAAACAGTTCCAGCCCCTCCTACCCTGCAAAATTGTTATGAGGACCAAATGAGACCCTGGTTATGAAAACAATTTGCACATTTTAAAGGGCTGTGTGAACTCAGGATACTCTTTGCTTTTCCTACAACACCTTGCTTAATGACTTAATGGGTTAGTTTGCAAATATTTTTATGCCCTTACCATGTGCCAGGCTCTGGCATACAAGTGAGTGAACACATTCCCTGCCCTTGTGGAATTACTATTGTTATGCCCCAGTAATGGGTCCGTGATTAAAGGAGCGAGACTGATACAAAGCGAAGGTCAAGCAAAGCTTTATTTCGTGCCCAGCATCAAGAATCTAACGGAACATTTGGGGACGCTCCTCTTACAAGAGAGGGCGACCCTTCTCTGTTTCACAGACTAGCTTTTAAGGGCAGAGGCCATGCGGTCGGGCCTGGCCACGCACAGGTGGCCAATGAGATTGTAATACACACAAGGAAACTCCACAGTGATGCTAGGTGACCAATTGAGTTACAATTTACCCTAGTAGACATTTGAACCAACCTATTACACCTTGATTGGGATTGGGGCCCAAAAGGCTCCCAAAGGGCGGGGCCCATAGTCCTTGGTAACCAGGGAGACAGTATGCATCCCCCCCACTGATCAGATGTCTCCACCTGGCCTGTCCCACCTTTGTATCTGGGCTTTGTTACCTGAAGCTGGTTTCCCGGACTTGTCTCCAAGAAAATCCCCTGGGGGAAGGGGAGCAGGGACAGTTTCTAAATAGGTCCTTACACTACGGAGAGGATAAGAGCTAAGGGGAGGGTAAGGTCAGGGACTGCAGGAACGCAGAAGTAAGTGATGTATCCCAGCTTTGGTGACTGGGGAGGACTTCCCAGAGGAAGTGACTTTTAAACTAGAATTGCAGGGATGAACCCATGTGGTCAGTTTTCAAGAAGTATTTGTTGAATGAGTAAGATGATTAAACATGTCAGTAGCTTCAAGGATAACAGCCCCAGTGTTCATTTAGCAATTGTAGATAGGAATCTGACTCAGAGAGGTTAAGTCATTCCCTAAGGCATATGCTTTCTTCGCCCTAGAGCATGTCTGGGAAGAGGCTCAGCAGAAGGCTATGGGCCACCAGCGCTGCAGGCAGCTGGGGAATGGTGCCGAGGTTCTAGAGTGGGGAATGTTTATCGGCAAGAGAAACAATAGAGGGGTACACTGTGAGACCCAGCTTAAAAGGCCTGCAGGCTCAGTGGTGAATCAGGCAGAATGTCAGCTCCGAGCTTCCCACGATGTGAATGAAGAGTTTGGAGGGGGTGGACAGAGCTGGCATAGTAATCTAGGAGAGGGCGCAGGGATGAGGCAGATGGGCAGTTTCCATCTGGAGGTCTGAATAGGGGTGGTAAACCTCTGCTGCAGGTTAGGGTCATGGAGCGCGCCCAGGTCTTTGCAGGAGCAGGGACGGGTAGTGAAAGTCAGAGTTATGGTTGTCCTGGGGCCTCCTCAGGTGGTTTTCCAGCCCCCTGGAATTGGGGGCTTGGAGGGTGATTAAGGCTTGACATCACATAAAGTCTGGTGTTTGGATTAGCTGGTGTCTTGGGAGGGGACTGAGCCTTCAGGTGGTCCAGCAGTAAGGACTGGAGAGGCCCAGTCCAGAAGATGAAGTGGGAGCTGATACCACCCTCTCTTTTCATCAAGGAACAATCTCCAGAGTCCCCAACCCAACTGCTGCAAGGGTGAGCTAATTTGGCCTCAGCTCCCACCGTACCAGTTTCCATGGATACGTTTCAAGCCTCAGTCTGGTCATCTTCAAAAGCATCAAAGGCAGCAAACCCCATCCGTGCATAATCTTTTGTTATAGCTGCACAAATAGCTTTTGTTACAGCCCTTCCCCCATCGCTCCCACCCATCCTCCCAACCAAAGAAACTGGGTTAACTGTGGCTCAGTCATCTAGTGACAGAAGCATTGGACTTTCTCTGGAAGTTTTGAAGATGAGTTTGAATCCCAGCCTTGTCATTTGTAAAATGCAAATAATAGCCCCTAGGGCATAGAGTTGTAGGGATTAAATAAGATAAATGTATCTGAAAGTGCCTAGCACATTGCCTAACTAAATGTTAGTTTCTTTCCTCTCTCCTTGTCACTAGTGTTGCTCGGAAATCTGCGTTCTCCCATAGCACCCACAATCCTTGTACAGCATTTCCTCGTGTGTCACATGCACTTGATACTGAATTAAGCTGCGCTTGATGTCAGTTCACTTCCCCTGGTGGCTAATGTCTAGTGCTTTAACTGGAGCCCCATAGGGTATCTCTCAACCATTCTCTTTGCTGGCCGCCAAGTTTGGGAGGAACCAGTTATAGGGCCTTGAAGGTAAATGGACCAGTGTCTTTCTCTCCTTTCTTGAGGCCAAGTCTTTGCTGGGAGTGTGCAAAGCCACATAGAGATGGGGAAAGTTCCTTGCCTCCTGAGAGTCTGTTCCAGCAGATGGTTCTGCTGCAGTTCTGCTTAGGAGGTTAATGGACACCAGATGTCTGGGCAGGCAAGCTTTCATTTTCTCCTGGAACCACTTAATTTGGCTGAACATCTGCCTTGGCTTCCAGGCTTTTCCGTCACCTGAGCTTCAGTACTGGTTCAGTCACCACCAGTGGACATCAGAGGAGCTCCCTTGCCCCTTTCCTCCCTCAGGGTTTTGGGGTATATCAGCCTGATTTGTGAGAGGTAGAGGTAGTGGTTCAGAGGGGACAAGAGTAGTCCATGGTTGCCTCCGGTCGCTGTCCTTCATGTCTGGTCAGTTGTCACTGAGCCTTCCTGTTGGAAAACCAATTTCAAGGCAACAGAATGGTGTCTGCCCGATTAGGGAATATGTCCATCTGGACCGGCATTGGCTGGCTGTCAAGGGCAGGGAGGTGGGGGCAGAGTCTTTGGAAGTGACTTGAAGGAGATGCCTACCTGCTCACTCCTCTTCCTGCCACATGGCCTTCATTGATGCATTTCTAAACCGTTGATGGCTGATGATCTCAGGGGGTAGTTGCGACCCGATTTGTGCTTGGAAAATAACATTTTGTTGTTGGTATCACTGGTTTTTAATTACTGGCATGTGTCAGAGTGACCTGAGGAGTTTAGTAAGGCACAGACTGCTTGAGTGTCAGTAGTCTGACACTCCACAGGTCTGTGGTGGAGCCTAGGAATCTGCATTTGCAGCAAACATTCCAGGTAATGTTCATGCAGGGAACTTTAGACTATTCCAAGCAGTGTGGTCTGGTACTCTGTCTTTTGGGGTTCTGGAATTTCTTCTGCTTTCTATTTCAGGGATGCACATATGTATGCATTTCCTGTACCCCCCCCCTTTGCCTGGGCAGCTGCTCATCCGGTAAGATCCGGATCAAAAATGGCTTCAACTGTGAGACCTTTTCTGAACACCCTTTACTGGCCAGAATGACTTACTTTCTCCTTTTCTTCCATAGCACTTTGCAGGTACTTTTGTAGGACAGCACACCTCACGTTTATCATGGGCTTCTATGTGCTTCTTGAGGGCAAGGAGCTCATCCTCTTCATTTTTCTATTTATCATAGAATGTAACATAATAGCATGTCATAGACACCAGTTAATATTTATTGATTGAACAAAATAATCCTTGTGGTAAATATGGTCTTCATAAAGTATATTTAAAATAGTCTACTCTTAGAGTAAATAGGGTCTCCGTAAAGTATATTCAAATAAGACAATTTTAGTTTTGGTAATATAGCTTATTTATCTTAAAAACAAAATATATTGTGGCATTTCAAGGACAAATACTTTTCTTCCTATGGTTCATGGCTCTAATCCTCAAAGGGCACAGTTAATTACCTTTCTGGCTAACGTTTTTTCATCCAAGCACAGAAAGGATGCTTTGCATATAACTGCCATATTATCAGTCCCTCTTTGATAAGTTCGCTTTTATTTATTTAAAAAATTTTTTAAAAAGTAGGCTCCATGCCCAACGTGGGGCTTGAGCTCATGACCCAAAGATTGAGAGTCGCATGCTTTCCCCACTGAGCCAGCCAGGTGGCCCAGTCAGTTTGCTTTTATTTTATTTTTTTATTTTTTAGATTTATTTATTTATTTATTTATTTGACAGAGAGAAAGATCACAAGTAGGCAGAGAGGCAGACAGAGAGAGGGGGAAGCAGGCTCCCCGCCGAAGAGAGAGCCCGATGCGGGGCTCGATCCCAGGACCCCGAGATCATGACCTGAGCCGAAGGCAGAGGCTTCAACCCACTGAGCCACCCAGGCGCCCCGTCAGTTTGCTTTTAAATGCCATTTTTGTGGACATTTTTTTTGTAGACAACCTGTAACCTCTATGGCATTTTGTAATTCCTAAGGCCTCTTCTTGAAGACTTGATTTTTTTTTCTTAAATATCTATGCTTTAATGTCTAGAGTAATATTAGCCTCCTGCTTCTTTTTTGTCACAGTTCCTCTGTTTAATGCCTTCAGTTGCTTTCTTTCTCAGTGACAGGTTTCCAGGGGACAGGTATCACATGTTTGCAATTGTTTTTGGACAGTGCGTGGCCCATCCAGTCCTAATGAAACATCTAGAGTGTTAAACAGTTTATAAAGCACTTTCTCATCAGCTGTGCTTTGAGTTGGAAATACTATGATATCCCCTTTAGGGTCTCACCAGCTAATAAGAGATATAGCGAAAATTTGAAGGCAATTCTATCCCCTTCTAGATTCCGTAAAGTTTTGCAGGCAAGGTAAAAACAACACCAGGCAAGGTAGGCGCAGTGCAGGATTTATTAAAGGCACTCTCTGGCGAAGTTTCAGGGCTCAGGAGAAGGGGAGCCAGGAGGAGGTGGGAAGAGGAGACTCTGGAAAGGGGAGTCAGGGAAGTCCCGCTGGGAGGAAGTTGGCAGGGGTCTTTTATCGGCCTCCGCAGGGCATGGGCTCACATCCATATATGGTAAGGTATTTGGTGATTGGAGGGTATGGGGAGGGGTCCTGATACTTCTGTTTCCTGCATAGGTATCAGGTTACCTATGGAGCCTTGACTTGGGCATACATCCTTTTGGCGGGAGAGTCAAGGGTTGAGGAAGAGGTGGGAGGGGGCTGGAAGGTGGTGGCCCTGGTGGTCATTTCTGTTGTTCCTCCTGCGTTCCCGGAGCCACCAACCCAACAGATTCCATGCTTCCGAAAATAATCATTGCAGCAATACGTACAATAACAAAACAAACAAAGGCACAACCTATATAATGTCCAACAGGAAGAGAATAGCTACGTATTGGATGACATCTTAGTCTGCTCAGGCTACTTTAACAAAACACCACAGATTGGGTGACTTAAAAACAAGATATTTATTTCTCACAGTTCCAAAGGCTTGGAAGTCCAAGACGAGGATGCCAGCACGGTCAGATTCTTGGTGAGGGCTGTCTTCTTGGCTTGCAGATGACTGCCTTCTTGCTCTATCATCACATAGCAGGGAGAGAGAAAGAGAACTCTAGGGTGAGAGAGAGAGAGAAAAAGCGAGGAAAAGAGAGAGTGTGCACACAGGCAGGGGGGCATCAGAGCTCTGGTCTCTTCCTCTTTTTACAAGGACACTAATCCTCTCCTGGGGGCCCCACCCTCATCAATACCTTACCTGAATCTGATTACTTCCCAAAGGCCTCACCTCCAAATAACATCAGGTGGAGGGCTAAGGCTTCAGCAAAGGAGTATGGGGCAGACACATGCATTTACTTCCTAACAGATGGTCACAGCCATTTGATGGAATATTACTCAGACCTTAGAGACAAGGCCTCTGAAGGCAATATAGGACATGTAGACACTTTTATTGGCACGACAATGATATAAAATCCGTAAGAAAGGAAACATGAGAAGGTGAATGCCATTCATTTGCAGGTGGGGGTAAAGTGCTGTGATTTTTTTCTTTTTTAAAATTTCAGTGTTGCTAGAGCATCAGTGTTGGAAAACAAAAACACAACACGGAACACCCTCCCCATCCCCCGCCTTTGCCACTACACATTTGTACTTTATTAATGCTTCTGAGGTGCTGATGAAGTGAGAACAACTTTCAGCTCCCAGAGAGCAAGTGTGTGTGCATGAGTCACGGGAGTGTGGTCTGATGCAGATGATTAAGCCCGTGGCAAATGCAGAATTAAGTAACTCTGATAACAGAGCCCTGGAGCATCCTTCTTGGAGATTAAACCTTTCAGGCTTTTAGGAGCTGAGAGGTGCTGGGGATGGGAGATAGCTGGCTTAGAAAGGAAAAGAAGGGGGGCACATATTAGATGGGGATGGGAAGGAAAATGCATCACATTCACGTTAGTGCTCTCTTCTGAAATTGGCTGTCTCCTGAAGAGCAGTGGAAGCCGTACCATTACCTGGGGGAGAGGGCGGTGCGTCTGGCTGCTTCCTGTCCTTCTCTTGCTGGTCTTCCCACAGGCTGGGGTTTTGGTTTTGTGTGCTGGCCTATTCTACCAGCTTGTTTGTGTGAGTTTTCCTCCTCACTTGGTGACTGATCCCGTTTTTACATCTGAATGACCTTCAAAACTTAAGGGCGGGTTTTTTTAGGCCTTTCCGAGAGGAGGAGGGACTGTCCTTTCTTCTCTTCTTCCCTTTCCTTGTTCCTCTTCATTCAATACAGACCCAGCTTGCCCCTTTCCCGTGCTGGCCGCAATGCTCTGTGCTGGGAATAGGCAGATATGGTCTTTGCCTTCATGGAACTTAAAATTAAACACTGGTTAATCAGGAGTGGCCGCACGCTTTGTGGGGGGCCCGGTACAAAATGAAAATGCAGGGCCCCTTATTTGAAAATTACTACGGATTTCCAGACAGCACTGGCAGAGCACCAAACCAAGCACCCTTTTGAGTGCTGGGCACTGGGTAACTTTATGTACGTAGGTGTGTCCAGGAAGCTGGCTCTGAAGATGTTTGCATAAGAAGATGGGTTTATTCCTTCTGAATTGCCCTAGTCTTCCTTATCACTGTGGGCAGGAATTGAAGAGCCTCAGAAGAAGTGTTATCTTTGACTCAGTGGGCCTGCTTAGAGAGACAGTAGAACACAGGTAGAAGGCAGTATAAATATTAAATACCTTTTGGTTGCTTGACATATGCATCTAGGCCGCATGGACATACATAGAATGTTCAACTTCTCTGAAAATATCTGGACACAATCAAATATATGATAAAAGAAATCTTTGCCATGCAAAGTTTTGTCCTTTGGAGCAAATACATAGGCAGTGATCAGTCTAATAAACTCCAGGCCTGAAGGGTTTTTTGTTGTCCTTGTTTGTTGTTTGCTTTCTTGGTTTTTGAGAATAGTTTTCTTTTTCTTTTTTTTCCCAAAGATGTTATTAACAAAGCTAATGTATTTTATGCAAATTTACCAGAAAGCAACTGTTCAGTGAATAACAAGATTATACCAGTTTACTGGTAAGTGTACTTAATCCCTGAACAATAGGCTTTGTTAGAATGCCTGTTTTGTATGGTAACGCAGAGTAAGGAATTCACCCATTTCTGTAAAGCAACAGCCACCTAGCTGAAAGTGGTAATGGAAATCACAGTACTTAAAATTGGATAGGTTCACATGTCTCACAGTGTCCTCTAGAATATAAATTTTAAGGGAGAGAGTCTGCCTAAATAGTTTAATTGGACGAGTAAGTTTTTCAGGATGCTTCATACTCTGGTCCCCCTTCAAGATTTACCATTAGCATGACAGTCCCATGGCAGTGAAGAAGCCCTTAACACTTTGAACACAACATTATGTGATCGTGACACTTGTTTTAAAAAGTAATAACTAGCAACTGTATCTCTATCTATGGATCTCCATATAGTTACAGAGATATATATGTATAACTAGCAATCTATGTATAAAACAAGGGTTCTGAAGACTATGCTGTGGGAGACATTGGTGGTAAACTCACTTACGGACTTTTAGGATGCATGGCCTGGGGTCACAGGATCTGGGTTTGAGACCCACTCACAACCATGAACAAGTTACATGGTCTTTCAGAGACTGTTTCCCCACCCATAAGTAATAATACCTGCATCATGTGATCATACAGATTAAATGAGATACTAGGTCTGAACATTTTGTAAACCGTTCAGTTGTCCTGCAAACCATTTCATGGTTACTGAAACGATACTGAAATAAATTAGAACTATTGTCTCTATTTGTGAGTGAGTAAACTGAGGCCTAGAGAGGTTAAGAAGGGAGTCTGGAGTTCAGAGCCACAAAATGGCAAAGGCAGTCTCCTGAACGTATATTTAAACCAGCTCTGCTTGTAGATTTTAGTTCAGAAAACAGGCTACCTCTTTGCCTGATGAAACAGCCAGAGGCGGATGCTGGCATCAAAATGCCAACTTTTCCTCCCAGCTTTGCCATCTGATGTTAGCAGAATGATGAATTCAGAAGTGACAGATTTCAAGAGGATTTGTCTCCTTTGCAGGCCAGCACACCCTGTTATCTATATGAATCTCTTCTTCTTTTAAAGGATTGTATTTATTTGACAGAGAGCAAGAGCACAAGTAGGGGGAGGAGCGGGGGAGGGAGAAGCAGGCTTTCTACTGTTCTGGAAGCCTGATATGGGGCTTATTCCCAGGACCTTGGAGATCATGACCAGAACTTAAGGCAGACAGCTTAACCCACTGAGCCACCTAGGCGCCCCAATGAAACTTTCCTTACTGAAAACCATCAGTAAGGGTGATTTAAGAGTTTTTTTTTTTTTTTTTTTAAAGATTTTATTTGTATATTTGACAGACAAATCACAAGTAGGCAGAGAGGCAGGCAGAGAGAGAGAGAGGAGGAAGCAGGCTCCCTGCTGAGCAGACAGCATGGGCTCTATCCCCATGACCTGAGCCGAAAGCAGAGGCCTAACCCACTGAGCCACCTAGGCACCGCAGTAAATGTGATTTAAAAGAGGGGGTAGCTTTTCCTGTCAGGAATAACAGGGGCTTGGTGCCTGTGATTTATTGAAGGTGTGCCCTTCAGGAAAAACCTGTAAGTGCAGAGGGCCTCAGGAGAGGATGGGGGAGGAGCTGGAGGGGAAGAGGCAAGTCTAGCCTTGGCTTGATTCACTGGGGGCTCCAGAATTAGTTGTGTCACTGAATTATTCCCTGGATGAGTAGAGCCATCCAGACTTTTGCAACCTGTCCGTCACTGGTCTCAGGCTGTCAGGGATGGAATGGAAAGTCAATCAGTGATGTGTTGGAACTGACTGCTAAGGGCTCACTGGAGCCAGCTGCCAAATTTTGAGGAGTTTTGTGAGCCACTATTAAAGTTAAATTATATAAACAATGTTAAAAACAATAATAATAGTAATAGATGTTCAAAACTCATCACTTTTTTTTTTCTTTAAAGATTGTATTTATTTATTTGACACAGAAAGAGAAAGAGAGACACAGCAAGAGAGGGAATACAAGCAGGGGAAGTGGGAGAAGGAGAAGCCCACCTCCCGCTGAGCAGGGAGTCCGATGTGGGGCTCGATCCCAGAACCCTGGGATCATGACCTGAGCCAAAGGCAGACCTTTAACGACTGAGTCACCCAGGTGTCCCAAACTCATCACTTCCTAATTATTTTACTTTTAATTACTAATTAGTTTTCTTTTGATGTTCTTGTAGTTAATTTTGCCTGCGAATACCTTTTTGGTGGAAATACCATGGGATGAAGGGCTCTTGTCTGTCACCTCGCAGCTCCACAGTCAGTGGTGTCACACTGGTAGCTTGGTGGGAGTATTTGCACCACAGAAAGTGGCACTCGAACCAGGGCTCCCACCTTCCCCACTACCAGAGAGCAGATTATTAAACTAGCACAGCATAGGGTGTGATCCCCTGGGGGAGGCAGCTTCCACCAGCTGGCCCCGGAGGGTGGGAGGTGTCGAAGGGAGGGGGCAGCTGGAAGCCACGGGCAGCCAATACTCACAGCAGCTGAAGGGCCGTGCATGCATGGCCTGGGAAAGGGGAGCCGATGGGGCACCCATAGTGTCCCCTACACGTGGCAAGTCAGTTGATGCTTTCTCCATGTTTCTCCTCTCTTCTGCTTTTGAAAGTTTCCATGGAGAGGAAGGAACAATGGAATGCAAGTCTGGAATCCAGCGTTCTGGCCTTGGCCTTGCCACTACCTTGCTGTGTGACTTTGGGAGAGCTATTTGACATCTGCTTCCTCACCCATGGAAAGAGGGATCGGATGACCTCTCAGGAGGCTTCCAGCTTGGCACAGCCTCAGACTCTTTGATCCTCCTAGGCTGTCTGACCTGAGTGGGGAACATCACTAGAACCATGACTCCTGTATTTCCTACAGGATGTAACAAATGGAAGTTTCCTCTCTGATCCCCCAGGCCTGGAGGGCCAACAATAAAAATAGGTGACACTTATTGAGCACTTAAACTATGGAAAAAGCATTAGGGGCCTTAGCTCCTCTCCTCTCATATATCAATCCTGTGAGGTAGGTTTGGTTTGTTCTTTCTCTTTTACAGATAAGAAAACTAAGACCCAGAAATGTTAAGTAACTTGCCACAGCTAGCACGTGGCCAAATTGGGATTCCAGCCCCAATCTGCTTATTCCAGAGCCTGTGCCTTCAACCATTTCCCATGTTCCCTTATTGGGAAAGAATCTGTAAAAGGCTCTTGCTGAATCACGGTCCCCACTGGGGTTCCATTCCTCCTCTGTCTACTCTCTACCTTTCTCAGTCTAGGCACTCTTCTGGGTGGAATGGATTGGAAGCCTTTTTGCAGCTCAGGCCTTTGTAACAGTTGAATAAACAAGCGAAGGAGGAAGGCCAGGAGGGCAGAGGCCAGCTGTGTGCTTAGCCACTTGTCGGGGATGCACAGTGGCGGGTGGGAGGGGCAAAGGAGGCTGGTAATGAGCGTCTCCCAGTGATGCCTCCCAAGGGGTGCTGCAGGCGCTGTGCGGCTGTGTGGGGCCGTTGGGGCCCTTGGAGCACAGCCAGGAGATGTGGGACTTGTCCTTGGGTTTAGTGATAGTTGGGCTCACCTTTACTTTGAAAGCCCTGCTGCTCTTCCTGGTGTCTGGGTCTGGGGCCAGGTGTGGAGGGACCACAGCTCACACTGACTCCTTGCCACCTGGAAACCCATGAAGTGCAGCTTAGCGCCAGGCCAAGGGGAGACTTTCTGTGCCCAACAAAGAGCCTTTATTTCTCGTTCTTTCAAGCAGTCTTGCACGCCTATTCCAGTGTAATCATCTGGGTCTTACCTCCCCAGTGTCTGGCCCAGAACCCCATCTTGGTGATTAAGATCTCCTCGTGTATCTGTTGGTTCTGTAAGCCTCTGCCGCCCAACCCCGACGTTTCCTCTGCTGGCTCCCCATTTCACAGAAGGCGCTAATGCCTTTCTTGTGATTCTGCCAGCAGAGAAATCGAGGTCAGGGAGATCTGCCAAGTACACGTTTTGGTGGTTTTTAAGGCGGAGCAACGTGTAAGTGGTCACTGAAGACAAGGGGCTGAAGGGGTGGCTTTGAGGAGGGAAAAACAAAACAAAACAAAAAACAGTCGAAACAGCCTGTTTGCCCCTGAGGTTTAGAAATGAATGTACAGAAGGAAGCCAGGCTGTGCTTGGGAGTCAGGACACCCCCAAACATCAGCTACCCCCTGCAGGATTTCCCATTTCAGTGACTGATGGTGTCATCCACCCTGTTGCTCAGACTGGAAACCTGGGCCTTATCCCCGAATTTTGCCTTCACCCCAAAGTCTATTTGGTTACAAAGCCTTGTTGCATCTATTTCCTGAATATGTCTTGAGTTGAGTGCTTCTCCATGGCCACCGCCCACTACCAGGGGCCCACCAGCTCTTACCTGGACTGGTATAGCGTTCTCCTTTCTGGTCTTGGTCTTCCTTCCCCCGTCTTCCTGTCCCCTTCTCCCAGCCATTCCCAACTGCAGTCTGCGTGTACCTGACCTTGTTATGCCAGCCCCATATTAGAATCCTTCAGTTCCATAAAGTACCTCCAAAGTGAAGTTCAAACTCATTAGCCTGCCAGTTCTTCTTGCTCTGCTCTTACTTGACCCTCTGGGGTGCAGGTCCCCAAGATCACATGTAGATTTGATGATTCGCTAGAAGGAGTCACAGAACTCAGAAAAGTTATTACACTCATAGTTACGGTTTATTACAGTGAAGGGATACAGACTAAAGTCAGCAAAGGAAAAAGTGCACACAGAGTCCAGGAGACTCTGAGCACATTTTCCCAGGTATCCTTTTCCCGTGGAGTTGTATGGACAGGGCTAAGTCTCACAGCAGTAACAGGTGACAACACATACAAAGTAAGGCCAACCAGGGGAGCTCACGTGGGCCTTGGTCTCTAGGATTTTATTGGAGTCAGTTACATAGGCATAGGTCATTCATTTGACTGACAATAGCTCCTTAGTCTCTAGGCCCCCACAGAGGTCCAGGACCTCAGGCACACAAATATAGACTTTTACCATAAATCACATTGTTAGTGTACACTATCTGGTGTGGCTTAAAGCCCCAGATATACAAAGACACAGTCAGGCAGGAAAAACAAGATCTCAGAGTTTATCTCCCAGGAACTGGTCAAGGACTAGTCCTTTCTTTGGAAAGCACCAGGATTTGAGTACCCTGGACCTTCAGAGTTAACCCTTTTTTGCATACCCTCCAACCTCAAATCCGTTATGCTCTCCCAGGCACCCCACACTCCAGCCATCCTATGTAGCCTGCATTCTCATGCCTCTCTGCCTTTGCATGTAATGTTCCATCTGCTTGGAATTCCCTTCCACCTCTCCTGCCCTCGTCACTCTTCCTCAGATCTCTAGGAAGTTAGTCCTCCTGTGAGAAGCCTTCCTCAGTGCCCCCAGCCAGGCCAACTTTTTCCCTCCTTGTGCACCCAAAGCACTATTGTAAATGCCTCCTGTCATTCGTTGGTCACTGCCCACACAATGGGAAACACTGTAAGCTGTTTTATTTTTTTTATTTTTAATTTTTATTTTCTAAAGTTTTTAATTTATTTTTAACTTTTTCAGTGTTTCAAGATTCATCGTTTATGCACCACATCCAGTGCTCCATGCAATAGGCGCCCTCTTTAATACCCACCACCAGGCTCACCCATCCCCCACCCCCTTCCCTCCATAACCCTCAGGTTGTTTCTGAGTCCACAGTCTCTCATGCTTGTTTTCCCCTCTGATTTACCCCAATTCACTTTTCCTTTCCTTCTAACATCCTCCATGTTATTTCTTATGCTCCACAAGTAAGTGAAACCTATTTTTTTAAGTTTTCACTCAAATTCTGGTTAGTTAACATACAGTACAATATTAGTTTTGGGTGTTCAATGTGGTAAATCGGTACTTCCGTACAACACCCCTACTCATGACAAGTTGTAAGCACCTTTAGAGTGGGGAACATGAAGTCCATTTAAAAAAAAATGTTTATTTTATGTTGTTCCAATTATAAAAGTAATACTTGCTCATGGTAAAAAATTTGGGCCGTGAGTTACATTTCAATTTTTTCTCTCCAATGCCTTCCACATAATTGTCCTGGTTACCAAAGGGTCTGGGTGTGGCCCTGCCCCCAGGTTGTTCCTTAAACCTCTCTGTGGTTGTGAATGAGGGTAGCCCACACCGGTGTTCCTTCACACCCTCTTATTCCCTCCATTCCAGAAACCTGTGGAATGGGCTGGGAGCTGAGAACATAGAATTGAGGCAAATGCAGACCCTGTTCTGAGGAGCCGAGGTTGGGGGGGGGGGTCGGGGAAGGGAGGCTGACTTCAGAGGGCACATAATGTGGTGGGGTGAAGTGTCTTGAAGGAAAGGTGTGTCAGTGTGGAGGAGGAGGAGTGACGTTTTGTTGCAGGAAGTAGAGATCAAGTGGAGATGGAATAGGGATGGTGGAGTCAGTGAAAGTTTCCTGAAGAAGTTGGCATCTGGGCCGGGCCTTGAAGGAACTGAGGATTTTGCTCAGGGAGGGGAGGAAAAAAGTTTTCAAGCCAAGGTCACGGAACAGAGGGGTGAATGGCAGGGTATGGTCTGGGCTGGCTGAGCCCAAGGCTGTGGGCCTGTCTTCCTGCAGATTCCCCAGTCCTCAGATGGGACACACCATTTGACTTTCCTTTGATCCCAGGCAGGGGTGATTCCCAGGGGGCTGACCTTGCCGAGCTGCTGGCCCCAAGTTCTGTTTTAGTCATGGGGCTTCTTCATTCATTCCTTCATTATTTTTTTGTCCTTTGGCCCTAGGTATGTGCGAAATCATAATTCAGGCTCAGAATCGCTGGCTGATTAAAATGTAGTGGAAAAAAAGGGGGGAAATGTGCACTGAGACAGATGCCGAGCATCCCCAGGCACCTTAGCTGCATGCCAGTTTTAAGCCTATAAATACATCGATGGACACCTCCCTCTGTTCTGAAACAGCAAGCCCTGGGGATCAGAGCCAGCCAGTGCTATTCCATTTTACCACATTTTTAGTTTGAAGGAGTCTTTTGACCAAAATGGGACTTTCTGGGGCCTACTTGTCATGTTTGAGATTATGAGGAAACCTGTATATTCATGCCAAGAGCTCAGTGTCCTACCTGAGTCCTGCTGACTCACCTGTTCTCATCTCCTGTCTTCTAAATCACTCACTGCTGCTCCCTTCTCCTTTAGCCAGGACTCTTCACTCTTTACCCTCCTGCAGCCTTTAGGAGCTTTGAAAAGATTGCCAGGGCTTCCTTTCCAATGTGAGTTGACGTTGTATGCATTGGTGAAATTACCAGAATCTTCCACTGGTTATGTGAGGATGTTTCTAAATCCAGTTCTTGTCTTTTCTGAATTTTTCCTCCTCTCTGTGTTTAAATCCCTTTGCCACTTACTGGTCCTGGATCTTGGGCAGGTTACTTAACCTTTCCCGTGTCTCAATTTCCTCTGTAGAGTGAGGATGATCATACCCCCCTTTCTAATTGTTCTGGTAGGAGTAAATGAGATTATATATGAAAACACTAATGTGCTTGGTGCATAATGAGCACTGATAAATGGTAAAGAATATTTTGATTATTCATATCTCCAAATTATACTCTCAGGTCCATCTCCTATCTTAAACTCTGAATGGAATAATGGGAAAATAAGAGAGAAAGGGAGACCTGGGTTTGAGTCTTGGTTCTTCCACCAAGTCTCTCAGTGCTGTTGGGTAAGTCAACTCTTTCTCTTGGCACTTAATTTGGTTACAGTAGCTCGGGAGTGACAGATATATGAAGAGGGGAGACCTTCTCGATTTTCTCCCTCATTTCCTACTGGTTTCAGATATGATCTCAAAATCTTCTGAATACAACCCTCAGGCAGCCATGGTTAAATTGATTTAACCATCGACTTAACCAGCCATTGATTAAATGATGCCTGACTTGACATCTGTTTTCTCTCTGGATTAGATGATATTCCAGCTCTGATACAGTGTAATCTTAAATAAAGGAGTGTGGGGATCCCTATTTTCAGGTTCCACAGGTAGTCCATCTTCTTATCGTCTTCCCACATCACTCTTCCCATTAAGTATGACAGTAGATAAAAACTGACTTCCAGAAGGGACTAGTAAGTATTTAACTCAAGATAGGCTGGAGCTTGCCCTCTTGGATGCAACATTTCCTATATTTCAGTTTTCTTTGGGTAATATTCAAGACAACCCTACTGAAGATCTGAACACACTGTATCTCTACCATTGAATTTGTTTTTTAAATCAACTTAATAAGTATTCACATTTATATGTCCTGTTTTTGGTGGCTTCTGCCCTCAAGGAGTTTATAACTTTATAGGGGTGGTAGGATTGAGGCACACAGAGCAGTGAAAGAATAGTACAAGGATGTATACAACCAGATGCTTAAGTAGGTACTAAAATATACATTATAAGTCAGAGACAGGAAAACAAAACCTCCTTGCCACTTTTGTGAAAAAAAACTTTGCCGTGGCAGACATAACTAATCAATCATGAGCGACTTTCCTACCACACCTAGAGGCAGCTCAACAATCTTCTTGACACCTACCACAGGTCAGAGTTGGCCTGTGAAATAAAACCTGTATGTCATCCTGTTTTAGGTAAAATATGTAAAGCTAACTACTATAGCAGAGAAATCTCAAAATCTTTATTGTGCTTAGCACAATAAAGGTCTATTTCAAACTCATTTTAAATTGTGAGGGAAGTCTCCACATAGTCACTCAGGGACCCAGGCTTCTTCCATCCTGTGGCTTGGCTCCTCCTCAAGGCCTGTGGAATCCTTTCCACTCAGCCATAGACGGGGGGAAAGAGAGAGGACCACAGCTGAGAATTCTTAATGGGCTAGGCCCGGAAGGGTATACACTAGTGTGTTCACCTCTCATTGGCTGGAGCTCAGACACCATGACCACACCTGTCTGCAAGGCAGGCTGGGAAATGTAGTCCAGCTGTGTGTGCAGGAAAGAGGGAAGGAATGCAGATATTGGTAGACACTAGCAATTTCTGCCACACACCCAGGAGTATCAGGAGACTTCTTAAATAGAGTTGTAGGGCGCCTGAGTGGCTCAGTCGTGAAGTGTCTGCCTTCGGCTCGGGTCATGATTCCAGGGTCCTGGAATTGAACCCCGTGTTCGGCTCCCCGCTTGGCTAGAGGCCAACTTCTCTCCCTCCCAGTCCCCCTGCTTGTGCTCTCTCTCTCGCTGTGTCTCTATCAAATAAATAAAATCTTAAAAAAAAAAAAAAAAAAAGGGAGAGTAGAGTTGTCAAAGAAGGGTTTGAGAAGGACTCGGAAAATCTAAGACATGGCCATGTCGGGGTGAGGAATGGGAAGGGCATTCCTGGCAGTGGCAAAAGCATGAGTAAAGGTTGGGAGTGGGAATCATTTGAGTTCAGGCAAAGACAGAAAGGAGACAAAATTGGCTAGATCTAAAGGTATGTAGGAGGAAATTCTGCATAGATGGGGTCGGGGGGTGGTGGGTCCTTGACTGTGATATCTCCTCTCTAAATGGCAGAAATTTGGACAAGTGTTTTATCTCCAGCAGAAGGGAGAGACCCTGTAGCCTCAATGATCTGATTCTTTCAGCTTCTGCTTTTTCCCTCTACCATCCTTAAATGAACCCAGCAGCCTATTCAGAAATACCACCCTTTCCCAAGTTTCCTCAAAAACCCTTCCTTTCATGGTGTAAAGAGAATTTCCATTAAGAAGAGAGTGAGTGGGCCAGGGAGCCAGGATTGCTAGGTCTTCACCCAACTTTGCATCTCTTCTTATTTGCATTTATTATCATGCACTAATTATTCACAGAGAGCCTTGCCCTTTGTGGGTTCACATTAATTTAGATTGCTTTTGAAAAGCAATCAAGGAGGGAATTAAGTGATCATACATCAAAGGGAGAAGAGACGTGGCACCCAAGAGCCCAGATGCGCTTTGCTATAATAGGCCGTGAACTTCCCTCTAGCCCAGGAAACACCTGTGCCTCAGCTCTGCTAGCACCTCTGCAACCCTGTCCATAGCATTTTGGACCAGTATGATGGGGGGAGGTAGAGGAGGCATGTGTGGCAGATGATCAATGGGCTGAGACTCGATTCTTTCCCCTTTCCAGCCTTAGTTTCTACATCTGTAAAATGAAAAGGTGGATTAGATGACCTTTTCCACTGTTCCTTCTAGGTCTGCAACTCTGTGCTAGTCTTTTTGAAGACATATAATTGCATAACACTACAAATAGATGCCCTAATTACCTGCGCATAATCCATAAGATTTTCCTTGCTCACTCTTCCCATGGGTGTTATTAGGAACAGGAAAGTGAACTAATATTTCCCTGTTCTGCTCCTGTTTCAGTTATCCAGTGCTGTTCATCTAGGCCGTGGATTTCTCAGCTGTTTCCTCTTTGTTTTATTTGGGGCCTTTAAAAACCTGTTTAAAGTGTAATATACAGAAAAGCGCATGTTTGATAAGTATGGTTTGATCCTTGCTTTTTAATGATTATTTTCTTGTATCTTTCTCTCCCTCATCAGCGATGTCTTCTGATTTGGGATGGACACTGAAACAAATCTCTGTTTCCCATAGGCCTTTCTTTGCAGGGGGTTGTTTGCTAAATGAGTTTGGGAGACTGGCTGTGGACCTGGTTTCTGTTTCCCTAAGCTAAGCACCCTTAGAGTTAACGGAAAGATTTGTGGGTATCCTGAGGGTGTGGCTGATTGGTACAAGCCATATCTTACACAGGCTGGGGTGAGATGCTTAGGGAGCAAACCTCCAGTGGAATGAAACAGACTGAGAGCCGTGACAGAAGAGCTTGACACAGGAAGAGAGTGAGGAGGAAAGGAGCGCATGTTCTCAAAAACACCCACAATGAGAAAGAAACAGCAGACAAGATTCATATAAGGCAGCGGGGCAGGGCAGGTTCCAGCAAGAAAGAGAGGATGAGGAGGACCAGGGCTGAGGTAGCTCACTGGATTTGTGATTAGGAGATTGGCAGAGGCGGTGCTTTTTTGAAGAGGTGAAAGGGAGGTGATGTGTGGAGAGATAATGGATGTGAAGTGCTCAGCAGTTTCTGTGTGTGCTGGTGTGGTTCCCCCTTAATTACCTCCCATCTACTCTCAATTCCTGGGTGACAGTGATTAAATCCTGCCCAGCCCATTCCTCAGTTAATCCCCTGACTGGGCTGCTGCTTTTTGACTTTTTATCTTAGAGGCACAGTGCCTGTTAGAGAGATTGCCATTAAAGCTCTTTTTTTTTTTTTTTTGCTGGAGAAAAAGTAAGATTTGGGGAGAATTTAGTACCCGCTGGCTATAGAAAGGGCTAATTAACCTTGCTCTGGGGCCGTCCAGATGACAGGCTATTCCTCTGTAGAATAACAGATGCCCCTGATGTTTATTCAAGAACAGCTTATTGATTGGACTGACTCAAATTGAGTAGACTTCAATAACTGGAAATGTCTACTTCAGGCTACCTAAGGATATGGTGTAATTATTCCTGGGGTCATTTGTACATGCTTGGGTTTGGAGAGAGCTGGAGTTGACCTACTCAAGCTGATTCACATTTTCATTTCACATTTAGCTGAAGTTCTCCAAAGGATAGTTTCCTTATCTGTAAAATGAGGTAAGTAGTACATAGTTTGCAGAGTTATATGAGGATTAAATGAGATTATCTATCTCATGTACTTAGTATAGCCCTTGGTGTGTAGTAGGCATTCAGTAAGAGGTGGTATTTTATTTTACAGATTTTATTTATTTATTTGGCACAGAGAGAGAGAGCACAAACGTGGGGAGCAGCAGGCAGAGGGAGAGGGAGAAGCCAGCTCCCTGCTGAGCAGAGTGCCCAATGGGATGCAGGACCCTATCCCAGGACCCTGGGATCATGACCTGAGCCTAAGGCAGATGCTTAACGGACTGAGCCATGCAGGCACCCCAAAAGGTGGTATTAATGCCATTATAAGCAAGCATTTGTTGAGTGTCCCAGGTGCTATTACAGAATTTATAATACAGGACCCTGTTCTTAGGAAGCTGGCAATGTAGCAGTAACAGAATCAGAACACACAGGAAATAATCACAAGATGGTGTTGTAAATATAGTAAGAGAGGGGCACTCAGGATTCTGTGAGAACACAGAGGAGAGAACGAAGGGTTCTTTCTGGGTGAGGAAGACCAGCCTTCCCTAAAGGAGGAGTCTCCTAAGTTAGACCTTGAAAGGGGAAGAGCAAGGATGTTCCTGGCAGAGAAAACTTCAAAGTCCAAAGGCCTTGATGTTTGAGACAACTTGGTGCTCTTTAAGAAAGTGTAACTATCTCAGGGTCTGTTGTGGAGGCGGAAGTGAAGTGGGCTTGGTACTCATTTCTGCCAGCCCCAGAGTTTGAGGGGTGGTTGTGCTGGAGGGTGCTGAGCCTTCAGGTTTGGTTTAAAGTGGAGGGCTCCCACCGCTCTGCCTTGCTGAGCTCCGTGCGCCAACCCACTCTCATCTAATCCTTCCCGGGGCCTTTTGGGAGCAATCAGGCTTGGCATCCAGGGCTCGTTACACTCTGCCTCCAATCCTTTTCCCCCCATCTAATCTCAGACATCAGTATTTCTCAACATTTGCTCAGCAGCCCTCTTACAAACTGGGTGCCATGGGTCCACCTCCCCCACCTGCCATCAGCCCAGTTCACAGATGGCTCCTTTTGTCATCTATCCTCCCTCTCCATCCTCTCCAGCCTTCATTGTCTCTGGCTCAGCCCAGGCATATGGGGTTAGAGAGTCACAGCCTCGTGGGAAAGGCACGGCGGGGTGTACAAAGGTGCCCAGTGTGCCCAAATGGGACTGGAGTCCAGGCAGGCAAGAGGATTCATGGTGTTTCTGAAACCACAGACTCTGCCCCACCCCACCCCCGCCCCGCCTCCACCCCCCAGTAGGTGGATAGAATACTACAAAGGGGCACCTGGGATCCTTGGGAATCTAGGGCAAGGCCTTCTAGGGGACGACCCCAGTCTGGTAAGAGCAAGGTACACCAGACAGGTGAATA
The DNA here is from genome assembly GCF_964662115.1 of Mustela nivalis. Classification (NCBI taxonomy): domain Eukaryota; kingdom Metazoa; phylum Chordata; class Mammalia; order Carnivora; family Mustelidae; genus Mustela; species Mustela nivalis. Next base: position 165,901,160 of record NC_139020.1, read on the forward strand.
GAATAATACCCATTCAAGGCTTGGGAACAAGGTAGGATTCTGTTCTGTCTGTCAGGCTGGGGTTCACACTGTCGGAGCCACAGGGTGGGGCCTGAGCTGATTCCTACCTTTTTTTGGGAAGGGATGTTCTGGAGCTGGGGAAGAGGCTTGGGAGGAGAGGTGCCAGGGTAAGGAGCCAGGCTGGGCTGGATGACCTCCACCTTCTAATCTCCCGTGCTAACTAGCTCTTCACTGATTAAAGTCAGTACTTTTAATCCCTGTGCTGTTCTGTGAAACAAAATCATTTCAACTTATTGAAACAGGTCTTTGTGAAAGGCCATAACTGTGTGGCGTATTATCTCCCTCACCTTGGATTGGGGCATCACCTTGCTCAGTAAACTCTGTGTGTGAATGAGTTGCTTGGTTGAATGGTGGTGTGGATTGAGGGGAGGCATAACCCAGGGGGCCCTGGACTAGAGGGAACCCTTGGGATTGGAGGGAAATGTCTTCAGAGAGTGTTTTCCAAATGGCCCCCCAAAAGCATTCTGCCTGGCAACAAAGAGTCTTTCAGAATGCAGCTCCTAGAGGAGGAGCTTACAGCGGTGGGGGCACTCCCTGGAGTGCTGGTCTCTGGCTCCACAAAGGAGGCAAGAAGCAGAGGATTGAGTTTCATTTTGGGGAGTATAGCTGAGGGGGGGTGTGCTGAGGGCTGAGGGGCTGAAGCTGGGGCTGGGAGTGAAGGCTGAGGAGAGTGAGAAGGTCTTTAAGGACTGTTTTGCTGTGTGTGTCTGATAGCAAATTTGTGTTTCAGTATTAGAACACAGCTATGTGGGTGTAGGAAGATGTGCTCAACGAGGTTCCCAGGGAGATAACGGGTTTTTAATTAAGAGCAGCCTTAAATGATAAAAGTAATACATGCTTACTGTAAAAATGGAAATATTATAGAGGTATATAAACCTTTAAATAAAACACTGGAAGCTCTTGCCACCCACCATACGTCATCACTGTTAACACTGTAGAATGTATTCTCCTGGACTTGTGTGCACATGTATGTACATCTGTATAACAGATATGTAACTACGATGGCTAACTTTTATTGAATGCTTACTACATGCCAGGCTCTGTAATGAGAACGAGGTGTTCTTTATTTTCATTACCTCATTTAACTCCTGTATCTCTATGGCGTGACGTGTTATTATAATCCCCATTCAAAGGGTGAAGAAAGTGAGACAATAGTTAGTTGCAAAGGTGTGGAAATGTGGCTGCCAGCTGCACGCTTTTCCCTGTCAGGGTGTGTGTTGTTTCTAACAAAGCGGGACCCTCTTTAGCTCTCTATGCAACTTGGCATCTGCTCTGGGCCATTATCTTGGCTCCTTCTCCTCTTCTCAGAGGTTCCCAGTTATGGCCTTTCCCTCTGGGCTTCGTATGCTCAGTGACTCTCAGGGAAGGAAGGATGCTGATTGAGGATTGGTCATCACTGGATGAGTTTGGTAGGCAGAATAATGCCCCCTCCCAAAGGTGTTTACACCCTACTTCTTTGGGAACCTATGAATGTTACTTCATGTGGCAAAAGGCTTTCCAGATGTAATTAAGGTTAAGACCCTTGTATTAGTTTCAGGGCTACTGTTACAAAGCATCAAAAACTAGGTGACTTAAACAATAGAAGTTTGTTGTCTCACAGTTCTGGAGTCAGAGATCTGAAATCAAGATGTCAGCAGGGCCATGCCCTCTCTGAAGGCACGGGGGAAGAATCCTGTCTTGCCTCTTCTGGCTTTGGGTGTTTGCTGGCAGTCCTTGCTGCTCCTTGGCTTGTAGATGTATCACTTCAGTTATGTGGTCATCTTCTCCCTGTGTCTTCACATCTTCCTTCTGTGCATGTGTGTCTCCTTTTTATAGGGAGACCAGACATATTGGATGGGGGCCTACACAAATGACCTATTAGAGCCTATTTCTTTTTTTGTTTTTTAAAGATTTTATTTATTTGAGAGAGAGAGAGAGAGAGCACGCGCGCGCACAAGCAGGCAGAGCAGCAGGCGGGGTGGGGGGGGAAGCGGGCTCCCCGCTGAGCAGAGAGCCTGGTGTGGGGCTCCCTGAGATCATGACCTGAGCCGAAGGCAGAGGCATAACCCACTGAGCCACCCAGGTGCCCTGGGCCTATTTCTTTTCCTTTTTTTTTTTAAGGCTCTAAAACTTTTATTTAGTACCTTGCATTTGCATTCATCAATCTCTTCTAAACCCTGAGCCTATTTCTAACTAAGGTCACATTCTGAAATATTTGGGGTTTAGGACTTCAACATGTAATTTTTTTTTTTTTTTTTTTGGAGTGGGGAGACACAATTCAACCCATAACACCCTTAAAATATGGAGATTATTCTGGATTATCCAATAGGTCCGGTCTCATCACATGGACCCTTAAAAGCTGAGAACTTTCTCTAGCTGGAGGCAGAAGAGAGATGTACCAGAGGAAAAGTCGGAATGATAGGATACACTGCACCAGCCCTGAGACATATGTAAATGCTATGTAAATACAAGGATTGGAGAGAGCCCTCTGAGAGCCACCGGCATCCCTGGTTGGCAACTGGCCAAGAAATGGTGACCTCAGTCCTACAGCTGCAAAGAACTAGGTTCTGCTCCAACCAAAATCCACAAAGATGTGGACTCTTCCCAGAATCCCATAAGAGCTCATCCAGAAGATACCTTGATTTCAGCCTTGCAAGACCCTAAGCAGATAACTGGCTAAGTCAGCCTGAACTTCTGACCCACAGAAGTACGAGATAACAAATTTGTGCTGTATTAAGTTGCTACATTTGTGGACATTTGTCCCAGCAGGAATCCAAAAGGACTACAGTCACCTTCCCATTTCACTGGCCCTTCAGTGCCTAAAGCCAAAGAAGTGGCGGATGTTAGGAATTCTTTGGTGACTCATGTCTGCTTTCTTGGGTCTTTGAATACTAATACCATTTGTCTTTGCAGAATGGGATATCTCCCAATATCTTTCACACAAAACTTCTTTGTACCTTCTAGTAGCCTTGTGAAATGTAGGGATATTATTCTTCTTATTTTACAAAGAAAGAAACTCAAATTTAAAGAAGCAAGTGCCTTACTCATGGCTTCAAGGACTGGAATTGCAAGCCAGGTTTCCTGCTTCCAAATCACATGTGCTTTTTGCCACAGCCCACAGCTGCCTCCATTTCCTAAAACATCTGTTGTCTGTGCACAGTGACAACTATCCAAAGGGCTGGGCTCTCTTGTGATAATGTTGAGCGCTTCCTTTTGCTCAAGCTGAAGCCAGTGAACAATTTACTTGGGATGTTAAGGAAGGAATCAATTCTTGCCGTCCGTGGGAGGATGTTGACAGGTGCCTGCTAATGCCTTTTTCACTTCAGGTTCTACATTGGGAAGGGTGATAAGCTTTTGGAATTACAGTTCTGATGAGAGAAACTCACTGGGAATTGCACTGGCCAGGAAATGGATTCACAGAGGCCATGAGAGTTACCCCAGGATTTGGAAAATGAGCAGGGCTGAGAGAGGGTGGCTGTGTTTGGGTTTCTGGTGTGATTGCAGGGTAGGGCTTTTGCCCACGCCTTCCGACTGCAGTTGCTTTGATAAAACTTGCAGGCAGGAACTGGGTCAACCCTGAAGTGACCCGCCCCACCCCCAGGTCCATCGTGGTGGCTGAGGGTACACCATGCGGTTGCCTCCTTCTGCAGCCAAAAGAACAGTGGTGGGAGAGCAGAAGGGCAAGGGGAAATATAGGCCGAGAATAACTTCCTGCCCTGCCTTGCTTTCTGTGGCTTCCCCACTAACCCACTGTAACTCTTATTAACTCTCTTTGTCTTTCCGTGGGTGGGAACCAAAGAGCCTGTCTTTTGAGGGCAGCTGTGTGCCTATTAAAAGTTCCTTAGCAATTTCCTCTTACTCTTCTTGAGCCTGGGGTGTCCCCTCCTCAGTCTTGTTCCATGCATGCCCAGGTGACTTGCAATGTATCTTCCCCAAGCTGCAACTCTCTTGGGAGATGTGAAAGCCGCCATACTCCTTTCCCCCTGCCTGCCTTGGGGTGCACACTGTGCTAAGTGCTGTGGGGATATCCTGGAAATGCTGGCCTAGTAGGCTTCAGCCTTGGAGGCAGCATGGCATCGTAGAGAGAACTCAAGTATTTATTAAATACCTGCTGTGTGCCTGATCCTGTGCTAGACCTCAGAGACATGACACCCAGCAAACAGCCAGAAGATTATGTGTGAGTCTTGGTTCTGTCCTTTGTTAGCATGTGGCTCTGAGCTGGTCACTTCACGTCTGTGTCACAGTCATGTCTCACAAAGACTGAAATGGCACTTTGAAAGTACATTGTAAACTATAAAGCTCTTTGGAGGTGATATTGTTACTTAATGACTCCTCACTTGATTCTCTCAATTATCTGTGAGGTAGGCATGGCAGCACTTGGCACACGCATTTTATAGATGAGAGAGAAAGCCTCAGAGAGGGTACAGAGCAGGAGCCGGAATAGCCACCAAATGTTTAGCTTCTTAGCTATGGGCTTCTTCTTTTTTCTTCAGATTTTTATTTAAATTCTAGTTAGTTAATATGTAGTGTAACATTAGTTTCAGCAGTAGAATTCAGTGATTCATCACTTAAATAGAACACCCAGTGCTCATCACAATAAGTGTCTTCCTTAATGCCCGTCACCCATCTAGCTCACCCCACACCCACCTCCGTCTACCCTCAGTTTGTTCTCCATTGTTATGAGTGGTTTTTTTTTTTTACTTTAATTTTTTAAAGATTTTATTTATTTATTTGACAGACAGAGATCACAAGTAGGCAGAGAAGCAAGCAGAGAGAGAGGAGGAAGCAGGGTCCCTGCTGAGCAAAGAACCCAATGTGGGGCTTGATCCCAGGACCCTGGGAGGATCAGGACATGAGCCAAAGGCAGAGGCTTTAACCCACTGAGCCACTCAAGTGCCCCTGTTAAGAGTGTCTTATGGGTTGCTTCCCTCTCTGTCTCTTTTTTCCTCCCTTCCCATATGTTCATCCGTTTTGTTTCTTAAATTCCACATGTAAGTGAAATCATATGATATTTGTCTTTCTCTATTTTGCTTACCATAATACACTCTTGTTTCATCCATGCCACTGCAAATGGCAAGATTTCATCTTTTTGATGGCTAAAAAATATCCTGTTATATACATATATAATCCATTCATCTTCTTTATCCATTCATCTGTCAATGGACACTTGAACCCTCTTCCTAATTTGGCTGTTATTGGTTATGCTGCCGTCTACTTCAGCGTGCATGTGTCCCTTCAAATCTGTATTTTTGTATCCATTGAGTAAATGCCTCGCAGTGCAGTTGCTGGGTTGTAGGGTAGTTCTATTTTTAACTTTTTGAGGAAACTCCATACTGTTCTCCAAAGTGGCTGTACCAGCTTGCATTTGGTTGTATTCCCAGGAGTGACAGTGTTTGATGACATTTTCAACAACAGCATTAATAACTGACATTTATCCTGTACTCACTTTGTGCCAAGTACTAGCTTAAATCCTTTACATGCCTATTATTTATTTATTTGCAAGAGAAAGGTACAGAGAGAGAGAGAACACGAGTGTGTTGGGGAGGGGAGTAGAGGGAGAGGAGACTCCCCACTGAGCAGGGAGCCTGATGGGAGCTTGATCCGAGGACCCTGAGATCATGACTTGAGCTGAAGGCAGACACTTAACAGACTGAGCTAGCCAGGCACCTCTACTTGTCTATTATTATCCCCACTTTCCAGATGAGAAAATTGAGGCTTAGCAAGGATAAGTTATTGGCCCAAGGTTCACTTTTCTAGAAAGAGGCAGAGAGGCAGGATTCAAATTCAGGTGTGTCTAACTCCAGAGCTTTGACTCTGGAATCTAAGCTAACTGCTTATCCACTTGTGCATCCCAGCCTGACATGCCTGCAATAACCAGAAAGCATACAAGAGAGTAGGAAAGGGGTAGACAGGTAATATAGTTCGTGCTGCACATGTACCCCCACATGAAGGTGTGACCCAGACAGTAGAAACTTCGAGAAGGGCTGGCTTCCTGCAGCTTGCAGTTATTTTGGAAAGCAGATCTTGAGCAATGGGCAGGATTTGAAGCTTAGAAGGGTGGAGGCTGGTCTGAACAGGGGACCTGGGGGAAGAAGGGAGCCGGAGAGGGGATTCTGGCTAGTGGGTGCATGTCAGGGAGCAGTGGGAGATGAGATGGGCTTTAGCTGTAGCAACAGAGGTGAAGTTGGTTTCACCAGCCATTGCAGCTGTGGCCTGAGGGTTAGCCCCACTGCCCATGCCCTGGCCACTTTAGGAAATTAGTATGCAGAGATGTCTCTGGGTCTGGGGTGGAACAGAGATCATGCCCTCATTGTGTTTCTCTTCCTGGGGCCTTGAGGTTAGAAAAGAAGGTGCGCAGAGCTGCTTCACCCTAGAGCTGGGGAGAAAGAGGAAGAATGGAGGGGTCCAGGTCAATGGGAGGCATTGGGAGTGCTTGATATGTCCTCAGGCTGCTCAAGGGTCTTGTGCTGGATAGTTGTGGGAACCCTGGTCTGGGAGACCAGAGGCCCAGGTGTTGTGCTCCCACCTACCTTTGTGAAGTTGGAATATTAATCTTTTACGGGCCTCAGTTTTCCAACCCTTGACTTGAGAGATGTTATCATTAAAAACCACTGGATGCAAGTGACAGAAGCATAATTCAGACTGGCAGAAAACAGGGATTTATTGACTCATGTGATTGAAAAGTCCAGGGACAGTTCTGATTCTAGGGAAGGTTGGGTCTGGATGTTCATACGGTATCTCTGGGTATCTATTTTTTTTTTTTTTTTCCCCATCTTTTGGCTCTACTCTCCTCTGTAATGACTTTTGTCACAGGCAAGCTCACCAGTCGAGATCTCACGGTGACTGACTCCCAGCTGCTCCAGGTATATTTATTCTTCTATCAGCCTTGAGAACGAGGGAGAGCATCTATTAGTAATTCCTGCAGAAGTCCTAGGATGGATGCTTTCTGGTCCTCCTTGGTCATATGCCCATCTTTGAGTCTATGCCACTGGTCAGGAATGCCTGCCTCTCATTGGTCAGACTGGGGTCACATGATCATTCCTACAGTTAGGGGTAGAGTTAGTCTCACAGAAACCACGTGGAGTGAGAATGGGAAGGGATGATTTCTCCAAAGGAACATAGAAATACTGACACCAGAAGAAGGGGGAATGAATGTCAGGCAGGTGAAACTTCAGATGTCCTCTTCAGCATCCAAAGGCTAGTCTGACTGTCTCCAAATGTAGCCATTGACTGTGGGATCCTTCTAAATTGTGTTAGGGTCGTAGAGCCCTTTAAGAATACCATGAAGGCCATGGGCCTTCTCCCTAGAAAGACAAAGTTGGAACTTCCTGGCATGACCTCTGAGGTGGCAGTCTCTCCTGCCTGCCCTACTTCCAAGGTCCCCAGCCAGTCACACTGACCTCTTTGATATTCCTTACTCACCATGCTGCTCCTTCCTACAGGAAATACCTCCTCTTTATATACTCTCATCACATCATGAACCTCTCCTCTGTCCCTATGTCAGTGTGGCAGCTGTAACTTTTTTCTTAATATGATTATTGGGTTAATATCCATCTCTCCCACCAGAGCAGAAGCTCCATGGTGGAGGGAGCTTCATATCTGCAGCTCCCAGCAGAGTGTCTGGCATGCAATTGGTGCCCAGTGGTAAAGGGGTGAATGTTTGCTCTTCAGCACATATTTTTCTTTGAATTTTTTAGTGGTGTACACCTCCATAGAATCAGCCTCTGGACTTCAGGTTTGGAACCTCAGAATAAAAAATGGAAAAATCAAGGCACTGGACAGTTAGCTCTCTTAAAGCAGGGCCGTGTGAATGAGGACCTTCCAGGCCAGCTTTTCTGACAATCTAGGAGCTGTTGACTTAAGCAGAGTCCCATGGATGATTAGTTCTGGGTAAAGTCTATAGTCAAATACATTTGGGGAGTACCACCTAATCTAATATATCCTGCCCTTGGAGAGTCACAGCATACATTAATAAAAGGGATGTGTTTTTCAAAATTATCATTAGTATAACTACCACTTGTTGAGGGCTAACCTGACAGGTACCTTAGTAGGTCCTTCTTCTGTATTTTCACATGTAATCTCATAATAGCTTTGTATAATAGATGCCATCCTAACCTTATGTTACTGAAGAGAAATGAATGCTTGGAGGGTTTAAGAATTCCAAGCTATCTTCTAGGAGGTGGTAGATTTGCTGCTCAAACCCTGGCAGTCTGACTATGTCCAAACTCCTAATCACTGAAGATATGAGGAGTCCTATGGTAGAATCAGTTTGCCTTTGTTTAACTCATATTTGTTGATAATGGAACCCCTTTTCTCTCTAAGCAGTTGGAAGGATCTCAAGGATCACACCTAGTTTGGGATGTGCTTGGGAGGTACTGATTCATGTTGAGTAGGATTAAGACAGGAAGGAGGTAAGCCTGCCCCTGAGTCAATTCCGCAAATGTTCTGGAGCACCCCCGTGCCAGGCATGGTGCTGAAGCCATGAGCACAAAGTCATGTCCTTACTGGCCAGAGCTACCCAGTATCACACTCATCACCATAGTAGACCAGAGCCTTGCTCCTGGGCTGCCCCACCCAGAGCCCATGCGTCTCAGGGTCTTTCTGGGAACACTCAGCTGTGCCTTCCCTTCGTGGAGTATTACCCTGGGTCATGTCCACGAATTAGTTCATAGCAAAACACACCTTCATTCTGTAAATGCTGTTTATTGAGGACCTTCTGTGCTCTTGTACCTGTGTAGGGCCGGGGGATATAGAAGCAAATAAATGCAGTCTCATTTCCGAGGACATCTGTTGTCTGCTGGGGGTGGGGGAGTGCAGTTTGGTGTACAGGAAACCATAATAAACCTAAGTACCAGATAAACTGAGAAGTGCCCTGTTAGAGAGACAGACCACTGTGCTACAGGAGTTCTGAGATATGAGTGATTGCTTCCTTTGTTGTTTTTTTTTTTTTAACAAATTAATTTTGATTTGAGATTTAAGCTCATGGTGCTAAATGATGCTGGAACATCTGGACAATGGGCCAACCAGATGTCTGGTTGATAGCAGTGAACGACCATGTGTACAGAGGCATCCTGGGGAATTCCTGCCCACCTGGGCAGGGAGGGACATGGGACTGAGGTGCTGGTTTGCCAGGCTCCCTTTAGCTGGGCTGCTGATCACAGCTAGGCAGTGCCTGCACCAACAGAGTGCCATCGCCCACTGCCCCTGTATGCTGATCTTTTAGGCCATAGAAGGACACCTTTGTATTGTCCAGCGTTGCTGGGACACTCCATTCCCCCAGATTACTCAGAAGAACCCTCAGAGACAGTAGGCTTTTTATTTCACCGACCTCACCTGTCAAATGGGAGTCAAGATTCCTCTCACAAGGTGTTGGGAGCATCAAATGGGAGGAAATACGCAGAGGAGCTTTATAAATGTCGCATATTGTTGGAGACCCGTCAGGGACCTGGAGGAGTCCCATGGAGGAGAAGCAGACGGTTTTGGTCCCCCCTCTGCCCGATCTTCTGTCTAGTGCATTATGGACAAGGTCAGGTGAGGCTGAAATTGCTTCATGGTTCCTGAAGCCTCACGTGATCTCTCACGTCTGGGTCTTTGCTGGTGCAGGAAATGATCATTGTGAAGAATCAGTGTAGTGCCTGCCTTGATGGCCTACCAGCTGGGGCTGCTTCTTGCTCCGGCCGCTCTTGTTCTGTTCCCTCTGCCTGTGGTTCTCTTTCTACCTCTTCCACCTGGCTTCCCCCTCCCATCCTCCCTGCCTCATTACTTATTTGGTAAACACTTCTTTCTATTTTTAGTTATTCTTTTAATCATGATACAACGTACATAACATACATTTACCATCTTAGCCATTTTTAAGGGTGCAGTTCAGTGGCAATAAGGACAGTCACACTGTGGTGCGACCATCCCCACCATCCACCTCCAGAACCCTTTATTTTTTCCCAGCAGAAACTCTGTCCTCATTAAACACTAACACCCCGTTCCCCTCTTGCCCCAGCCCCCTAATGTCTTTAGGATGTTTTAGGACAACATGGAGGCATGTTGTCATTGGTGTCAGAATTTTCTTCCTTATTTTAAGGTATAATATTCCGTCATGGGTGTCAATCTCACTCTGTTTATCTGTTGACCCACTGATGGACACTTGGGTTGTTTCTGCCTTTTGGCTGTTAGGAGTCACGCTGCTGTGGGCATGAACATGGTCGAGCACCTTTGGAGCACCGTCCCATACTGGGTACTGTGCTGGATGCGGGGGCTGTGGTGGGAAATGAACTTTGCTCTCTAGCCTGTAGAGCTTATAGCTTCTGGGCATGATATTAAAAAGCAAATGAGGCAATGCCTACCGTATGAAATTTCTATACATCCTATGAAGGTAACGAGCAGCATCTTGGAGAGAGAATAACAGCAGGTACAGCGGTGGGCAGCCAGCATGATGAAGAGGTCTCAGGAGGTGGCATGAAGGGTGGGGGTTTGTGGGAAGGATTAAGGGGTGGAGAACAGCATTCAGGCAGAAGGAACAGCATGTGTGAAGCTACTGAAGATCAGGTGGGTTGGCCATTTGGAGGAGTTGGAACAAGCTCAGTCCTTAGATTGTCCCGTGATTGTGCTGTCCTCTCGGGAGCATCCGGCCCACTCCCAGGCCCAGTCGATTACTTCTGGCCCATCCCTCTCTCCACGCTTGTGCTTATTTCAGTCCATTCATACTGCTCCTTTGTTCAGCTGTTTCTCTTCCTGGACAGTGAGCTGGTTGTATGTAGGAACTATTGTTTGATTTTATTTGGGGAGCATGCTTGCATATCTTGGTAGGTGTCAGTGAGTCTCAGACCCCCCTCTGAAAGGATGTCTGCTGTTTTGTCGACGATTCCCCAAGACCATCAGAACAAGGGGCTTTCTGCCATCTGGGGCTTGCCAGAGCTGGACTTAGAAGCAGCATTAGCACATTGGCTCAACACGGAAGCTCTTCCTCTGTGCCTTTGCCCATGGCGTACCGAGAACTTGCAGATTTCTGCGTGCAGCGCTGCTGGTTTCAGCTGACCGAAACTCTCCTGCCCTGTTGTCTCGGAAGCAGGGAGGGTGTGAAGCATCATGCCCACAGCTGAGCCAGATGTGGCCAAACCTCCCCTAGTGGCATTTGCCCCGGTCTGCAGATGTCCAGGGCGGCTGTGCCAGCCGAGTGGACTCAGCCAGCCGTGGTACAGAATGCTCGGGGGTTAGTGGCCATGGGCCACGCTCCGCCACCTCTCCTGTTGGCCTTGGTAGCTTCCCAGCTTCCTCTCACATGACCTCTTTCTCTGTTTACTTCTCTCTGGCCTCCCTGCCTGCGGCGTCCCCATGCCACCTCGAGTCTGATCTGCTGCACTAAACGCAGCCTCTGCAACGGCCCCTTCATGGTGGCCTCATTCCAGAGTGTGTGCTGGCTTTGGCTAGTCCTCCGAGCTCATGCTCCTCACCCCCCACCCCAGCCCTCTCAGCCACTGTGAGTGAGGGATCTGTGCACTTCTCTTTCTCAACCTATGACGTTGTATCTGGGGCTCCTCCATGGAATGCCCACCAGGGGACTAGCTCCTGGGGTGTGTGTGTGTGTGTGTGTGTGTGTGTATGCGCGCACATGCGTGCACGCACAGAAATGGGTTAATCTTGAAGTCATGGGATAAACATTCCACAAAGGCCTAGCCCAGAACTTGACTGAAAACAGATGAGTGAGGTAGACATGAGGGGAGGCAGACATGAGCTGGGGGATCCAGGCTCTGAGCACCCCAGAGAGCTGGGGAAAAGCATTTGTTATGGGTTGAGTTGTGTCCCTCCAAGAGATGTTGAAGTGCAAGCCTCTCATTTACCTGTGAATCTGACCTTACTTAGAGACAGAGTCTTTGCAGATGCTCCAGTTAAGATGAGGTCATTAGAAGGGGCCCTAACCCAATACAACTAGTCCTTATAGAGAGGAGAAATACCAAAGATTTCTAGCAGGTCCAGAGAAGCTAGGCAAGAGGCAAGGAACAGATTCTCCCTCACCACGTCCAGAAGGAACGATCCCCGCTGACACCTTGGTCCCAGACTGTAGCCCTCAGAAGAGAGGCAATACGCTCTGTTGTTTAAGCCCCCAGTCTGCGGTACTTTGTTATAGCAGCTGCAGGAAACTATTGCAGTGCCCGAGCACCTTCAGAGCCTCTCTCCACTGATCACGGGTCACTGTGCTTGAGCTGTTGGGTTTCTTCACATCTTATTCATTTGGACACACGGGGGCTATTTTTTTTTTTTTTAAAGATTTTATTTATTTGACAGAGAGAAATCACAAGTAGTCGGAGAGGCAGGCAGAGAGAGAGAGAGAGGGAAGCAGGCTCCCTGCTGAGCAGAGAGCCCAATGTGGGACTTGATCCCAGGACCCTGAGATCATGACCTGAGCCAAAGGCAGCGGCTTAACCCACTGAGCCACCCAGGCGCCCCACACGGGGGCTATTTTAAGGCATCCAGGCAAAGAGTTTAATAATAATAATTAAAACAAACTTTCAATAAGACTAAATAGAATTTTAAAATTTTAGATTTTATTTATTTGAGAGAGAGAGAGAGAGAGAGAGGGAGAGAGGGAGAGAGGGAGAGAACATGAACTGTGTGGGCAAAGGAGCAGAGGCAGAGGGAGAAGCAGATTCCCTGGCAGAGCAGGGAGCTGGATGTAGGGCTGGATCCTAGGACCCTGAGATCATGGCCTGAGCTGAAGTGAGAGACTCAACCAACGGAGCCACCCAGTTGCCCCTCTAATAGGAATTTTAATAAGAAACTTGGATATCTTTCCAGCTGATGTAGAGGTTGGCAAGGGGCAGTTAGACCAGTAATCCCACATCTACTTTCATAGGGCTTTCCAGTTTACGGAAGGCGTTGGTATTTGGACAACGAGGAGCATTCCTATTTTGGAGAGGAGAACCTGAGGCTCATAGATGTTCCCTAATTGTCTTCAGTGGCAGCACCAGGATTTTAAACATTGGCCTTCTGATTTCTTGTGTCCTTTCTATGCCCTCCCAGCTGCCCTTGAACTTGGAGCAGGTGGGGACAGCTCAGGGGCAGCTGTGCCCTCACCTGGTAGCCTGAGGACTAACACATTCTGTTGATCCCGTTTTCAGGAGTGAGGAAGAGGGGACATCAGCTTGCCAGGACCTTTCCAGGTTCTCCTAGGGCTCCATGGTGGCTGGGGGCAGGGAGGAGGCTGTGGGGTTCTTGGGGCCCTGCTAAAGCAATGTCCTATTGTGACAGGGGGCCTTGATAGACTTCTTTATAGCAGGACACAGCAGGTCGGAGCTGGCTGCCCAGGGGCAGACTGGCATTCAATAGACATGATGAGCTGCCCTGCCATAGACGGACTGAACAGAACCAAATCTCACGGCCCAGACCTTACCAAGCTGGAGCATGATGAGAGTGTGTGGTCCTGGGCCACTTAGTGGCACTCCTCAGGACCTTGACAGTGCTTGTTTCTTACTAGCAATCTGAGGCCTGATTTCAAGCCTCTTCAGAGTATGACCTTGGGCAAGTCCGTTGAACTTACCGAGCCTCAGGGCCCATACCTGTGAAATGGCGGGATGATCTTGCTGGCAGAGATGAGGAGGAAAGCATATGGTGGGAGCACTTTATAGTGATTGAGCTCGGTGTTAGCCGTGATAACACTAAGAGTGAATGTCGTGAGTTTTTGGGGAAAAGGCCGTAAATCCGCTGCCCCTGAGGAGCCGTAAAGCACCACTGGCAAGTGCTTAAAGGCAAGTCCTGCTCTGCTCTGCTCTGTTCGCCTGTCTTTTGTTGTGTCAGGGTGTGACTCAAATTCTTTTGCAGTTTTGGGCTTGTTTAGAAAACTCTTCTGGTTTCTATCACCAGAAAGTTTTCTTTCCACTCTATCCCGCCCCGCCTCCTCCTTGCCACCACTCTGAGGTTGTCATGTGAGTGTTTTCCATGTAAAAAAATCTGGAAAACCCATTCAAGTCAAACAGAAAGACAATATTCCTGAGTCTGAAGTGGACTGAGTTTATTACACTGCCCTGGCACAGGGTTTCTGCAGGCTTGAACATTCTCCAAGCGTTGAAAGTCTTTCGGTTTGTAGACTTGAGGGGTGTGAGGTTGAGGGGCTCACGGTCATCGACACATCCCACAGAGCGCCACTGGCTCAGTGGGAGCGATCAAAAAACTTCCGTCCCTTCGTCAGGGTGAAGTGCCTGCCAGATATTAGATCCTTATGGTATTCTCCTAAAAAATGTCAAACACAGGCCTTTGCGACTCTCAAGTCTAGATTCCAAGCAGTTGGACTGTCTCTCTGAAGAAGCTTTAGCCCAGTGCTTTCATCTTGCAGGTGAGGAAGCTGAGGCCCGGGAAGGGGGGATGGTGACTTCCTAGAAAGGAGGGACTGGCCCCTCCGTGTTCTGACTTCCAGGATTCTTCTGCTCCCCGATCTTCCCCTTTGGAGAAGCACTGCCGTGCTGCTAGGGGTTGTCCAGGGAGTATCCGTGGGAGCCCTGATTCAGCAGTGCTCTACCAGTTACATTGTGGGGTCCAGTTAAACCTGGTGGATGTGGTATTGGTTGATTCAAGCCATTGTCTGCTTCAAAAGGCTTTGGTCTCGTTGACCCAAAGTACAGCAACTTTGAGTTTCAAAGTCAAGTGTCCAGATTCATAAGTTAGGCACCCAGAGGGAGTTATTTGCTCATTTACCGTGCACCTGAGCTCAGCAAAAATTCATAATTAGTAGTTAATAGTGCAGGAACTTCTCACTGTTCCCAGAACATGCGGAGACACGTAACGCCTCATTTCCTTTGTGCATACTGTTCTCAAAGCCCTGAATGTTCTCTTTCCTGATCCCAACCCCCTCTCATTCTCTGCCTAGTGAATTCCTACTCATCCTTCAAGAGCAGTTTCCTGACTCATGTCCTGCCACTCCTCCTCTCAACCTGTGGCATAAATAGACATAATGTTTCTACAGTCTACCTCTCCACCAAGACTATAAACTCCATGAGGGCAGGAACTATACACAGCGATAATAAGAGCACTTAAAAAGTGCTTCCTTGGGGTGCCTGGGTGGCTCAGTCAGTTAAGCAACTGCCTTCAGCTCAGGTCATGATTCCAGGTCCTGGGATAGAGTCCTACATCGGATTCCTTGCTCTATGGGGAGTCTGCTTATCCTTCTCCTTCTGTGCCTTACCCCCGCCCCCAGCTTGTGCAGCACTCTCTCTTTCAAATAAATAAATAAAACCTTAAAAAAAAAGTGCTTCCTTGCAGCCAGTCTCTGTGCTAAGCACTTTACGTGCATTAGCTCATTTCATCTGCCATGACATTATAAGGTAGATATTACCACCATTCTCATTTCCTAGACAAAGATATAGATTCATAGAGCGTCCCAGAAGCTTGCCTGAGATTACACAATAGGTGACAAAGTTAGGATTGAAATCACTGCTGCCACGTAGAGTTGTGCAGGGTGTACACTGCACAAGGGCATCTGGGGGAGGAGCCAGTAGAGGCTGAAATCTTGTTCTCACCTTGCCACAGAGCTGTGAATGTTGGGTGGAAGGGACTCAGAGGCACCATGTGGTCTGGCTCCAGACCAGGCTTCAAACTCTTAACCACTGCGACATACTATAAATATAAATATATGTATTTGTATTACCGGTGTCTGGCACAGAGTAGGGCCCCAAACATGGATGAAAGGGAAATTATAAACCAGTAGGCTTTTCTTTTTTTTCCCCTTTCTCTTTTTACTCATATCTGCAGAGATAAGCCATTACTTAACAGGTTGCTTGGTTTAAGAAACATCTTTTAGTTGACATGCCTCCTAGCAGGTACAAAGAAATGGCTGAAAACCCAGGATGAAGTCTCCGTTTGGAGTGCTGAGTGTTACTCAGGTGTCCTTTATTCTAAGTAACTTCATTCTCCCAACTCTGGACCTTTGAGAGTTGTTAAGGGGGTGTGAAAAAGCCATAGGCCAGCAGAAATGGGCTTTTTTTGAAACCAGCCATAAGAATTGAACATTTCCTGGTGCATGGTGTTCTGGGTTCTGCCTCTAGTCATGGTGCATGAACCCTAGATCCTCTAGCCGGGCTTCAGCTTGGGTCCTGAATGAGATGGTATTGCTGCTGCCCAACCACATAATTTTCTGAGCTTGCAGCAGTTGGTAACAGCAGAGCTGATGGCTGGACTTCTATCACAGGCAAAAATTGGGCTTTAAGATGAAATGACTTCAGAAATGTCTGCATTTGTCCAAATCAAGACTGGGGTCTGGAGACATCTGGGGAACAAAGTTCTCTCTGGTGGGCTTTTGATCTGAAAAGTCAAGCAGTGCCTTTTGCACCCCGATTGTTAACTTTGCGATATCTCCTGTTGACATAGAGGCCTACCACTTGTTAGTTACATCCTTAGACAGGTCTCTTAACTTCTCTGGGCCTTTGGGTACTGTGAGGCAGAAGAAGGGGAATGTCACCTGCTGCCAAGGATTGTGATGGGAAGTCAATGAGCTAATGTTTATGGAAAAAGTACTTTGTGAATTGGAAAGGACTGTGCAGATGCTAAAACTACCATTATTTGTCATTAGCTGGTTTTTCTTGCCATTCCCTGGGAGTAGTTGGCTCCCAGCTGCAAGGGCTAAGTGGGCCTGGAGGAGGCATTGAGGGAGGAGTAGAGGGTGAGGAAAACAGCAAGGCTTGCTGAGGACTGGAAGGCTTTTAGGTTGGGCTCTTGTTTGCAAGTGGAGAGAATGGGTTTTGCTTTTTTCAATCTGAAGTGGGAAAGTTGATGGTTTTCAGCAGATGCTGCAGAGTCATTTGGAAATTGATCCCCCCCCCCTTCTTATGTGACATCCTGGATGCCTGGGGATGTTCCTTAAAATGAGCACATCCCAAGGATAGAGCCAGCTCAAATTTGGGGACTTGGCAGAGGAACACAGGTCCCAGCTTCTTCTCCCTCTGGGCTGGTCTCTTTGCTGTCTGCCAGTTGCCTCATGATCACACCCACCTCCACACTCTGGCTCTGATGTTCCCTCCATCCAGCACGTTCTTCCCACGTCGGTCCAGATCAGATGCCCACTGCAGAACCGTTCACACCTCCATTCATTCCACAAGTATGCATCGAGTGCCATTACTCAAGACATGAAGCACAAGAGAAGGCTCCCATTTAGTAGGGGAACAGCAGAGGATGTAAAGTTTCATTTGGACATGTTGAGGGTGAGGAGCATCTGGCACCTGTCCTGGAGACAGTAGGGAATCAGCCCCGGCAACTTAGGAGCAAAGACAGAGAATGGCCCACGGATGTAGGCGTTGTTACGTGTGTGAAGTAGAGGCACAAGCCTGGGATGACATAAGATGTGAGGAGAGGACACAAGAGAAACGATGCCTTGAGGACAGCAGGTAACAGATGGTTAGGTTCAGAAGGGAACTAGCAGTGGAGAATGAGAGACCAGCAAGAGGTGTAAGGGCCTTTTGTGGGTTGATCTAAATTGGAATGGTGGGAGAGAATGGCAGGCCGGGCCAGGCCACAGTGATGCCAGGTAGGGTGGATGCTGAAGACAGCCCACCAGGGGACCACACATGGCCCTTTGAGATGATGTCCCTCATGCTTAAGCCATAGGTGAGCTGTTGGTGGTGGGAGCAGTCACGTCTCTCAAGGCTGATGGTTCACATCAAGGATGGAGAACCCCAGGACTAGAGAGCTCCAGGAGGACAGGGATGGTTGGGGGTCAGGTAGTGGCAGAAATGAAGGAATGAGGGGTTGCAACTAGAAAGAGGAATTTTCTAGTTCAGGATTTCAGAGTGCAGTTCCTCGAAGTTGAGTCAGGGTGGGCTCTGAGGAGGCGTGGTCCAGAAGATGGTTGCATTAGTGAGGACCGAGAAATGAAGTCAGGGTGATAACGGGCCATCAGCATGGATGTTCAGAGGGCCCCAGATGAGGGCAGAAGTGCACGTCATGAGGAAGCTGCCTACCAGCAGCTGGGTCCATAGGCTGCCCTTACAGGTGTGGCTTGGAAGTCTGTAAACAACAATTGTTGTTTAGGCCAGAGACATCCAGATATACTGTGCTTTAGAATGTCAGCTATTGATCTCTCTCTCACGTGACAGTCCCACTGGCGCTAGCTGTCAGGGTGGCCTGCTCCGTGAGGTCATGTGGGAGCCTGGGCCCCCTCCACGTTGTGGCTCTGCCGTTGTCTGGGGTGCTGCCCTTACCTACATGCTGATGCTCGGTCCCATGAAGTCTGCTCACATTCTGCCGAAAAACACTTAGTCATGGGGTCACCCCCTCAGTGCAAGGGAAACTGGGTAATTTGTTCACGGTCAGCCATAAGCCCGGTGAACATTCTATCCCCATGGATGAAGAGGGGGAAGAGCGTTTATGGGGCCACCTAGCAGTCTGGCACTGATGACTCTAAGGATTCATCCAACAAATATTTATTGGGCACCTCTTCTGTGCTAGGTCCTGGGGTTACAGAAGTGAAGGAGACAGACCTGATGCCTGCCCTAACGGAGCTCACAGCTTCATGGGTGGTGTGGTCTTCAGAGGAAGAAAAGAAGGCCGCAGAGTTTTGGCTGTAGGCAAATCACAAGAGGATCGGAAGCCCGGCAGTCTTCCCAGGAGAGGGCTGTGAGGGAAAGGGTACTTCAAGGAAGGCTAGACTTGGGCTTCGACAGTAGGTAGAGGAAGGTCATTCATTCACTTATTCACTCATTCATTTGATGGGTACTTACAATGGGATGCAGTGTAGTATAAACAGGTACAGTGCCCACTCTAATGGGGTTTTCTCCCTCATTAACTGGGTAATCACATGTATGGAATGAATAATTACAACTTAAGATAGGTAGGGCTTTAAAGGAATTTAGATCTGTGAGAGCTTTTACCAAAGGGATCTGACCCAGATTGAGGGTTCAGGGAAGGAGGACTGACCATTTGAAAGATGAATGGATATCAACCAGGTGAGGAGTGTGCCGGATCAAGGGAATGGCATGTCCCAAGGCCCTGGGGCCAGAAGGGCTGAAGATGGCAGTGCAGCTGAAGCAGAGCAGGATCGTGGGGAGGGGGGATGTTGGAAAGGTAAGCAGGGGCAAGCACGTGTAGGGCCTCAAGATTCTGGTAAGGATTTTGGCCTTTATCCTGAGAGCCCAGGGAAGCCACAGATGAGTTTGAAGCAGGAGTGATATAACAAGAACCCTGCGAAGGGCCAAGCTGGTGAGGCAATGTCTTTGCAGCTGAAAGGGGGTTGAGAGGCTGAGAGAACAGGGAGGACAGTGAGATAGCTTGGGTAGGTTTGTGGCTCAGACGGATGATGGAAGTGGGGACTCGAGGAACAGAGAGAGGGACGGGGCAGGGGCTCGTTAACCTTAGACTGTTCTCTGAAACTGGGCAGTGAAGCTGTGTGCCAGGGCCTTTCCCAGGAAGGGCTCCATGGCTGCCTGACTTGCTGGCCATAATGGTAGGAAGGACACCCAGCATATTCCTTCCTAGATGGTGTGACCCTCCTTTCCTGGCAAGAGAAGACTGGGAGGTTGTGTCTGTTGGCGTCCTTTCTCCCTGTCAATGTGGCATTGGTGACTGGCAGGGGACCCAGGCCTGGCAGTGGTGAGGTGGGGGGCGCCTCTGGGTCTACAGAGCTGGCTCCCAAACTGATGGGATCATGGGAATCCATTCCCTGGGAGGCTAGGCCTGTGGGCCCAGAGATGGGGCAGGGAATCAGGCTAAGCTGGGGGTTGGACTTGGAGCCATAGGGGAACCGCTATGTGTGTTATTTCCCAAGTGTGGGGACTTGACTTGTTCTCCTCTCTGTAAAAGGAGGGTCAAAGGGAAGGTCAACTAACAGTGAAGGCAGCATATGTATCATGGGCACTAATAATATTAATATAGACTATCTGGAGTACGAGTGGCAGTCACAGTCACCTGAAATGCCTACCTCATGTAGTGAAAAGGATGATAATGTATGACTGGAAAGGAGAGGTTTAGCAATCCCAACATCAGATGTCTTTATTATAGGTGTCTTTCAGAATAACCCGTGTATGTGTGTGTGTGTGTTTGTAAATTGGCCTGGGAGTCAGGGGACTTGGGGTCCAAGCTCAGAATCAGCAGTAGTTGCTGGGCAAGCTTGAGCAATTCTGTTCCCCAATTTGTATAGTAGATTAGTTTGTTTAAATGGGGAAGGTCCTGAAAAAGATCAGCCCGTTTTCAAATCCCGCTGAGCTGCTTACCCAGCTGTGTGACTTAGAAAAACACAGAAATAATACTCGCTGCTGGAAATTAAAGGAGGTGCTTCACAGTCCTGGGACAGCAGGTGTGCCTTAAATGGAAACAGTGGGCACCAAGTTCCGCGTCTGCAGGGTTGAGCTGAGTCTATCCCAGGGATGACAATGACAAGGGTTCCCACTGGCAGTGTCAGAGTTTCCTATGAGTGTTCCCCACTGGCGGGATCCTGGGGTCTCTGACTCACCCACACAGGCCCTGAGTTCGACAGTTATCTCGGGCTGGAGCTTGCTGGAGGCCTGGAGGGCAGATCCTTGCAGTGGTTCAGGTCAGGGTGATGGCCAGGATCCCAGCAGTGTCCAGAAGCCCTTTGGTGGGGTCTGCCTCTTTTTTTCCAGTATGCCCCCCACCTCCCACCTCTCTTTCCCTCTTTGTTTTGAAAGCGGCCGCCTTCTAGCTATGGCCGAACGGCAGAGTGGCCTAAATTTAGCCCTCTGGCTTCCGTGGTGAGCCACAGGTGAAGAGCAAGGGAAATGCAAAGAGGCGGCCACATTTTCAAGATACCTTTGGTCAAGACCATAAACAGAGCAAATGTTAGGCCCACAGAGGGGCCCACGCCCTCGGCTTGTTTTTGAGGGAAGACTGGAAGACAATCTTACTTCCTCCCCCTCGGCTTCTCCAGTTGACCCGCCCTTAAAGGAGGCCCTCAGACCCTGCTGCCTCAGCTCGAGCAGCCAGTTGGAAGTGTTCTCTCCCTTGGGAGTGGGGGTGCTGGGCTGTGGGGGCAGGCCCCACAGTCCATGTTTGCTTTGGCCAGATCTCCTCTAGGTTTGGCTCAGACAGACCAGGCCTCATTACGCGGGCTCCATCCCCCTCCCTCTCAGCCAGGGCGGCTGCCTCCCGAAGCCTGATCAGACAGGTCTGGAGCAGAGGATGCTACTAGTAAGTGCTCACGTTTATTGAACACTTGCTACGTACCAGGCATTGTCTGAACAACCTTTTCTTTATCAGCCCATTTTATTTTCCTAATAACATAAAAAGGGGGTACTGTGATCACCTTCTTTTTATAGATGACGGAGTTGAAGCACAGGTGTAGGGTAAGTAGCTTTCTCCAAAATCACACAGCTCATAAGTAACAGAGCTGGGCCTGAAATTCAGCCCATCTCCAAATCGCAACGCTTGACCACTGCAGTTACTGCCTTTGTCATATAGCTTCGTCCTTTTGGAAACATTTATGGGTATTACGTACACTATGCATATTATGTCAATCCTCAGCACATCTATGATGTAGGGACTCCTATTATCATTCCCTTTCTACAGAAGTGGTAACTGAGGCTCTGACTTGTCCAGGGTCTGGTCAGGAAGCTCTGGAGTCCAGCCTATGCCACCAGGTTGTGGAGCTCATGGTTCCTAGCCCTGCCAGCCCTCGGGGACCCACCCAAAGCCGGCTTCCCTCTGGTGTGCTCCCACCCGAGCACCAGATCATCCTGGAGCCCATCGTCTCTGTGTTGGGAGGGTTGTCTTCACTGTGGTTTTTCCTGTGGGCTTCCTCCCAGCAGCCTGCAAATGCCAAAGAGGGAGCTCAGGGACAGATCTGGATTCAGAACTGTAGGCAGCAAGCTCCGTGTGCAGGTGTTGCTCCTGGAGCCCCAAATATTAGGACTGAAATAGTCCACGAGTTCCTGAAGGATAAGGCTTCTTTGCAGTTACTCGGTACAGGAGGGGGAGTGTTCAGGGAGCATGTTAGTACCCCGTTCCCTATTTTTGCTTGATCTATTGCAAATTTCATTGAGGCAAAATATACATAACATAAAACTTGCCACTTCCACCATTTCCAAGTAGACATGTCAGTGGTATTAAGTGCATTCACGTTGCTGTGCTGTCGTTACCACCATCCGTCTCTAGCGCTTTTTTGTCTTCCTAAACTGAAACTCTGTCTACTTTAAAAACTCTCCATTCCTCCTCTGCCTCGCCCCTGGCACCCTCCATTCTGCTTACCATCTCTAAATCTGACTGCTCTCTGGACTTCCTATACGAAGAGTCAAGACAACATTTGTCCTTTTGTGTCCTTTTGTGCTTACTTCACTTAGTATGTTTTCAGGGTTCCTCCCCATTGTAGCATGTATCAGAATATTCTTGCTTTTTCAGGCTGAATACTGTTCTTCTATGGTATGTATATAGCACATTTTTGTTTATCCATTCATCCGGCTGTAGACACTTAGTTTGTTTCTACCTTTCAGCAGTTGCAAAACAACCCTGCTATTGTGTTAAGTTTTGTGAAAAAGTTAGCTTGAAAAAAAAAAACTTGTCTGCTAAAAGAAGTTTGAAAACCACTGCCCTGGTCCCAAGTTGGGGGAGGAGGAGACTGAGCAAGTATGAGTAAGGTGCCTGTGCATGAGGGCCAGAGCCTTTATCTTCTGCACGCAGCCCTTCCCCCTTTCTAACTGCTGATTCCACTAATTATCAGAGGAAGGAACTAGAATGCAGATATGGGGGCATCTGCCCTATGTTTCCCAGCAACCTCCTGGAGCTGCAGCATGGACTGGAGTCTGCATTTATTGAGTGCCTGAGGGACCCATTGTGGAGGTGGACAGAGAAGGGTCTATATTTTACTTCTGCCTCTCATGGGTCTTGTGACCTCGGGCAAGGTGTTCACTTCTCAGAGCCTAGGTCACCTTGAAGATCAAATGAGATGATGCACGTCCAGGGCATCCTGGGCAGTGTCTGGCCCACAGTGGCCACAGGAAGAAGGAGCTGCCGCTCTGTGAGGCACTGCTAGGGATAAGGAGACGAGCAGGACAGACTCTAGCCCCTGACAGTTCTTAGTGCTTCGGATCCACGGTCACATGAAGTTGACTTGTCCCCTTTTCAGGGATATTGAAATTTATCAGTTGATTAAGATGGTGTCTGCCAGGTTTCTCCATTGCAAAGTTAATTAACAAGTGTTTTGTACTTGTCAGTTAATTAGTATTTAATAAGCGTTTTGTGGGAACTGCTCTGAGACTATTTTTTATAAATATTCTATCCCTCATCAAAATTTTACCCTGTAGTTTTCGCATCGTGTTTTGCCAAATGTTGATTTTATAATTCTGCCATTCCTTCTACATTTATTATGTGGAGTTTTACCACAAGGCAGAGCTTTCACTTCTCCTTTATTTATTTGTTCCTTCCTTCCTTCCTTCATTTATGTCAGCATAGACTCGTGAATTTCTATTTTATTCAGTGGGTTATAGTCTGTAATCATGCATCATTTATTTTGATGCTCAAATTGTATTTCTCTAACTTTGAAGATACCTAAATTATGTGGCTGTTGGCAGGGGGCTTCCATTCCTAGCCACAGGGACCCCTCCGTAGGGCCCCTTGACTGTCCTCCCCACACGGGAGCAAGCTTTCAGAGCGAGTGATCCCCCAGAGAAGAGTAAGGAGGAAACCACAATGATGATGGTATGACTGAGTCACAGAAGTCATGCACTATCACTTCTGCCGCATTCTATTCATGAGAAACAGGTCACTTAAGGAGAGGTGAAGGATGCTTGTAGGCTCCTATGAAGAGAGGAGGTCAAAGAATTTGTGGTCAGATTGTAGGCTCCTATGAAGAGAGGAGGTCAAAGAATTTGTGGTCAGATTGTAATACCACCACGTGATATGTGAACTCTTGTTAACTCTTTCATCCCTAGCAGAACCCCATGAGGTAGGCATTACTCCGAATGATTACATACCTTGCCCAGGGTCAGACAGTGCTAAAGCTGGGATTTGGATCTGGACAGCCTGGCTTCTGGGCCCATGTTCTCAGCTACTACCTGATCCAACAGGGCCTTGAATATTTGTGTCAGCTGAGCCAAGGAAATGGAGGATTCTTAGAGGCTTTCCAGGGGAAAAAGAA
Organism: Mustela nivalis; assembly: GCF_964662115.1. Lineage (NCBI taxonomy): Eukaryota > Metazoa > Chordata > Mammalia > Carnivora > Mustelidae > Mustela > Mustela nivalis. Next base: position 165,925,254 of record NC_139020.1, read on the forward strand.
CATGGTCCAGCGTCCTTGTGGAGGGCAACATACAGCAGGGTGCAGGCTGATGGGAGAGGTGAATGCCCAACTGCCACGCACTTTCCTTATCTCCCTCTGTGGCTGGGAGGTCTGTCTTATCACCTGCTGCTTCCCATCTGTTTATTTCACAGGTATTTGGGGAAAAAAACAACAACAACACAAAGCAGCATAAATTGGAGATTTTAAACAATGGGCAGGAGGGTTCTCCTGGCCTCCCTTTCTTGGCCAAGTGTCAGAGAAGGCAGGGTGTGGAACACCATTTGTGGTGGTGGCGGGGGGTGTGGAGAAAAAAATGGAACAATATGAGACATGGTCTTTCCTATCAGGAGCATGTTGTCTGTTTGGAAGAGAAGAATATAAACACACATTTATTTAAGACGCTGATTACAAATAATTAATGGTTAAATGATAGGGCCAATGGTTGTGTCTTGGTTGCCTTTATATACCACCACAATGCATAGCAGTGTGCCTCGTTTTGCCTGTCGATTGCTTGTTAAATGAATGAAAGACAGATAGATTCATGATGATGTCCCACCATGGCATGGCTGGCAGAGACAAGGGGAAGGTGCGTGGTGAGGACAGGTGAGCTGGTCGAGGAGGTGAAGGTTATGAAACATCCAGCTTCAGAAGGCAGGATTAGGAGACTTAGCAGATGTCAGCAGCAATCTACAAAGACTGACAAGCACCAGGAAAAGGGCCTAGAACTCAAGGACAGGCAGATACCAGAAGTCAGGAGAGGTCTGGCATGGGGCATCTGGGGACCGGCAGGTGTTAGCATCTGGAATCTAGACAGAGAAGCAAAGAGAGTTACAGTCCCAGGACCAGAGCACAGAATGTGGGCTGGATCCAGGGACAGACATGCTTTGCCCTTAGAGCTTATGTGGGCGTGAACTGGTGTCTGAGGGGTTCACAGTCAGGAATGTGAGCAGGAAGGGAGTGGGAGGAGTTGGGAAGGGGGGCTCCTGTGGCTGCTGATGGGCTCTGCCAGGGAGCCTGGAGACAGGGAGAGGGTTTCATTTGGGCCAGCCCTCTGCAGTGTGTCCTGCAGATGCCTGAGGCCTTCACACCCCCAAATTCTGGATTATGGTGCAGACTGGAGTGAGGGTGAACCTACTCACAAGGGATTTTAGTAATAGATTCCTTAGGAGAAACCTAGACCTGCAGTGCAAATGAGACCCAAGGAACACAATTGCCTTGGAAGCCTGTCTGAAATTCTGTACTTTTCCTACTATACAAAGAGAATAGCTGCTCATATTTCTCTATAGAGAAGGCTTACGTTCATGGTTTGAGCCCCAGCTTTGCTACTTCCTTCTTGAAGGACCTTAGTAGGTGATATGGGATAATTCCTCATCTGGGATATGGGGGATCATTAATACCCGCCTCCTGGGTTTTTGGGAGAATCACTTCAATCACGCGTGTGAATATAATTGTTTGAACAGCCAAATGCTGTGTGAACCTAAGGGAATAATACCATGAAATAAACTTCACCCAGAGAAAGCCAAAAGAACTTAATATTGTCAGTGGATGTCTCTTTATATAGGATCCTGGACTTCCCAGCCACGTTCACAGGGAAGCAGCAGAAATGATTCACCATCCTTCTGTGGCTCACAGAGCAAAAAATTCAAGGAGAACCTGGTTAATAAAACCCTCCAATTTGACTAGAATCTCTCCTTGCCCCCAACTTTTTGTAAAGGACTGGCTGGTGTCTTCCGTGAGAGTATCATATAGAACCCTCCCAGCTTTGAAAAGACAAGATGGCCAGACAAAATCCCTGGGTGGGCCACATGGTTTCAGCCCAGCTAGGAAGGGGCTTTGCTCTTACAGGGCCCTGCCATTCCAGCCAGACTCAGTACTTCTTGGTAATGCCTGCGAGAGTTATTTTATTTTATTTTATTTATTCTTAAAGATTTTATTTATTTATTTGACAGAGAGAGACCACAAGCAGGCAGAGAGGCAGGCAGAGAGAGAGAGAGAGAGAGAGAGGAGGAAGCAGGCTCCCCGCCGAGCAGAGAGTCCGATGCGGAGCTCGATCCCAGGACCCTTTTTAAAAAAGATTTTATTGATTTATCTGACAGAGAGCAAGGTCACAAGTAGGCAGAGAGGCAGGCAGAGAGAGGGGGAAGCAGGCTCCCTGCTGAGCAGAGAGCCCCATGCAGGGCTCGATCCCAGGACTCTGAGATCATGACCTGAGCGGAAGGCAGGGGCTTAACCCACTGAGCGACCCAGGTGCCCCATGTGAGAGTTACTTTAGTTGGATTTTCGTCGAGACCACAAAAGGGTTAGGTGAAAATAACAGCAGCTGTTATTTACTGAACGGCATAAGGGCAACCTCTGAGTCCGAGTTTCCCCTTAAAGAACCTTCCCTCAGCCTGAAAATGCTCCCCTAGGATTACTCACTGCATTACTTCCCGTGTAACCAGAAGTTGTCCCTGCTGCCTCTTGAAGTTTGTATCTGACCTGTTTGGTGTCTACATATATATGGGCTGTAAGTAAATGTATGAGTTGTCTTCAAACCTGTGGCCTGCATTGTATTTTCCTCTTCAGGTCTTCTTACTTTAATTCCTGGTAGAGAGGAGGGATGATAGGCCAAGAATAGGAGCTCTGGGGATAAAACATCTGTCTCATAGGGTTATTTTGGGTTGTAATGTGTGTAAAGTGCTTAAATAGTGCCTCATACCCAGTGAACACTCAATAAGTATCTTTTTTTTTTTTTCAAGTAGCATATATGGTATTCATTATCCCCAAGAAAAATATACCCCCTAGAAATATAAACATCTTGAAAGGTTCACTTAAGTCCATGGATCCTTACTTGGAATGTTAAAGAGAACTAAGGTGCTTGGCAGTATAGCGTATAGTCATGATAAACATTTTGTATTTATTGGTGAATGGAGGGTACAGGGGATGCCCCTTTAAGGTGCTAAGACCTGCTGTGCTCCGCTGCATCCTGTCTGTTGAAATACACACCCAGGCTTTTCCCTGCTACACTTACTCTCCCAGAACTAGTTGACGTCCCTTGGGAGATAGGTCAGTACTCTTGCTTGCCTGGCTGGTGCCATTCTTTGCCACTCCTAGGCTAGAGCCTCAGTGTTTTAGTGACAAGACCAAATGGCAATTCCCCCCTGGAATACCCTATAGGGAGGGAAACAGGTCTCCAAGTGCCCCATGAGGGGCAGGGTTCCAAAGCCAGGCTTCTGGCTTGAAATGTAGGACTGGAACTCCACTCCTGGGAAAGGAGGTTAGAAGAAAGCTTCTCTTGATTGTCGCCCAAGGCTATGGTGGATACAGAGTGAGACACCAACATGTCCTTGCAGATGATATGTGGAAAGTCACCCAGCAGGTCAATGGCAGGACCTGCAATGTCTCTTATTATTACTTTGGTATTTAAGGCCTGCCACCGGGGTCTCTTTTTCTGCACTGGGGACTCTGCTGGGCCAGAAAAAGCCAACTATAAAGTGCTCGAGAGAGAGGGAGGGAGGGAGAGAGAGAGAGAGAGAAAGAATATGCAGTAAACACAAAATAAACCTCCTGTTCACAATGAATCTACCGTTCTAAATTCTAAAATACTCGGGAGGACAACTATGGCTAAGGAAAAAAGAGAAAGAAGGAAAGGCGTATAGCCAGTGCAGTCAACGATAAGGAGGTGAATTCACAAGAAGTAAGAGCAGAAGCTAATAATGACTTCAAAATATGTGTGATGAAGATCCTCCAAGGGCTGAAGAAAGGAATAGCGTCTGTTAAACAACAACAACAACAACTAGTGGGATAAAAAATAAGGAACAACAAAACAAGAATGCAGAACATAAAAAGAACAAGTTAGAATTTCTTAATAGAACGTCAGTAGATGGGGAACCTCAGTGCTGGACATAACTGATGCAAGAATCGTGATTTTGGTGTCAGAGCCAGAAATTGAAAATATGAAAGAGCAGTCGAGAGACCCAGAGAATATGTATACCAGTATATGTCAATCAGAGTTCCAGAAGAGAGTTGAGGAGTGGTATTTGCTCTTAAATGCACATTTTCCCGTAACTGAAGAAAGACATGAGTTGAGATTGAAAAAAGCATCGTGACTGACAAAAACAAATCTATATCGTATATCGAAGTGTGGCTTCAGAATCTCAAGAACACAGACAAACTCTTAAAATCCCCACAGAGGAAAGAGAAATTACCTACAGAGGAACAACAATTAGCTTGACAGCAAACTTCTCATCAGCAACAACAGCTGCCAGGAGACAATGAAGAAGTTTCTTGAAAATGCTGAGGAAGAGGAACTGTCAACCTAGAAAGTCTACACTCAGCTAAACTGGCACTCAGGAGTGAGGATGGTACACAAGCATGTTCAAATATACAAAAAGAAGAAGGTTTAGTACACACTGACACTTCCTGAAAGAAATACTGTAAATGTGAACTTTATTAGAAGGAAAGCAAATATTGAGATTAAAAATGGCATGCAAAAAAAAAAAAAAAAAAAGGTTAAGCCTAAAAATTGGTGATTATGTTGGTTGCAAATTTACATAATTGTCGATTGTTATAAACAAAAATTTTTGTGCCCACCCCCGCCAAAAAAGAAGTGCAGACAGGGCAGTTTCTACTTCGATTCATCTGATCCTAGCCATATGAGAAGCAAGCCCAGTGTTGCCAGATCACTGGTCTTTCAAGACAAGACACAAAGCCAGGACTTTTATGTAAAGTCTCCTGACTTTTATGGGTTTGCAACAGATTCAGAAATTTTTAGTTTGCCAAACTCTTCAACACTTTGTGGATTCAAAAAAACTTCACAGTTTGATCCCAGGTTTTGGCAGGAAAAAAAAAGAGAGAGAAAACTTCATGCAGCCAGTCAGCCTGCCATTGGTGACCTCAGATACAGGCAATATTTCAATGTCCCTTTGGCTCTCGGGTTTCTATTGTGTGAGCAGGGATCCCTTCTCAGAAGAGATGGTGCTTGGATTGGGAATGGAAGGAGGAGAGGGATTTAAGGAAGTGAAGGGGTGGGGGGGGGACGTGTACTTGAGACCTGGAGGTGAGCGTGTACCTGGAGTGGTTTGGGAAATAATGAATTTGATGGGGGCGGGGTTTGGGAGGGGGAGGCAAGGTTGGTTAGAGCCAGAGATACTTGGCTATTGTCCTGTATCCTCATGTCCTCCTTAACATCTGGCACTTGCTCTATTTTGAGTCACAGTTTTTAGTGTCTTACATCATTCCCCGGGGATGGCCACGGTGAATAAATGAACACTGTTTGGTGAGGAGGGTGCGAATGCCAGTGAGAAAGGCAAGAAGAAGAAATCCAGGGACATATGGGAGAAGATTTTGTGGATGGGATGCCTCCCAAGGAGCTACGTAATGTGTCAGCCGGTCCTTTAATTAGAAACAGTGATGGAGAAAGCATGGCTGCAGTGTGGTAATTCACGTGGGTTTCTCAACAGCTTCAGTCTCTGCTTCTACGTTTTTCTACATGGTAGTGTTGCAAAGTTCTGAACCAGCTTGCTCCCTTCGAAATAGAACCACATAAACAAATGGAGTGGGAGCGTAGGTGGGAGTAGTGGAGGATAGCTGGGGTGTGAGTCAGGAGACCCAGGTTCTGGTCTTGTTCTTGCCACTGGCTCCTTCACAGGCAAATCTGCCTGACTGGGGTTTGAATGCCAACGTCCGCATGTCAAGTCATGCCAGTTCCTGAAATTGCCCTTATAATGTATATATTTTTTAGTGTATGTAACCATATACAGTAACATGTGTATATACGTATGTATAAAAATCCATATCCATATCTACATATAGTGATGTGCCATGAGTACATATAACAAGATAATTTATTATGGAGAAAATTACATTTTTAAAAATTTTTAAATTTTTTATGACATATCACAGCAGTCATCATAGCACATACATTCCCCAGTGTCCATAACCCAACTGCCATCTCCTTACCCCCTTCCTCCGGCAACCCTCAGTTTGTTTTGTGAGATTAGAAGTCTTGGGACGCCTGGGTGGCTCAGTTGGTTAAGCGGCTGCCTTCGGCTCAGGTCATGATCCCAGCGTCCTGGGATCGAGTCCCACATCAGGCTCCTTGCTCCTCAGGGAGCCTGCTTCTCCCTCTGACTCTGCCTTCCACTCTGTCTGCCTGTGCTCGCTCTCGCTCGCTCTCTCTCTGACAAATAAATAAATAAAATCTTAAAAAAAAAAAAAAAAAAAGAAGTCTCTTATGATTTGTCTCCCTCCCAATCCCATGTTGTTTCATTTTTTCCTTCTCTACCCCTCAAACCCCCACTCTGCCTCTCAAATTCCTCATATCAGGGAGATCATATAATAATTGTCTTTCTCTGATTGACTTATTTTGCTCAGCATGATACCCTCTAGTTCCATCCATGTTTTTGCAAATGGCAAGATTTTGTTTCTTTTGATGGCTGCATAGTATTCCATTGTATATATATACACCAAACCATGTGTGTATATATATATGCCAAACCATGGAAAGAACCTAGATGCCCATCAACAGGTGAATGGATAAAGAAGATGTCCATTCATCTTCTTTATCTTCTTTATCCATTCATCTGTTGATGGACATCTAGGTTCTTTCCATGGTTTGGCTATTGTGGACATTGCTGCTATAAACACTCGGGTGCACGTGCCCCTTTGGATAACTACATTTGTATCTTTAGGGTAAATATCTAGTAGTGTGATTGGTGGGTCATAGGGTAGCTCTATTTTCAACTTTTTGAGAAACCTCCATGCTGTTTTCCAGAGTGGCTGCACCAGCTTGCTTTCCCACCAACACTGTAGGAGGGTTCCCCCAAAATTACATTTTTCAAATTATCTTTTCATCCTTCTCTTTTTTGCTGTATGTATATTTTTATTTTGCTTAAGTGAAGTGCTTATATATTGCAGCTGGATTGTATGACCTTGACCCTCAGTAAAATAAAATGACTGGCCTAGATAATTTGAAAGTTCTCATCCAGCTCAAAATCATTGACTCTTTGACATTGTAATTGTGTGTTCTTGATGCAGGAGGTGGGGCTGAATGTGGTTAGGGACACAGTTTCTGAGTCTGATGGGCTAGATTTTCATTTTGACTCGACTCCTGCTTAATTGTTCTTTTAAAATTTGTAAAATGGGGGTAATAGCATCTGCCCCATCAGGATGCCGTGAGGTCAGATGATCCTTGTAAAATGCTTTGAACGACTCTGACACATAGTATTTACTCAATAAAAGATACCTATTATTATTTTTAAAGATTTTATTTATTTATTTGGGAGAGAGATCGTGAGAGAGAGCATTAGAGAGGAGAAGGTCAGAGGGAGAAGCAGACTCCCCATGGAGTTGGGAGCCTGATGTGGAACTCGTTCCTGATACTCTGGGATCATGACCTGAGCTGAAGGCAGGTGCTCAACCAACATAGCCACCCAAGCACCCAAAAGATACCTATTATTATTATTGCTACTATTTGCAAAACACTGGAGTAAGTACTCTTAGGAATACAAAAGGAGTCGTCATCACAATTGAAATGGATTTCTAGAAAACCAGTACTGTCAGTCTAATCAAGACTTACTCTTGCTGCAAATGTTCAAAGAGTTTACTGTAAGGATATAATAGGTGATGGTAGGGCTATTGAAGGTGGGGTTCCCTAGGAAACAGGGAGATGTTGAGATGGAGGATATCTATTAGGGTCAGCACCCGTGAGAGTGAGGCAGAGGTAGCAGGGTTGGACAGAGGGAGCAGCTGAGCTCTGGTGCAGTACCAGTGAAGGTCTCAGCCAACTCTGTGAAACAATGGAACCTGGAGAGGCCCTCAGAGTTGCCTCAAGTTGGAGCAAGGGGCCCAGGCCTCTGCCCCCATGCTGATCAGTCTTGGATGTGGAAGGCAGCATGACCTGTGGTGAGGCACTCTTCTCAGTCTCCACAGAAGGCTGACAGCACTCGCAGCAGCTGGGGGAAGGAGGCCTCCCTTCCTGCAGGCGAGTCTGGTGGCTCACCACAACGCCTGGGGACTAAGAACAACACTAAGGCAGTCCTGCCAGGGTTGGAACGGGGAGGTTAGGAATGGAGGCTGCTGGGCTCCTGTGCCAGGGTTGTATGAGTTTTGTCTGTGCTTCTGTCTGCTTCAGTCTCCTGCCTCAGTCTCTGAGCACCAGCCTCCTCTACCTGTTGGCTTTGCACATGGCCCAAGATGGCCACCAGCCCAGAGTCTGCGTGGCTTGTCATGACTGACAAGAAAGACCCCTGTGGCTTAGTTCAGACGTTTGGGAGAGAGAGACCAGCCTGTGAGGAGACACCCTCTCCCCACCACCAGCTTGGATCAGCGTCCCGGTGCAGTCACTGGAGGTGGGGACTGGAACATGTTGTACTCCCCTTTCCTGGGGGTGTGGCCAGACAGGCACTGTAGGACGTCTATGGGATGTCTCACAGGGGCTTACCTGACGTGATGGGCAGTATTCGAGGCCCAGAGGGTGCTGCTGGGAATCCAACAGACAACAGTCCCTGCCCTCACGGCAAGCACATACTATCGGGGGGACCAGCTGTGAGGAAGTCAGGAAAGCCTGATGGAGGTGGGCTGGGATCTAGAAAAGCATCTTCACAGGCACCTGCAGTGGTGTGGGAGGAGTGGCAGGAGCTCCTCTGGAACCTGGTCCGCCATTGCTTCTCCTTCCCCGGAAGCTTGGAGGTTTCCTTCAGTTGGCTCCTCATTGCTTCCTCCTCCTCCTCCTCTCCAAACCTGTCTTTCAAGAGCAGCAACACTTTCCTTACTATTGCTTTCCCTCTAGCTCCTTGCTGCCCCCTTAGATAGTCCAGCATCCTGGGTCTGACAGCCCCCTCAAACTGGCAGCCTCTCGCCTCTTTCCTGTGACCATGGCTTTCACAGCCATCCGCACCGACGTGAAACCTTGGGATGACCTATGGCTCTGCTCTTTCCATTTAGCCAGTCGGCAAGTCGTTTGGCATCTGCTTCTCACATCTGTCTCCTCTTCTCTGACCAGTTCTGGCAGGATCTTCTGAACTACCTCCCTTGGCTTTGGTCTCTCCTTTCCAGCCCATCACATTAGTCAGCCAGATTAATATTCCTGAAATGCACCCCTGATGTCACATTCTTTGTCTCGATATTATCTTCTGGATAAAGTTCAACCTCCTTCTCTTGGCCTCTCAGAATTTCCTTGACCTGACTCCAAGTTGCCTTGCCAGCTGACATTCCAGCTCTTTCATACTGTTGATGGCTCTGTTCCACATATCCAGAATGAGTCCCCTGGTAGGCTCTAGGCTTCCCTACCACTGTGCTTTTGGGGGGCTTCTATCCCCCTCTAGGCCTTTCCCCCATTCTCCTCAGTTCGTGACTCATCTTTCTTTCTAGAAGCCTTGCCTGGCTCCCTCAGCCACATACGGCCCATCTTGCCCTCTCCGGAACTCCTCAGCCTCCATCTGAATCTCGCTGCCACCACTTACCACCTGTTAACTGCACTATAGGCCATTCCACACTCGGTGGAGCTCCCTACTCAGTGGCTTGAGGTACCTTTCCCAGGCCACACCAGAAAAAGGCATAGTTTAAGTAAAAATAGGTTGTCACTATTCTCACCCAGCTTCAAGACAATTCCCTAGTGTCTGCTTTCAACAGATTGCCCCCACGGGGTCTGCTTGTGTAGAAAGACTTGAGGCCTCTGAGGACAAGGTCAAAGGCCAGGTATATGGGTTAGCCCTCCATGGCACGTGGCTGGGGACTTGCAGAATGTGGCCAGTGAAGGAGTCCTTGTTGGCTGAATGCAGGAATGCCACAACGTACAGCCTCTCCTGGGATTTCCCTTTTCTCTTGTTTCTCCATAGAGGTGAAACATACTTCCGTTTCCTTCTGACTGGCTGTTCCAGAACAGTGCTGCAGGCCCTAGCAGTCAGCTCTCATTTCCTGATGCAGGTCTGGGGTGAGAAGTAGCAAAGCACCTGCAGCGTTAGGCAGGTAGCAAACCTCCCTTACAGTCAAAACACAAGAACTTCTCCTGCAGCCCTTAGAAGACTGTCCCCAGGCCCAGCTCCCTCTGATGGTGTCCTGGAAATGTTCTGTGGCCTTTATGTGTGCATAGAAGAGGCTCCTCTGTTTTTCCTTTTCTGAATTTCACTTACCTTGGAAGTTAATACAGGAAAAGTTTTTGGGGTGACGATTGGGTCTTCCTGGTGCTGGTCCCTCAGAACTCGCTTTTCCCTCCCACCCTCTTACTTCAGGTCTCCAACCAGGCAACTGTATGTCTCACCAGGCCTCTACCAGGCCGTGTCATCTACTGGGAAGAAGCCTCCCTGGCACCCTCCCCTCACCCCATGGGCTCTTCTTCAGCCTGTAGATTTCTGCTTTTATGTTACCTGCTTCCAGGAATGCCTTCTCACTGCCCTGCCCCTCCCGATGTCAGTCAGGTGCACCCGCTCTGTGTCTGCCCTGTGTGTCTTATCCCTCCCCCAGTGTTCATCTCACTGAAGTCTAATTGCTTGTCAGTCTTCCTTCCTGGTCTGCATGCTCCATGAAGGCAGGCTGGGGTCTGCCTTGCCCACCACCATACCCCCAGCGTCTAGCACACAGTGCTGGACACATAGTAGGCACTCAGCACATACATTGACTGAATGGGTGGAGGCATTCCGTTGGATGGGTGGATGACTAGATGAGTGAAACATGTGCTATGAGCCGGTGGGTACCGCCACAGAATTGTGCATGCCGACTACATTCACCTCCGTGGCATTTAGTAACACGTGTTTATTGCTCATGCTGCTGGAGTTATCTGGAGGTCAGCTAGGCAGCTCTGTTGATCTTGGCTGGGCTCATGCACATGTCCGGGGTGGGTTGTTTTTGGCTGGGCTGACACAGGCAACTAGGGCAACACAAGTGCACTCCTTGTGCCTTTCCCTCCCACAGGCTAGCCTGGGCATGTGCTCCCAGTGATGGCTGGGGTGTAGGAGTGAGTGGAAACACTCAAGGTCTCTGGAGCCCAGGCCAGAATGGGCATACCACATCCTCTTGGCCAGAAGAAGTCATAGGCCTGCCCAGGTTCAAGGGATGGGGGAACTAGATTTCATGAGAGGAACTGTCAAGTCACGAGGCAAAGACTGTGGGTATAGGAGAGACTGAGAAAGTGGGGCTATTCAGGCTATTAATCTGTCACACTGGGCATCCAAAATCATAGTTCACAGCTAATGGGGGCCTCGGGGAAGCCACACATGTCAGACAGACTTAGGTGCTTCACTTTCCTCACCTGGAAAATGGAGTAATGATATCTACCCTGCCCATCTCATGTGATGACAAGGAATTTGTTCATTCTCTCATTGGCCTGCGCACAGAGTTTGGGAAGGATGGTCAACTGTGAAGTGCCGTGCTGTGGGAAGAAGGGTGACTTCTCCATAGGCACCAGCCCTGCAGAACTGGTGTGGAGTGTAGGGCACCGGATAGGGGATGGTGAGACCAGGAACTAGCCTGCTGGCCTCACCCCTAGGCTATGGACATCTCAGGTCCTCCCTTGTACACAGAGGCCATGTGGGGTCTAATGGATAATGGATGTAAACGGGTTTTGGAAAGCTTGAAGCGTTTTGCGGTTGAAAGGTACTTTTAGACAGAGGACCACCTTTGCCAGAGTAGCTAGTAGACAAGTCTGGCTTTAGTCCACAGCCCTGCCTCTCTCTCCCCAGGAGATGAGATGGCTGGGAGCAAATTATTCTATAAAGGTGTTTCTGTAGCTCAAGGCAGAGGCGAGCGAGACTCGAAACTTACCAGGTCTTCTTTTTTCTCACAAACACTGGGAAGTGCTGTCTGCAGAGTTGTTGGTGACTGTGCCTCGGGCTCTTCCGCCTGTTACCTGCCCCCGGAGAGAAGGGCTAGGGCTGGTGTTTTTCCAGGGGCAGTTTCTTTCTCCAGTCCTGCTTGGTCATTTCCTTGGGATAAAGTTTCTGGAGAAGCAGGCATCTCCTCCTCCCCACCCCCTTAAGTTTAGGGTCCTTGGTGATTAGCAGCAGCTCTGAAATGCGAATGGGAGGCTTGCTGGGGCCCTTGAGCTAAACTTGATCCGTGGGCATTTCTCCCACTCACTGGCTTTGGAGGAAAACACCCATCAAAACAACAGCCCCTCTCTGGCTCTGGAGACAGTCGTGGGGGTGGAAGGTGGGGCTTGAGGCCTTTCATTCCTGAACTCAGAAAAAGGGGGGGTTGAAAGCTGGGTCTTGCAGGATAGGAGGGAGAGGCCAGAGAATAATTAATAAGGTAATAAATTCTCAGGGTCTAGGCGCCCATCTGAGCTGTGCAGACTCTGGCTCGCACCGTGTCATCTGTGCCTGTGGCCCAGGCGCGGGCTGCATTCCTTTCTCCCCGAGGCTTCCCATCTCTCCAAAGGCTGTCATCTGGCTGGCCCTGTGGAAACACCTGGCTCAAAGTGCGTCCAATTTCTGCAGCGCAAAAGGAAGCGCGTGAATGTTCTTTGCTGACAGCACATTGTTATTTTTCTTTTCTCTCTCTCATGAATCACTGTGCCTGGAATCTTCCCTGGAATCCTTCATTGAGCCAAAAATTCGGTCCCCAGTCCTGGGGACTCCGATGCATTGGTGAGCAGCCATCCAAGGCAGCTGACGTTGTGGGTGGGGTGGGAAGGATGAGCCTTACTGGGCTCAGGTTCTGGCTGGTGGCACATGCTGGCTGAGGGGATTTGGGGAGCTTATCAAGTGAGCCTCATTCTCCTCCTCAGTCTCCTTGTCCATGAGCTCCTCTGGGTTTGGGGTCAACATTACACAAGATCAGGTGTGTGAAATAGCCTCGCAGAGATGGGTTTGGAATCTGACTGAAGACCGATCCACACTAAAGGGCCCTGATCCCTCATCTCACTTCTCTGGTGGCTGCGGTAATCCTATGTTCATGTCCGCTACGGAAGGGGACATCCAGGCAGGGAGGGGCCCAGCAGTTCCAGGTTTCACAGCGTCTCACATGTGCCATGAACAAACCTGTGGGGCTGTAGCTGACGTCTGCTTCCCGACAGGTGCCAAGAGCAGAGCATCACTCCCCATCACAACCTGCTGGGGATGCCCTTGTGGGATTACCATTCTTGTTCCATGACCTGGTCCTGTGCTCTCCGAACTACATTCCCTCAGGCACCAGAGTTCTCAAGGGCCTGTGTTGCCTCAGGGCCACCCTCAGTCTAAGACCAAGTATGGGAGAAGTCCTTCCCTCCAACTCTGCCATGCTTTGTCATGAAACCTCACAGTGTTTCCCATGGCACATCTGAGTTGGGGCTTGAAGTATGAGTAGGAGTTCATACTACTTACCCTTACTAGGGTAAGGGGTAACTGTGACACTTGTATTTTACTTAGAAGCTACCCTTTCTCCCACACTGATGCCCTCTTTCTAGGTTAATGAAATCAGTGCCGCAGACCAATGCTGGGTTGCCTGCCCTATACCTGTCTTTGAGGCGTGGGCTGGAACTCCATGCCTTGTATCAGCAGCCGCCGCACACCACATCTTTATCCCCACCACCTGCTGGTGCAGCGGAACTCTGAGCTACACACTCAGAGTCCCGCTGCATGACCTCTACTACTAGAAGCTCTACATTTGAAACTGGCCTTGTGGCACCACATCCACAGAGCTCTTATAAAAGTTTACAAACCAGGATTTGCCAGTCAGCATGTGACATGCCTACTTTATAGAAGGAATTTAATAAATATCTTCCGGTTGATTCTCCCTGTCCCTGACTGTGGTCTCGCAGTGGCCTCCCGACTGGTCTCCTTCTCTCCCGGCTCCTCTACCAATCATTCACTGTCCGCCATGCTACTACTGGGTTTTTCTGTAACCTTGATTGTGGGGTATAAAGTATGAGGCACTGAATGTGGCCTTCTGGGTTCTTCACTATCTGGCTCCAAGAAGCCCCTTCTGCCGGAGCTTCTCCTACCTCCTGCTAAACCTCAGCTTCTAGCCTCATCAGACCCTTTGCCAGTGCTTGAACAGTCTGTTCACTTGCAGAGCTTGGGGACTTTGCCTTCTCACTTCTCACTTATCACATCACTTATCACTCACCTCTCACGTAATCCCTGTTCTAAGCCAAAGTGTGGGAGAAACCCTCATGATGGGGCCTTTTCTATTGTCCCCTAAGCTGGTGAACTCCTATTCACTTTCCAAGGCCAGGCTAAGGGAAGCCTCTCTGACCACTTTGGCTCCTGTCATCTCCTCTGCAGAGATCCCTGCTTCCTTCTCAGTGTGCCCATAAGCAATTTTGTGCATAGTTGTTTTAGCTCACTGTGATGTGATTATTTTGTCTGTGTTGGTCTCTGCTGAATTCCTCAAGGGCAGGTCCTCTGTCATCTCTGTAGATATGTCCTCCTGTCCTTGCACTGAGCCTGGCAGATGCTAATGAATCTTGAGTGAATGTGGAAATGAGCAAATATAGAAACAGAAAGTTAAATAGGAATTGGGTCATCCATATCTGAGGAGGAAGGGGGAATTCTGAGTACTGGAGTAAAACATAAAGTTAATATCATGAGATCGAGAGGAGAGAAAGTGTGAGATTTCCAGGTCTAGGTAGAAATAAGAGAATTTTTGTCTCCCTCCTGGGCATTTGAAAAGAATTGCCAGAGTTAAAGATAAAGCTATTAATTTAGAGGAAAAAGAAAGAAAGAATACAGGGGCATGGATAAAAATGATCTTTCAGATTTAAAAATTTATAATGCATATGTAACATTTATTGAATTCTCTGGCAGTGTGCCAAGCACTTTTGCATGCATAATCTCATCTAATGCTTTTAGCAACACAGTAAGGTAGTTACTCAATGTCTCCAAACCTGAGACCTGAAGATAGATAAGAGCTAGATGGGATAGGATGGAGAAATGGAGAGAAGAGAAGGGCATTTCAGGCAGAAGCAAGGGCAAGTGCAAAGGCCCTGAGGCAAGAAAGAATTTGGTATGTTCAAGCAGCAGAGAGAAGGCTGGAGAACTGGAAGATAGTGAGTAAGGGGCAAATGGAACGAGCTAAGGCAGTGGAGGGGTAGAGGCCAGACACAGAATCTCATAAGCCACATGAAGGTGGAGAATAGGGAGGACAAAAACTTGATGGTGATGGTATGAATTAGGTTTTCACTTTCCAAAGAAGAATTGATTTGAAAATATTGGGAGGGGGGCAATAGTAATATGGGGGCTCGTTTAGGGGGCTCTTGTGCTTGTCCAGCTCAGAGGTGATGGGGACTTTAACTAGGGTGGTGGTAGTGGAGATAGAGATAAATAGATAAATTCAGAAATGTTAAGGGCAGTAGAATGGATAGGATTTGGTGATGGATGGAGGCATGGGGGTAAGCAAGAGGTGAGGAATGACTAGATATTAGCTCGAGCATGTAGGGAAATGGAGGGGGCATTTCCTCACATAGGGAATATTCAGGGAGGGGGTGAGTTTCAGGGTGGAATGAGGGGCAGCTCATGAGCACAGGGGTATATGGATCGTTCTGGGAGGAAATGCTGGCTTTGATGGTCACTTAAGTCCCTAGAATTTCTGAAAGTAGGACCAGTACTAGACTGTCCCCATCCATATGAGGTACCTGTAGGTCTGTGATGTCTCTTTCCTGCGGGGCAGTGGTACATGAGAGCTTCTCATGATCATGGTTTGGCCTTGTGCCCCTTGACCATTCAAAGACAGATACTGAAAAGGAATGAGCATCACTGGCATTTGTCTCTGCTTGTTGATATTTTATGTTTCCTACCATAAAGTACTCTCAAGATCCAAAAGCCTCAGTCCTGGAAACTGGAATGCAAAATAAAATGACATTTTATCCGTTCCTCTCCCCGATAAACCAGCCCACAGAATCCTCCCTTCATTCAGTAGGGAGAATGGTGAGTGAGACTTTGGAAGTTAGACTCTTACTGTTGTGTTCTTGCTGGAGCAGACTGCATTGGGCAGCTCAGCTCAGTGCCAAGGAGAAATTACCAGAGGCGAAGTGGGGAGGGAGGGGAGGAGGTGGGGATTGAAACACATTTCCACGTGGTCAGTGCAGGTGGTGGCCACCTTGGCTGTAAGATGCCTTTTATGGGACTTTTGAGCATATAACCTGATTTAGGCCCAAACAGGACACAGCAGTGTGTTACAGTAAGAAATTGCCCTCTTGTTCGACGTATAATAAAACTCTTCATGCCGAAACTGACCTCAATCTTATGACCCCACTTTCTGTGGAATTTGAGGCCCAGAACTTGGTTCCTAGTAGGACCACAAAAGCAACCCGTTGACCGACTGACCTAGAGTAGTGAAGCTCTTTGCCCGAAGTCTCACAAAGAGTTATCATCCGAACAGGGAGCAGAAAGAACCCACTACACTGCTGCCAAGTGGCAAGCTCATAAACACGAGGTGTTTTTCCCCTTCGGTAATAAGACTCAAGACATGAAATACGAGCTTGGCAAAGAGTTCCATATTGCGTTAAGAGGACAAATAGATTTATATTGGGGCGGTAAGTGCTTGCACTGAGCCCAAGTGCGAATGACTGGTTTCTAGCCTGACCGTGGAAATTTGCTGCTGCGTTGGAAGGTACATCTGCTAAGGGAGCTGCAACCTTTTCCTTTTTCTTTGGCTGATCTTGTGTCTCTGTTACAGTCAGTGGGCACACAAGCAACATTTTTTTTTTTTTTTTACTAATTGACAGGTAACAGAGTCTTATAAAGGAATAATAATTATACTGTGAAGAAGAATCACACTTGTTTGTATAATTTTTTACTGTTTGCAAAAATCTTTCATGTGTGTGTGTATTTCTTAATTTGATTTTACCACAATTCAGAGGTGAGTATCATTAATCCCAGTTCATGGATGACGTTAATACCTTGAGGCAGAGCTGGAAGTGACCCAGAACTTACTTTCTAAAGTCCATGTTTGGGTCTGAAATAACCTGACGAGACCACAGCATGTATGTACACCAGCATGACCTTCATTCAGGCTTGTGGCCCATTATTAAGCCATTAGGCAACTATAATGACTTTTATTTTTTTTTTTCTGAGGCTTTTCCTGGAAGTTTTCTGGACTTAGCATTTGAGAAGGTACTCGATTTCCTTTCTTTACCTTTTGCTGCGCTCATCTATTCTCAGAGGCATGGAGGGTCACCTTCCAAGAGTTTCTCTTGGAAGTTCACTGACTGACCCCAAGAATTGATAGCAGTGATTATAAGGACTTTGCCTGATGTGCACTGTAAAAATGAAACTCCTTCAAATAGTCAGGCCCCACTCACTGACCTCCTTACACATTTAATCTCTGCCCCTGTTATGGAATGGACAAAGATTGCTTTAGAAGACTTTTGCAGAGTTTTACAGAGGTTAAAAAGAAAATGCACACACACACGCATACATGCCTGAAATCAGACCCTTGTGTTCAGACCTTTCTTGTTTCTCCTTCGCTCCTTTACAAAAATCAATTGGCAAGAATTTGCAAAGTTGCCAGGATGAGGTAATGGGCAATAACTCACGTGGCTTTCAGAAACATAAATCACTCAGCCTGATGTAGTGCCTTTCCATTCCCGTGGCAAGGCTTCATGAGCAGTTGCTGTTATGTGCATAAAATATTTGGGCTTCACTGTGGCCTTGGATATTCTTCCATGTGGCATTCTCATCAGAAGGTCAGGGAAATCCATCCTGTATCCCATTACTGTCAGGTGCACGCACACATGGCCGGAGGCACCTTCTCAGTGAAGATTAGCAGCTCTTGCCTGGGCTGGCCATTTCAGCATGAGTTAATGGGGTCAAGGTGGGGACAGTGGTGGCAGAGGGGAGGCTGCCATGCTCTGGGTTTGAATCCAGCAGGGCTGGCATTGGTCAAAGTGACATATTCTGAGAAGGTTTTCCGGAGTCAAAAACTGGAGGTTTATAGATGTTTTTTGTTTAGCAAACACAGCATTAGTATAAAAGGGTAAATTTGAATATATTTGATCAGATCTGTGCTCTCTGTACTGTTTTACACTGGGTCCCTAATCACATTTTTTGTCACCTCCCTGACAACCTCTGGGGATATTTAAGATTGTCCCCGCTAGAGGAGATGTCACCCTGCTAGACCACTCCCCCCTCACAATGGCCTTCCCAGGGCCAACAGATATTATTTTAAAAAACATACTGTTTCTCCCAATATTAGAGGTGTAATGCCTATTTTGTAGAAGATTTGAAGAATACAGAAGCAGCACTGGGGCTCCTGGGTGGCTCAGTCAGTGAAGCATCTGAATCTTGATTTCAGCTTAAGTCATGATCTCAGGGTTGTGAGATGGAGCCCCATGTTGGGCTATGTGCTGAGTGCAGATCCTGTTTAAGAGTCTCTCTCTCTCCATCTCCCTCTGCCCCTCTCCATTCTCTCCCTCCCTCCCTTCCTCTCCTTAAAAAAAAAAAAAAAGCCACCAGAAAGAATATAGAAGAAGCACAGTGATTAGCGTAGGAGTTGGCAACCTATAGCACACTATAGGGCCAGAAAAAACCCATCACCTGCTATTGTACATAAAGTTTTATTGAAACACAGCCATGTGCTTTCATTTCCTAGTGTCTGTGATTCCTCTTTTGCCACAAGGGCAGAGCTGAGTAGTTGCAACGGAAATTAAATGACCTGCAAAGCCTAAAGTATTTACCATCCAGCCTCTTACAAAAAAGTTTGCCAAGCCATGGCTTAGTTCCTAGGTGCTCAGTAAATATCTACTGAAGAAATGAAAAGATCTGTGATCCCACCACCCAGAGAGAACCACAGTTAACGTTTTGGTATATAATATTTAGTCTTTGTGTATAAATAGCTATAATTACATTTTGGGAGGACTAAACTATACATCCTATTTTTGTAACCCACTTTTGTTATTTAACATATTTTAGGCGCATTTTTTCAAGGTCGTTATTGTTATGCAACATGGTTTCTAAACTGCATGAGAGTTGCGTGGACGTGCCAGGAAACTTAAACGATACCTTATTGCTGGGTTTTATTGTGTCCAGGTTTTCACTTTTACAAACAATGTGATAAATACCTTTGCACATACATTTTTTTGCACATGCCTCTGATCCCACAAGGGGAATGATTCCATCTCATTTTGCTAATTATTTTTTCACCTAAGTATGGCTTATCCTCCCAGCACACTGGGAATTGAGAGTAAGGATCCAACTGTATACTTCTTTTCATTGTGCCTCCTCCTGCCCTCTAACATACACGTAGTAGGCAACCAGTAAATGCTTCTGAGTGTGTACGACACAGTGTCTTCCTCTCCCTCCGTGCTTGTACAGATCCTGCGATCCAGCTCTCTCCTTCATAAGGTCCCTCCTTCTGACTTGCTATATCATTCACTGCTTAGACCATATCCTGCCTTTCTTTAGAGCTTTCAAAGTGGTGTGATGTATGTTGTATCAGTTTCCTATGGCTGCTGTAACAAGTGACTTAATCTAACACTCATTAATTCTCTCACCGTTCTAGAAGCCACAATTCTGAAGTCAGAATTCTGTTTCACTGGGCAAAAATTAAGATGTTGGTAGAACCCCAAGTACTCCTTCTAGAGACTCGAAGGGAGAGCCGTGCTTTGCCTCTTCCTGCTTCTGGTGGCTGCTGGCATTCCCTGGCCCATAGCGACATCATTCCAGTCTCTGTGGTCACGTTGCCTTTCCCTCTTCTGTCTGTGCCAATCTCCTACATTCTCTCCCCAAAAGGACACTTGTGATTGTAGTTAGGGCCCACCTAGATAATCCAGGATCATCTCTTCATCTCGAGATCCTTAATTTAATCACCTCTGCACAGTCTTCTTTGGCCTTCTAAGGTAACATTCAATTTCTAGGGATTAGGAGCCAAATATCTTTTGGGGATCATCGTTCAGCTTACCACATATGTCACTTCATTTGACTGGTTAATTGATGTAAAAATATTTGTGAGGAACCAACGTGATGGGCAGGCACTCACACTGTGCTAGCTGCCTTGCATCACAACAGGAGAGAAGGGATTTGTGTAGGAAGAACTGTAATCAGGAGAGCTGAGCACTGGCCAGGCAGCTGGGAGACCCAGGTTCTGGTAGCACATTGGGTGAGGCTCTCAGTTCTTTGACTCCTCTGTGAATTAAGGGATTGGACTAACCGCCATTTTTCTGAAGTGAGAACAGAACACCACTGTTGTTATATATGTGGGATGATTTTGGGTGTCCACTGGGACAATACTAAATAGCAACGACTCACAGAAATAAACCTTTCTTTTTTTTCTTTTTTTTTTTTTCATTCTTATCTTTTTTTTTTTTTTTTTGGCCATTATAAAAGTTTATTTAACAAAAAAGCTCAATATGAAAATGCACACGATCTGATTTTTATATTGTAGTAAAACAGGTACTATGGAGAGGGGACATGTGGAAGCAGTTGATTCTTCTGATGAACAAACACATCCATTGTTTATACTCGTTCTAAGGCTTCTAACATGATGATACTATTTCCTCATATTACCACCATTCCAATATTGTTCTGTTGCCCACTAGTTGCCATTTCCACACATTCATCTATCACAAGATTCATAAATGGATCGAACCCCCGCAATATTCCTTGAACATGTCTGCCACCATTTAATTTCAATGATAATTTCTTGTCCATAAATTTTTTCAGCTCGGGAGGGTGAGCTTTGCTCATGGTGTCTACTCGGCAAGCTCAAAGATGCCTCCCATTCTTATCTTTTTAATTCTCCTTCAACCCTTCTGATTACTTTAAGGAGAGAAGTCTCCATGAGTTGCTAACATGCCTTCCACACTTCTTTGAATACTTGCCGAACTCCTTTTATCAAAAGAAAGCAGGTTTCAGGTAACAGAGACTAGGTAGAATTTAATAACATTATTTTGTGTCCATTGTATTTATTTTTACAAATACCTCCCATTAATGATGAGTGACTCAGGTTTTTCTATTGATGGCCGTACTGTAAAGTATCCCAGGTAAAAAGTGAAGTGATTTAAAGAAATATGTTGAGTCAATACAAGGTGGATGGTTTCTAGAGAGAACACATTGTAAAGATGGCTCTCAATGTTTGGGAAACACTTGGATGTTTCCAGGCTGGCCCCCAGCTCTTTGACTTCTATTTTAGTTCTATAAGCAGGGTAGGATTGAAAACAAAAAGAAGCATCCTCAGTCCGAGGACGCAGCTGGAGATTCAGCATTAATGAATCCTGATTTCTTCTCATTTAAATGCATCTGATCCTTCAGGGACCATTGAGCAGCAAAGCCGCGAATATTAATCTCGTGTTGAAATTGATCACGGCCCACTTTAACTCCGAGCTTCTGGTAGGAGGAGGCGTGGCCTTGTTCTGACCATTCTTTGCATTTTGCTGAACATCTGGAAGGCGGGGAGGCAACTTCTGTTTGACTTCTTCATGAGAAGAAGTTAGTTAGGCTATTAGTTAGACATGGCACAGATGCTGTGGGGAAGCCTCTCTCCCACCTACTCTCCTGTCTGGTTTCTGAGGAAGAAACTGGTTTGGTAACCCAGGTGAAGGTGGTCAGGAGGCTTCAGAGCTGGGTTTCTGCCTTTGGACCACAGTGGGAAGTGGAATCTCCTATTTCCCATTTTTTCAGTCATTGATATCCCTCATGCCAGTTCGCTGGTGTGTTTGGAACCATATTGTTTCCTCTTACTTACAGGAAGATTTTGCTGATTGACAACATTATCATCACCATTATTAAATAACTATTAGTTTTTCAAAACATTAGCCCATGTACTATGCTTCCTTTTGGGGGGAGGGTGTGGTGGTAAGAGGAAGAGGGGGAAACACCAGTCATTTCTCCCAGTTTTTGTGTTCTCTCACCCCTCCAAGAATGCTGGAAGCAGATGTAATTTGCTTCAAGGAGGCCTCAGGAGTTGGATGCATTTTGATTATCTGGGCTAAGCCTGGCTTACGCTTCTCTGAGGAATAGTAGATGGCTGAAGACAGTATAAGAATTTGGCTGACTTGGTATACAGTAGGTATGGCAAGCGCTCAGGAGGCATCCTTAGCAAGTGGTATAGATTTGGAGCCAAAAGACTCCTTAATGTCTAGGTGAAATTGGGCATGTCACTGTACTTCTCTGTGCCTTAGTAACCTCCTCTGCAAAATCAGGGAATAGTAGTAGTTCCTCCCAAGGCTGTAGCACAATATTAGCTGCTTTGCCTGAATAAGGAGACACTTCATGGGAAGCACTTAGCACAATAATTATCTACTGTTATTCCCTCCATTTTACAGATGGTAAAGTCAAGGCCCAGAGAGGTTACTGACTTGCTGAAGGTCACACAGCTAGCAAGCTTCAAGGCCAGTCTCTGAACTTAGCAAGTCTGATCCCAGATCCAGCTCTGGGCAATGTACTACCCAGCTCCCACCTGATTTAGGGCTGAAGTGGTGAAAAGATATGAGAAACAGTTTTATTATTGGGATGATTTGCTGTGATTGATGGGGAGCAGAGCTAGAATGGGGCAGCACCTGGAGGGCCACGTCTGCCCAGCTTTGAATCCTGTGATTCAGGAAGGTCCTTTCCCTTCTCTTGGGTGTCAGTTTCCTCACTTATGGTGTGATACCCAGCCCCTCCCTGAGCCTTCGGTGGTCAGAAGCCATGATGGATGGGAATGGGCGTGGTCAAAGTTAATACAGGACCGACTGAAGTCTCTGGTGAGTTTCCCTGGCCCAAAGAGGGAGACAGTACAAAGTGCCAAGAACTGGTTTGTGTCTGCAGAGAGGGCAGACTGAGGAGCTTGCTCCCTGTCACCCACCCAGTCAGCTCTACCCACAGCGCAGGCAGGGAAGGGCGACTCGCTTATCTATCTGGGCCTCCATCGTGGTTGCTAGGAAACAGCGCCTGGTGGCTGGGACTGGCGGAGCAGCTGGTGCTCTCCAGCATGGTGTGGTGCCCTTGCTTGGGAGGGGGGTGCTTTTGGAGAGGACTGGAAGGAGGAGGGAACCCAGCGCTGAGTGACCCCAGGGATAGTGGCCAGTGATGACACAGCCTTCTTGGTGGAATTGTGTTTGGTGGGGGGTGTGAGATGGGCTGGGGGAACACCTAGCCTGGTGCCCAGTGTGCCCCATGCTCTGTCTGCACAGCTACAGCAGCAGTGGTGGCCCGTTCCTGCCACGTACTGCTTATCTGCCATGCTCCAGGCCTCCCATCAGGTGCGTTATATGGACACCATCTCTCTTTTGACAAACCCGAGAGGAAGGTATTGTTAGTCCCCATTTTATAGATGAGGAAACAGATTCAGGGAACTGAAGCGGCATCTACAAAGTGGAGAAAACCGGGTTTGTGTCCAGGCTGGCTGTCCCCAGAGGCCGGGAGCCTCTGCCCTTTCCCTGTCCCCAAAGCCTGTGAGCCTCTGTGGAGGCTATTGGCCCAGGGTCTCCTTGGTGCCTGGCACATGGCACACATTTCTAGTCTGATCCTTGCAGCACCCCTGCAGGGTGAGCATAGTTGGGAGAACAGCTCAGAGAAAATGACTTGCCTGCCTAAGACCTCCCAGTGCATGTCTGGCAGAGGCAGTATTCCAACTTGTGACAGCGGCTGGAGTCCAGGCTCTGCCGGTCTCTCTACTCCCTCTGCCACACCACCTCCCTCCCCTAAAGCTGGAGTTGGATGGCAGTAGACTCTTTCAGGATGCTGGCTGTTGGGCTGGCCACAGAAAGCAATACTAATAAATGATGATCATAGCTAATGAGAGCTTTTATTAAGCTTCTCATCCAGTGCTCTAAACCCATTAGAAGTTTCTGCAGTGCTGGGAAATGTTTTGCTCTGTCCAGTACAGTAGCCACTAGCCACATGTTCTTTTGAGCACTTGAAATGTGGCTAGTGCAACTGAGAAGTGAATTTTTTATTTTAATCAAATTTAAATAGCCGCATATGGCTACTGGCCACTGAGTTAGGGCAGTGCTAAAATAGAGCACTGGTTGGAGAGCTTTCTTGAATGATCACTTATTCTTACAACAAACATGTGAGATAGATTATCACCATCCCCATTTTACAGAGGAACCTGAGCTGCAGGGAAATAAAACAAACATGCTCATGTTTATTCAGCTTCATGTGTGGCAGGGTCAGGATTTGAATCCCCCTCAGGTAAACCCAGGGCCTGTTACATTGTGCTACCAAGTCCGTGTTTCCCTCCTTGAGGTCAAGGTCAGGATGCACTGGGCTGGATACAGTGACAGCCAGGGCCAGTGAGAATGGCACGAGGCTGACAGATGGAGTGTGGGATGGAGACAGGAGGTGGAGCGGGACATGATCCCCGAAAGGGAAGCATTGGATCCCCAGGGAGAGCACCTTGACCTGGAGTCTGGGTAATCTTGGCTCCCGTCTGCTCTTTACTCTGGATTTGGGCCCTGACTCTGCCAATGTCTGGGTGAGCCTAGGGCAAATCACTCCCACTCCCTGAGTCTCATTTGCTTCATCTCTGAAATAGGAATGATAGTAGCAGCAGCCTCATAGGACGCAGTGATAATGAGGCAGGATTGTGTGTGCATAGATGCGATGAGGCACTGTCAGCAGTGACACACCATACAGCTCAGCCTCCTCGTTAGCTCTGGAAACGCTACCAGGGGGTACACCAGCTGCCTCTGTGGAGCAGAGGGGACACATGCTCACTCGATCTTGATTTTCAGGTTGAATGTGCTGTGAAAGTGGTGTCTCACCATCCCAGGAGGTGTCAGAAAAGTTACCAAGTTCTCAGGACAGGGTCCAGGTTTTGGAATTGGGTGGGGCCTGGTAAGCTGCATTTAAAGTTGCTCTTAAGGTCACATTCTGACCCCTCTTTCTAACCCATCTGCAGCCTAGGGGCAGAGGCCTCTGGGGACAACTCATTGGCATTCCTAAGTGGTCAGACTTGTTAACAAGAGCTGCAGCCTTTGTATCAAGTTTCTGGCTTTGTCTACCTTTCTTTTCTCTCTCTCTTTCTCTCTGTCTTTTCCCCTCTCTTTTATTATGGAAAGTTTCAAACATTACCAGAGTAGAGAGAATAGTATAACAAGCCTCTTCCTCATATCCATCACCACAACTAAACTTCAACAATCAACTCAAGGCCAATCTTGGGTTACCTAGAAGCCTGCTACTCCCCAGTCCCCCTGACCTGAGGTTATTTTGAAGCAAATCCCAACATGCCTGTTTTTAAATAGTCCCTATGGCCCCTCGTAGATTCTGGGAGCTATCAGTTGGTACAGTTGCAGAGGGGGGCAGTTTAGCAATCTCAAAATAGCCATGCAAAAGAGTCATGTGAAGTAGTCATGCGAATGCCCTTCGCTCCTGCTCTTCCACGTGACGGGTCCGTCACACAAATGATCTACCTGCACGAGTGCGAAACGAAGCCTGCATAGGGTTCTTCATTCCAGTATCGTTGGTGATAGTGAAGGTTTACAAACAACCGGTCCGGTGAAGGGGACTGGCTAAAAATTTATAAAGTTTACAGTGGAATTATATAGTACTATGGAAAGGAATGAGGAAGTTCTTTACAAAGTGATATGGACTGATCTTAACAATGTATTCTTATTTTTTTTTTTTTTTAAGATTTTAAAATTCATTTATGAGAGAGAGAGAGTGAGCTTGAGTAGGAGGAGGGGCAAAGGGAGAGGGAGAAGACTCTGTGGCCCACGGTTGGTGGGGGCGACCCCAGGATCTTGGGGTCATGACCTGAGCTGAAGACAGATGCTTAACCAACTGAGCCACCCAGGCGTTCCTTCCCAATGTATTCTTAAAAGACAAAAGTAAGGTGCAGAATGCTGTGAATGATGTGTTGTTATGTTTGTAAAAATGGGGGAAATAATGTATTTGAAATACACCATTATTTCTAGAAGGATGCACATGAACCTAGTAAGTTGGTTACTTTATTAGAGAGGGACTAAGTGGCTGGTGGACAGGGATAAGAGAGAGATTTTTCTCTTTATATCCTATCTATCTTTCGAATTTTGTACTAATATTTTAAATTCCTGTATTTCTTATCAAAAAATAGAACTTCTTTTTTTTCCCAATAAACCTAAAACGGTTCTTAAACATGTCTATTAGTTAACAAAAAAGTATTTCTCCAAATGAGTTGAAACTTGCACAAAACTTGCATAAATATTCATAATTCCCCCAATTGGAAACCATCAAGGTGTTTTTCAGGAGGTGAATGGGTAAATAAACCAGGACTATTATTCCATATAATGGGGTATTATTCAGTGATAAAAAGAAATTAGCTATCAAGCCATGAAAAGACATGGAGGAAATTTAAATGCTTATTGCTAAATAAAAGAAACCAGCTTAAAGAGCATATATAATGTATGGTTCCAACTATATGACTTTCTGGAAAAGGCAAAATTAGAGAGATAGTAAAAAGCGAGTAGTTTTCAGGGGTCACAGAGAGGCGGGAAGAAGGGATGAATAGGTGGAACTTGGGGGATTTTTAGGGCAGCAAAGATACGCTGTACGATACCATAATGACAGCCACGTGACGTTCGTGACGTTATGCATTTGTCCAAACTCATGTGATGTAACAGGCCAAGAGTGAGCGCTAACCTAAACTCTGGACTCTAGTAAATAGTAACATATTAGTTTTGTTCATCAGTTGTAACACCCATCAGTGCAAGATGTTGATAATAGGAGAAACTGTGTTTGGGAGTGAGAGGGAGTATGTGGAAACTCTTTGTACTTTCTGGTTAATTTTTCTGTAAACCTAAAGCTTCTCTAAAAAATGATCTATTAATTTTTTAAAAATAGAATTTCTAATTACCTGGAACCTGAAGAAGACCGCTGCCTCTGCTTGTGAGGTTGTAGTTGTGAGTGGGGTGGGGAGCATGGGGATACTTGTTTAGCCCTAAGGCTGGTCGACCTGAGTGTCGCCATGGGCAGTGGCATCGGCATAGCCACTGTGGTCTTTGGTGAGACTATTGCAGAAGAAGCAGAAGCTTTATGGGGAATGGATAGGCAGGCTGTAGATTCTTGGGCTTTGGAAGTCAGAGGAATTTGTCTTTGAGCCTGTAAGCAATAGGGAGCCATGGAGAATTTTATCAGGAGCTAGTGCCACAGGGAGCTGAGCTTCAGGAGTCCAGGTGTCAGAATTAGTTCTGCCCCTTCTTTGGGCCTCATGCTTTTTATCTGTAAAACCAGAAGGGTACAGTAGGTGATTGGAGAGGTCATCTTCAGCTTCAAGGTTCTGACAGCAAAGAGCTTTTCCTGACTTTCCAAACCCCTTTTCCTCCCTGCCCCACCCGCTTTAATTTTTCTGCTGCTCTGCGCTATGCTGTGGCTGGAACCGCCCCCTGGGGGGAATGTCTGCTGAATGGAGTCTGAGCCTTGGGAGCAATTCTGTTTTATTTTATTTTTGTCGCTCCTTTGAAATCTTCAAGGAGAAAACCCAAATCTGTGCCAGCTCCAAGGAGGAGCAACTTGGAAGGGAGTTAGAAATAACGAGAAGGGTAATCAAATCCTTTCAGGGTTCCAGAGCACGGGTGAGCTGCAGTTGGAGATCTAGCCAGGACCGTTTCCTGCTAGAAGGATTTGATTTGACTCTGAGCTGCCCAAGCTCCTAGAAGGTTCTATGCACGAGACAGCCTGGAGGCTCCAGCTGGTAGTATGAATTGGGGGAGATTCTCCGCTCCTTCCAGATCATCTCTTGTCATCATAGTGTGATTTATGAGCTTTTCCTCTAAAATATGAGAACACTGGCTCCTGATTATGCCCTGTAATGCCGGAAAGCAGTGGCTGCAGCATTTCTGATTAACAATTCTCTTTAGACCACCATCTTGTTACAAGAAGGATACAAGAGGTTGAATACAGATGGATTAAAGTCTTTTAAAAAAATAATATGCTTTCAGTCTAGTTAGGTGTCTGGAGGATCTTTGCTGCCATCTGAGGGATCTGGGCTTGATTCCTAGATTAATTGCAACACACCAGCTGTTATGAACAGAGAGGCTGCTTACCTCTGAGCCTCTACCTCCTCATATATGGGGTGAGAGTAGGGGAACGCTAGTAGCTCCTGCCTTATGGGGTACAGATAATGTGAAATAATTTTGTGAAGAAGTCAGCACTGTGCCTGCAACAAATGATGGACTCCATAAATGCTAGTGATGATTACTATTTTGAGGCCCAAATAGTAGATGGTCTGAAAGTTATTTGAAAAATATTTGGAAAGCATTTTTATAACTATGTGTTGATATGGTAGGGCTTGCCTTTTGGGGAGTGATGGCATCTCGAACCAATTCAACACATAAGCCATGTCATAGGCATACCTGTGCAGCTTGTTATAGTTCAGAGAACAAAATGTAAACTTGGGCAGGTTCCTGATTACAGTTTACACAGAGCTGTGCTTTCTTCCTCTATAAAAATGGATAATAATGTCATGGTGTGTGTGTGTGTGTGTGTGTGTGTTTACGATGTGGTATGTGGTGTATGGTATGTGTGTGCATGTGTGTAGTATGCTGTGTGTGTGGTGTGGTGTGTATGTGTTGTGTGTGTGTGAGGTGTGTGTGTGTGTGTGTATGGTTGTGTTGAGTGAGACTCCCATAATCACAACTCTTAATATCCTTGGGTAAAAGCACTTGGTAAAAATAAATAGTAATTTGTACAGATAGCGATTCCTGATGATCTAGTATGTGCAGGGAAAATCTACCTTCAGAGCTTAAATTTCATTTGAGGAGCTAAGGTGGATATGATTCACGTTCGTGAAAGAATTAAAGCAATGGCAGGAGGCAGACAGAGACAAATTAGAAGTACCATGGGAGTTCAGAGTAGGGCTGGGAGGACCAAGCAGTCCAGGACTCCCTGGGAGGAACAGTATTAGGCTCTAAAGAAGGTTTTAAACTTTTCTGCTTGCCTACTCTTTAAGTGAACTCAGGGGGAAAAAACTCTCTTGCCTCATACATTTTAACTTGACATCTGAAATGTTTCATTATAAGGTTAAATAGTTATGAAGGATATTATTTCTACCATATTGTAAATATTGACCTTGTAGAATAAAATTACACTCTTAACTGTATCAAATGGAAATGAAATAACAGGGCAATTTTTTATTTTGCCTTTTTATTGCAGGATCACTTATATAGAGTAGAATGCACAGATCTCCAGTATGCAACTCAGTTAAAAAAAAAAAAAAGATTTTATTTGTCAGAGAGAGAGAGCAAGCAGGGGAAGGGGCAGGCAGAGGGGGAAGCAGTCTCTGCTGAGCAGGGAGTCCAAAGCCAGACTTGATTCCAGGACCCTGGGGTTGTAACTTGAGCTGAAGGCTGATACTTAACCAACTGAGCCACCCAGGCATCCCACAACTCAATTCTTTTTTGTCAGTGTACCTGCCACCCAAACTGAGGTGGGGTCTATCTCCAGCATTCCAGAAGGCACCCTTGTACCCTCTGCCAGTCAATTCCTCCCCAACAGTGACCATTTCTCTGACCTCTATCACCATAAACTACTTTTGCATGATCTCATTCATTCTGCCTTCTTTTGAGCAGTGTAAGTTCTGTGAGATTCAAGCATGTTGCTGACAGGTGGCAGTCGTTCATCATTTGTCTTTGTTGTATAGTATTCCATTGAGTCCCATTTTGAGATTTAAAAAAATCTTGTCTACTCTTAATGGACATTTTGGGTTGTTTCTAATATTTGGTTGTAAAACTACTCTAAGTGTTCTATATATTTTTTGGTGGACATAAATACTGGATGTGTTTGGGGTAGGTAGCCATGAGTGGGATTGCCAGATCACAGGATAAATACTGTAACACATTGGTATCCACCAGCATCTGTCAAAAATTATCCAAATGAGTCATAAATTTTATTTTGTGCCTTTCTTTACTTTCTTGAACTCATCATTCCATTCTAGTTCTTTCACAGAATTTTATCCCAATATATTTCTAGACTTGAAACTCTTCTATTCATTATCATACTTCTTTTTTTAAAAAGATTTTATTTATTTATTTGAGATACAGTGAGCAAGAGACAGAGCATGAGTTGAAGAAGGAGCAGAGGAAGAGGGAGAAGCAGACTCCCTGCTGAGCAGGGAGCTGGATGTGGGACTCGATCCCAGGACTCCAGAATCATGACCTGAACAGAAGGTAGACACTTAACAAACTGAGTCACCCAGGCGCCCCAATCTATCCTACTTCTTTTGATCTAAAACATGTATATAAACTGAAATAGACATTGGAAATTTTTCCTTTGCCCATAGAACTCTAAGTATCTTTCTTTTGGATTAATTTATCATTACAGTGATCAGATTCGCAGTTCATCAAAATAATATTGGTTATTTCATGCATTGACAAATAATTACTAAACATAAAAGTAAGATAGTGTGGGAAATGCTCCTCATAATGAGATGGAAGGGGGTGGTTGATGGCAGTATTTCTCATACTTTAAGACACATAGGACCATCTGGGGATCTTGCTAAAATGCAAATTCCGATTCAGAAATTCTGGAGATGGGGTCCGAGATTCTGCTTTTCTAATAAGCCCACTGCGGAGGCTGATGCTGCTAGTTCACAGGCCACACTGAGTAGCAAGGGTTCGTGATCCCAAAGGAAGATGATTCCCTTGTACTTTTTGTGTACCCCTGGGAAGCCTCTGTGTACCCCAGGGTAGGGCTATCCCCTGTGAAGACCACTTCTCTGAAGGATGCTAAGACGGAGTAGCCATTTTCAGACAGGATGCCCATTTATGCAGTTAGGACTGGATATTTCAAGGACTGGTTTGAATGGTTTTAAGAGTCCACTGGGGGTGAATCCCAACAAGTAAAGTTTGTGGCTGGGCGGTGGATGGCCTTGAATTCCATGCCAAGGAGTTGGGCTTAATACTTAGGCAGAAGGGGGCTGTGGGGCATTATGAGCAGGGAGCTGGTATGAGCAGCTTTGGGGAGACTGATGTGTTGAGCAGCTTGTGGAATGGCTGGGAAGGAGTTAAAGCCGATGCCTGGCAGCAGTGACAACGCTATGGGTTTGAAGATGAGGTTGGCTGTAGTTATTGGGATTTGCCTGTGATTTTTATCTCCACCTCCCCAGCTTTTGAACTTTTGCCCTGGTTGTACAGACCTGGTTTGCTGTCAGTATTTCCTGAAGTGTGGGTGACATTCCTCTGGGGGGTACTTGAGATGTTTATGCACGGAGCTCAAGGTGATTTAACGCGGAACACAGATGTGGCCTTAAGTAACACCGAAACCCAAGAGCCCCCAGCATCCCCTTCTCAGCCTCTCTCAGCCCTGATGGCATCTGGAGAAAGTCTTTAGCACCTCGCAGGCTCCCATTTTCCTTTTGTTGGTAGAGAGCAGGCAGCTTGGGCTCAGGGCCTCTGGTAAGCAATAGTCTCTAGATAGAATTTTACAAACTTTTTGTTTTTGTTGAATTCCTTTTTTGTGTCGCAGGATGGCACGTGGTCCTAGTTTTCCCCTCACTGTGGTGACACAAAGCCGTTCATTTCAAATGCGTTCATTTCAGTAGGAAAAGTGAGCCAATTGACTCGATCATATGGAAGAAATAATAATGCTGGCGGCATGTGGATACAGCAGAAGCCATGGTGGTGACACGCCATGATTCAACTTGGGGAAACATTGGGTTAGACCGTGTGACGGAAGCCAACGCGTGCCATAGCTCTGTGCCAATGCCGGAGAGGCTTGGGTGGGGGGCGGGGAGGGGTCGTGGCGGTGGGGAGGGGGGCTGCAGGAATCGCAGTGCCTCCGTCAGGGACCCTGGGTCAGCCGGGTCAGCGGGTGAGTCCCACCGCCGTGCAGACCACAGCCTAACGCCTGCCGCCCCTTGCCTCTGCCCGCAGAGATCCGCACGCAGCTGGTGGAGCAGTTCAAATGCCTGGAGCAGCAATCAGAGTCCCGGCTGCAGCTGCTTCAGGACCTCCAGGAGTTCTTCCGCCGGAAAGCTGAGATTGAGCTCGAGTACTCCCGCAGCCTGGAGAAGCTGGCCGAGAGGTTCTCCTCCAAGATCCGCAGTTCCCGGGAGCACCAGTTCAAGTGAGGAGGGGGCGGGGGCGGGGCCCTGCGTCTAGGGGAGGCAGCAAAGCACAAAGGAGGCAAAGACGCCCTGGAGGCAGATGGTGTGCTTTTAAGGCCTTGGGGATGCCAGTTACGGACCCTTCTGTGCGTGACTTCCTCCGTGGAGAGTGAGGATAGAGGTTGTTCTCATGCATAAGGATGCTGCAGGGAGTGAGTGAGGAACTCGGAAAAGTGCTTGTCACAGACAATACGTGCTCAGTAAATTGTCCTTGCTGTAGCTATTTTCCTACCGAGCACCAGGCACTGAGCTAGTCTTCATCTGGGCCAGAGTGACCTCCCCCCTCCTTTCAGGACCCTCGGACCCTTTTATCTGGGGACCAGCCAGCCCACTTCCCAACTCCCTCACACAGGGATCTCAGAATCTCTTCTCCATGGACTGATGCTCAAGGCATCCCTTCTGCTTACTACCCTGGAGGGTCGGTACCCCCGGCTCTTTCTCTGCTTCATTTATTTACAATACACAAACTCCCCGAGCCCTGATTTCTCTTGCTCCATACTCTGGGTTTGTGACTGCAGATCCCCTCAGGCACTGACAGGGCAGCCTCTGAGTCTGCCAGCAACACAAAACCTCTTTGCCTTGAACCCACTGGGGCCAGCCTCTTCCAGCGCAGGTAGGAGGTAGCAACCTCACCGGGAAGGCGTTCACGGGGCAGGGTGCCTCTGTGGAGCGCTCTCTCTCTCTCTGCCATGCTCCCTGGACCTTCTCCTCCATCTCTCCAGCCAGTCGCCCTCGACCTCAGCAACTTGCTTCAACCCCCGACCTCTGGGTCTGATCCAGTTTTTCTCTCTACATTTAAAAAAGCTGTGGTGCATAGAACACACATAATATAAAATCTACCATCTTAACCATATTTAAGCATACAGTTAGGTAGCATGAAGGATACTCACACTGGTGTGCGGCAGTC
Organism: Mustela nivalis; assembly: GCF_964662115.1. NCBI lineage: Eukaryota > Metazoa > Chordata > Mammalia > Carnivora > Mustelidae > Mustela > Mustela nivalis. Next base: position 165,958,057 of record NC_139020.1, read on the forward strand.
ACTACAATACGCCCCCCACAACGCTTGTCATCTGGCGAAACAGAAACTCCAATCCCGTCAAACACTAACTCTGCATTCCCTCCCCCTCTAATCCCTGTCAACCACCACTGGACTTGTGGTCTCCATGAATCTCACTACTGTAGAGACCTCAGAGAAGTGAAATCATATAGCAGTTGCCCTTTCGTAACTGGCTTATTTCATTTAGTACAATGTCCTCTCGCTCCCTCCCTATTGTAACCTATGCCTTTTTAAGGCTGAGTAATATTCCATTGGGTGTACACAGCACATCGTGTGTATCTGTTCACCTGTCAGTGGACCCTACCTTACTTCCACCTTCTTCCCTATGTTTTTGCCTTCTGCTCTGGTCAGGGAGCGCTCTTCCTTTTAACTCCCATAAACATCTCCTCTCAACTGTGCTACAGCATTCAAACACTCACTTTTGTGGAAATTTTTTATCAAAGAGCAAAAATGCGTTGCATCTTTGCAAATACGCCTTGTTTTTCTACCCAATGTCATTTATTCAGACTTAGTCTGCAGGAGGAAGCTGCTTCTTCTTCTTCTTTTTTTTTTTTTTATTTTTAAGATTTTATTTATTTATTTGACACAGAGAAATCACAAGTAAACAGGCAGGCAGAGAGAGGCGGGGGAAGCAGACTCCCCACTGATCAGAGAGCCTGATGTGGGGCTCGATCCCAGGACCCTGAGATCATGACCTGAGCCAAAGGCAGAGGCTTTAACCCACTGAGCCACCCAGGCACCCCTGGGGAGAAGCTTCTATTAAAATAGCATCCAGGCACTGTCTACGCCCTTTCACACACATTATCTCATTTTTTGGTTAGATATTTTTGGGGAGGAGAGTGGGGAGAAAGTTTACTTTTTTTTTTTTCTTTCCAAATGATGAAAGTAAAATGCTCATTGTATGTAATTTAGAAAATACAGAAAAACAAGGGGGAAAAAGTCACTTGCACAGTCCTGCCCTTTGGAAGCAATGCTGCTCCCATTTTGGTGCCTTCTCTGGCCTATCTTTTCATCCTAACAACAGCCATGACAGTTTACCGAGTGCAGTACTGAGCGCTTGGGGCCGGGTGAGGGTCATTGCTCTGTCTTAAAGATGAGGACAGTGCAGCTCTGAGAAGCAGCTTATCCAGGCATGTCTGTGGGCCAGTCATTTCAAGAAGATGGATTTGAACCGTCATTCTCATTCTGCCTCATCGGCCTGAGATAAGAAAGGGCTGGCTGCAGCCGAGAACAGCGATGGGAACCGAAGTCTCCCCTAAAACCAGAGATAGAGACACACTCACGGAAACACTTATCTCTGGCTGAGCTGTCACTGGAGCCATCCAGGGTGGTGTGGTCAGGCTGTGGCTTCAGCTCCTGCCTATCTCCTTCCTTCCCATTTGCAGTGTGAATGTGGGGGAAAGGGGGAGATGTAAGGGCATGAGGGAGCGTGGGTGGGGGTCCCCTGTTCCCTCGCATTGCCTGTAATGGGCTCGGCCAACCCCTCATGGGTTCATTAAACAGAGGCCACCAGACGGAACAGGAGCCCCAGCTGGCAGTCGGGCCAAGCAGGCTGCTTGAGACACTATGAAATTCTAATTAGGGTGTGGGCTCAGGCCAGTGCAGCTGGCATAGGCCCTCTGCACGATGCTAATGTGGCTTTTGGAAGCAGGAGTCTCTAAGGGATGCCTGGACTAGCCCTTTGACCCCAGGGCCAACCAGTGCTACCTCTTTGGAGCTCAGTGAACAGGATCTGTGCTGGGCTCTGGGTCCTTTGTCCTGCTGTCCAGAGAAGGCTTGTCTTGCTGTCTTACAGTTACTTCATTTAAGAGTGTCCATCTCTCTGGCAGGTAGCCTCTCAGGACATTGAGGGCAGGGCCCAGATCTTGTTATCTTATTCCCACTGCAGTGGGCCCCAGCGCCAGAGAGAGATGGGGTATTTGTGCATGAGCAGGAGCAAGGGAAGGAGAAAATGTACTTAGTCTGTAAAACCTACTCTGGCTGAGAGATTTTGTTTAGAGAGGGAGTTGAGTTGCCCAAGATAGCCCAGCAAATGAGTGGCCGGGCTGGGACAGAAACTGTCTTAGTTCCTTCGGCTGCTGTAGCCAAGTACCATAGACCAGGTGGCTTGTAAATGGATTTCTCATCATGCTGGGAGCTGGAAGTCCATTAGTTTGCAATCATTTGATAGTTTCTTTCATCTTTTTATGTTTGATTGTTTATCTCTTTCTTTCGCTAGAGGGGAAATCCCACCGTGGCAGGAACTGCCTCTCCTGTTTCTTCTGATAAATCAGGGCCTGGTACCTCGTAGGTCCTCAGTAAATACTGGCTAAATAAACAAATCAACAAATCCAGAGTTTTATGGGCACACAGAGGAAGCACCGGGTCAGACTCAGAGGAGGTAACACCTGAACACTGAGGCCTGAAGAGCAAACAGGTGGCAGAGCTCAAAGAACATGGCCAGAAGGCCTGGGTGCCTGCCCCGACTGTACCAGTTGTGGGCATGTCCCCCCTCAAGAGAAGGGACAGTGTCTGAGAGCAGGAACTGTGTTTTGTTAGTTTTGGTGGTTCAGCATACCACACAGTCCAGGAAAATCAGAGGCCTCAGTGATATGTGATAGTAGAAAAGAAATAGATGATGATGGTATTATCCTCCAGATGTTCGACCTGCCCCAGTTAAACCCTCAGGCCCACCACTTGAACCTTTCTTGGAATCATGTGCTACAGGGTGCTCAGCCCCAGTGAGCTCAGCCCCACTGAGCCCAGCCCTGACAGTGCCAGCATGGCTGCATTCTCAGCGTGCAGACCGCTGATTCTCATTGGGTCTTCACGTGGTGGAGAGCAGAGAGAGAAAGCAAGTTCTCTCCTGACTCTTCTAAGGGCACTAATCCCATTCATGAGGGCTCTGCCCTAATTCTAATTACCTGCTGAAGGCCCGATCACCTGATAACCGCCATACTGGGCAGTATATATGCCATATACTGCCCAGTATGGAACACATACAAATATATGTGTTCATACACACACACACACACACACACACACACACACACACACACACACACACATATATATATATATATATATATATATAATATGATATATGACTTTTAAGGGAACCCAGACATTCAGTCCATAATAAGAGCTCAGGTCTCTTGATCTTGATTCCTCCATTTGCTCTTTATCTTCCCAGGCAATTAAAAAAAAAAATACATACATGGGATGCCTGGGTGGCTCAGTTGGTTGGACGACTGCCTTCAGCTCAGTCATGATCCTGGAGTCCCGGGATCGAGTCCCGCATCGGACTCCCAGCTCCATGGGGAGTCTGCTTCTCTCTCTGACCTTCTCCTCATTCATGCTCTCTCTCACTGTCTCTCTCTCAAGTAAATAAATAAAATCTTTAAAAAAAAAAATACATACACACACACACACACACACACACACATATGCAGCTGCCCAGGTACTTTGATGGACATAAATGTAATACATGTATTGCTGGTTATCTATTCTGTGTAACAGCAACACTTGGTACTAAAACGCAGTACCTCATGGTTTAGGGGGTCAGGAATTTGGACAGGGCTCAGTCAGGTGATTTTCCCGCTTTATGGGTCTTTGACTGGGATCACTGATGATCACTGGCTGGCAGCTGGGCTGGGTCCAAGAGGGCTTCACCTATATGCATGGTGTTTTGGTGGGCATGGTTGCAAGGATGGGCCCAGCTGGGCTGCCTCCTTCCCTGTGTGGTGTCAGGGCCTCTATACCTAGCATTTCAGCTGGGTGTCTGACACGGTAGCCCAGAGACCCCATTTCTGTTTTTGAAAGATGACCCTTGATTGGGGGCAGCACGCATGGAGCAGACGGATGGTGATGATTGCCAGAGGCATGGCAGAGCAGGCCAGGAGGGGGTGGGCCGTGCTGGGCAGTCTTTCAGAGGTAGGAGTGGAAAAGAGGAATCAAGGGTATCTTCCCTTTCTGACTTGACAGAAGGACTTGAAAAGAGTGAGGCAGAAGCTGCCATCCTGTGCCGAAATCATCTGTGTTCTCGTCTGTCCCCTTTTGACAACCCTTGGGTGATGGGCTCGGAGATGGCAGCGAGGGTGGCTATTGACCCGGGGGCCTGAACACCCAGCACCAGGTTTGGCATATGGCTGGCACTAAACGTTTGTTGAACGAACGAATGAAGCTCAAGTGGTAATTGGAATTGCTCTGCGGTGGGGCTGGTGGGAGGCAGGGAGGGGGACATCTGTCTTCTGGCTACCTTAGGAGCTTGGTGGGGCCATTTGGGCGAAGGGTTACCCACTCCTTGTGCCCGGTGCCTGACATAGTGTTGCTGAGAGGACCGTGTGTGGGCTTCGTAGTGCTGTCCCTGACTAGGGAACTGGGACTGCAGATGTTAGAACACGTGTTTAATAAAGTGTGGTCCCGACACAGCATCACATGGAGACTTGTCAGACATGCAAAATCTGGAGCCTCCCCTCAGACCTGCTGAATGAGAAACTCCAGGGGTAGGGCCCAGCAATCTGTATTTTAAAAAGCCCTCCAGGGGATTCTGAGGGTTATTTATGTGTAAGAGCACCCATTGTGATGATTTTCCAGATAATAAATTATGTACAACTCTCTCTAGGCCCCTCTGGCCTCCGAGCCCCCTCTCCTTCCCCAGAGTCAAATCCATAATCCCCTGCTCTTTCCCAGCCAGCCCTCGCCTGAGGTTGGCTTATCCTCTTTAAGACCTGGAACTGGGGGCCCTTCCTGAGTTGGCGGGGGTGCACCACAGCTCCAGATTTCCATCTGGAATATTAGCTCTACCTGCAAATAGCACTGTGTGTGTGAGGTGATGTTCTTTTCTATTCTGATGCTTTTAATTTGTGACATCTCTTACCTCCCAGGGGATATACCTGAGAAAAATACTTTCTCTAGCAGGTTAAGTGTTGGCCGCTGTTATTTGGATAGCCGTGGGGGAAAAAAAAGCAAATGTGTTTAAAATTGGGAAAGTCAGATTTTGGAAAGAACTGGGAGGTGCTTGGCTAGCTGGTGAATAATGTTTAATATTCTCTGCAGTGAAGGTCTGGAGCATCCCTCAGCTTCACGGAGTGGTTGGCAGGAGGATTCCAGCCAGCAACTAACCTTTCTGCACAGATGTAGTATTTCCCTAAAAAGATGCTATAATTTAGATTTAACCTTTCAGGTGAATCCTAAGCAGAGAAGCGCTTTTGCCGTAGGTAAGTTGAACCTGTGAGTGTGCAGAGGATTCAGAATGCAAAGGTTTGCATAGAACAAGGCAGGGACAAAGGGAAAAGATCCTCCAGGTGGGGCTCCTGTCTCATTCACAGCTACTTCTATTATTATGACTAGTATCACACTAGTCATAGCTTTCCAGTAATACTTTCCAAGAGCTGGTATTCTCCCAGTATGGCGTGCCAGCCGGATCTTCCCTGATCGCTCGGTGCCTGTGCTGTGCTGGTTGTTCAGTCTTTCAGATATCCATCACAGCCACATTACCATGAGCCAAGGGTTCTACTAGGTGTCCTTTTTCTCCCTTAAGATTTTATTTATTTATTTGATAGAGAGAGAGCAGGCATATACATGTGCACAGAGGGAGTGGCAGCGGGAAAGGGAGAAGCAGGCTCCCCGCTGAGCAGGGAGCCCAACCTGGGGCTCTATCCCATGACTCTGGGATCATAACCTGAGCCAAAGGCAGGCGCCTAATTGACTGCGCCCCCCAAGAGCCTAAGCTACTAGGTGTCTCGCATGCATTGCCTCATTTAACTTCGTAGTAAACATTTGCGACCTTTGAGGCAAGTACTAGCTCTGTCTTTTTAGTTGAAAACATGGAGATTTTTTTGAGAAATTAAGGAATTTGCCCAGAGGGACACAGCTAGAGCAAGTAAGTGGCAGAGCTAGAATCCTAATCTTGGTTTATCTGGTTCCAAAATGCGAAACTGCTTCAAGCAGCACGACTTTGGGTATCCGCTCACGTCCCCCGGCTGGCTTAGCCTTCCTGCGAGCTGCCCATCTGTCTAGACCAGCGCTGCGTGTGTGGGCATTTAGAGTTCCCTTCTGTCCTGGCCAGCTCCCGCTCTTCTCAGCAGGGCCAGCTCAAGTCTCATTTCCCCTGGGAAGCCCCTGCCCTAGATCCCAGGCGCCTCGTCCTCTGCTTCTCCTCTGGCCTCCCACGGTGATCTGTATGTCCCTCTCATTATTATTATCAGATGACCAAGAAATGATCCAGCTCATACACCAGTCCTCCCATTCCAGTCTGCTGGCCGCAAGAAGGCAAGGGTCGTTTCTAGTCTCTCCCTCTCTGATCAGTAATAGAAGGTTTTTTGAATGAATAGCTGAAAAGACTGAGATATTACCAAATACTTTCTTCAGACACATGAAAGCAGTAGACTTACTTTGTGTGGCTGCAGAAAGGAGAGAGGGGAGGTCCAAGGATAGCATTTTCAGAGAAACAGACTTCACCTTGACCTGGAGAACATTCCAGTAGCTAGAGCTATCCAGGAAGGAAAGGGCTGCCTTGAAAATGTGAGTTCCCGTCCAGGGAGTGTGTGCACAAAGGCCAGGCATTTTAAGTGGACATTACTGCAATATGAGGGATGGCCAGATCAGAGTGGTGCAGCTCAAAATGAAAGTGGGATCACTGAGAGCACATGAACCATACATATTGAATTATCTTTTTAGTTCTTTCAGTCTCCGTGGCTGGCTCAAGGAGACGGTCTCTCCGTTTGGTCACTAGTGTGTTGCTAATGCCTCACTAATCTAAGAGAATGGACCACAGGCACCAGCATCTGCCTGGGATTGAATGATGCTGTTTTGTTTTCCTTGAACTTACTTTTTCAGTTCACTTTTTATTTATGGCAAGTGATGCTGGTTTTTAAAATTTTATTTTAACTCAGGCTAGGGAAAGTCCTTGGTAAATAAATTCATTTAAGTAAAAATAAGCAGTGAATAGGGAGGTATTAAGTATTGTGGTTTTGCAAAAATTGCAAAAATCCTGAGGCCCGTGTAAGACCCCCCCCAGGGTCCCTTTTAACTCCTCCTAGAGAGTAAGCACTTGCATCAGTACCCAGTCCGTCCCCACCTTGCTGTTTTCATTGCTGGGAGTAATTTCAAAGCAGAAGTCTCAGCCAAAGAGTGGCCTTTGCAATAGCTACAACCCCTTTTTCTCCTTCCATGTTTGTCCTTCTGGCCTTCTCCTAGATCTGTACCAGCTTTCTGAGAATCTGCAGAGACTATAATCAGCAACTTCCGAAGTGTTAACCACGGTGTGGTTTAGTAATGTATGATATGCTCTATATAAATCTACACATGCATATCATCTGCATTTTATTTTAAAAATGAAAAATAGTTGATGCAATGAAGGAGATTTTTTTTAAGAATACTTAATTTAGAGAGAGAGAGCACACACCTGTGAATGAGTGGTTGGGGGAGAGCCAGAGGGAGAGAGAAACCCAAGCAGGCTCCTCGCTGACCATGAGCCTAACCTGAAGCTCTATCTCAGGATCCTGAGTTCACTACCTGAGCCCAAACCAAGAGTCAGATGCTTAACCAACTGTGCCACCCAGGTGTCCCAGTAATGAAGGAGATTTTAACAAGCAGTAATGTGCAGGGGATTACTTTTGACTCTATTCTATTAGACAAATAGGTTAATAACAACCTTCAAAGATTATATAGTACCTTACACTTTGCAAATTGCCTCCCCAGCCTTAGCTGCTTAAATGCTCCCAAGAATCCTGGTGGAACTGGGAGTCAGAAAAAGTGTCATCATCCCCACTTGACACACAAGGGGTCTGAAGGCCAGGCAGGGTGTGTCCTGGTTCAGGGTCCACAAGTGATTGGTGAGAGAACCAACCAGAGGAGCTATGGGTCAGGGCCCTTCCTCGCCTAGCACTGCATGCACAATGGTGTGCTCATTTCACAGATGGATGAACCAAGGCTAAGGGGTTTGCAGGGAAAGAGAAGATGAGGTTGGCCCGGCATTGGTTAATGAGGCAGAGATATTCATTTTGGTACCAAGGATACTTTGAGCAAGTTAAAGGGGGAGCTCAGACATGCTGCCGGACACTAGAGCCAGTGTGCTGTCACTTTGAAGTATGGGGAATGACTGACTGAGTGAATCACTCTGTCCCAGGGTGGAGGGGGAGTCCCAGGACCATTTGTATTGGGTCTTATAGTATATGTGAGAGTTTGCAGTGGGAGAAGGTAGTAATGGGAGGAGGAAAACCAACAACAGAAAACCTACCAAGGGTCATGTATCTGTACATCTGTCACTGGGTTTTTCCTAATAACCTAGTGAGGTGCTAGTGGTAATAATTAAGTGATGACATCAATTATTATTATCATATGCTGGGTTTGATGCTAAGAGCAGCCAATGAATTACCTCATTCAGTTCTTGAGGCACCCTTGGGAGGTGGGTGTTATCAACACTATTTCACAGATAAGGAAAGAAACACTTAACTGGCTTCTCAAGTCATCCTGCTTCCAACATGGGTAAGCAGATCCTGTCTCAGGTGACCCATAGATGTGGTCTTTCCCCTTCAGAATTATTCTCTTTCAGGGCTGACGTTAGTCAAAGGTAGCTTCTAAGTCAGTGGGTTTCAACTGGCTCTCCCTGTTCTAAGAACTCACATTTACCACCTGCTTTGTGGTGGTTCTAAGGCAAAGCCCCAGGATAAACTCTTCACCTTCGCTTAGTTGGCTGCTCTTATTCCCACCTGGCCTTCCTGCCCCAGTGAGCTCATCACTGGCCACTAAAACCTTCATTCAGCCTTGATCTCTGCCTAACTGCTTCCATTTCCACTGTGCCTTCTCTCGGTCCTGACTTAGCCAGTGAGCCCCAGAACAATCTATGTCCTGTTTTGACTTCACAGCTTTACATTCAGGCTTTCCTCTCCACGCAGGAACCTCCCATCTTTGCCCTTTCCACCTGGCAAACTCTTATGTGTACTTCAAGGCCCAATGCAAATGTTCCTGGGACTCTCCCTCTATCCTGAGGCAGAATTAGCCCCTCCCTCCCTCCTCTAGGTTCCCATTCCTCACCCAGCATAACAGAGCAGATGTCTGTTACTCACTTCTGCTTAGCATCTCTCCCCCTTTCTTCTGATAACATCGTTGAGATTTTTCCTCTGGGGAATCATCCCTGAGCAATGGAGGGTATGAAATTGGCTCTGCTTCCTCTTGGTCCCAGATTTTTAATTGAATGCAGCATGATTCCAGGACTCGTAGTGGACTGCAGTGGGGAGGCTGTCTTTCCCCCGGGATTATTATCAGCCAGGATATTTTTGGTCTGTAGAAGACCTGTCTGAGAGTGAAGCCAACACAGAGAGAGGAAAGCAGAGCCAAGAGATGGGGACACCAAGACCAGATCCTGAGGGCATCCTTTGAGTTCCTGAATCCAGCTGTCCCTGAGGCCAACTTCTTCCTATTCCTTTATATTTTTTTGATTAAAATGTTTGATCCTTTAAATTTTCCCTCCTCCCACTTACTATCATTTTTGCCTAAGCCAGTTTGAAGTATTTCTGTCACTTCAACTAGAGGAATCCTGACCAATAACCATAATAATTCTTAGTTTGCATTAATTGTACCTAGTAGACTGTGAGCTTTATCAAGGCACTTCTAGTTACCTTTTCCGCCTGTGACTAGAGAGTGCTAAGAACATGACAGATGTTCAAAAAACATTAGAAGAGCGAGTGAGTGAATGGGTGAATGAATGAATGAATTTGATTCTGCCAAGAACTATGAAGGAATACAAAAAAATACAAGAGATTATCCTGCCTTCAAGGGGCTTATGGAATAAGTGAGGGAATATGCCCCATGAATGTGAGTGGTGATTGATGAACTAAGTAACAGTATAAAAGATGTCTGGAGGTAACTGTCTTGAGTAGATCCAAATGAGCAGTTTGGACAGATCTCAGGTAACCCCTGAAGGAAGAGCCTTGTGAACAAGACTTCTGAGAGTGGGTTTTTGCTGTGTGGCAAGAATACCGGAAGGCATTCCAAGCGAGTGAAGACGGAATGGACACAGGTGCCAAGGCAGGAATGCCCATGAGCTAGGAAGAAGTAGCTCCTGCTTCCCAGATTTCAGGAGCCTCATTGTCTTGTCATTGAAGCTAAATACATGAAAGGGTCCTACATAATGACCATCCACTGTTTTCATTTTTGTGCTTCTTATGAGGCTTTTCAAATAAATAAGTTGGGAGATCAGGAACAAAAAAAGCCTTTGTCAGCTCATGTATAAGCATTTTTTGTTTTGGAAAACACAGTCGATGTTGTCGATATCTGAAGGCCCTCATTGGCCACTGAATCACTCACCCACTCATATGACAGATGAGACAGTAAAGCCTCAGAGAGGTAGAGTGACAAGCCCCCAAAACACACAGCTGATTAGCAGCAGAGTCAGGATCTGAACGTCTTCAACTCCCAGTACGATGGCTTCAGATTCCTTGGGAGGCAAAAAATAGATAAATGAAGAAACCCATCACTAGCTAAGAGATTTTGTCCACTGCATGGAGAAGGTTTCTGCAAGTGGAGAGGGGGATGAGAGAAAGGGCTGGACTGGCCTTGAATGCCAGCTGATAGGGTCAAACTTTATCCTCTGCATCATGGGCCCATTCCTGTCTCAGAGGGACCACAAGAAAGAGCCTGAGTGATCACATGAACTCTCCTTGGGCTCCTGATCCCCTTGGGGCAGCAGTCTGTTAGGAATTGAATTGTGTCCTCCTCAGATTCACAGGTTAAAGTCCTTTCCCCCCAAAGATGAAAAAGTGACCTTATTTGGAAAGAGATCAGAAAGTTAATATAAGCGTAAGTGTGGGTCCTAATCCAGTATGACTGGTGTCCTTTTGAAGCGGGGTCATTTGTACACAGACACATGCAGAGGGTAAGCATGTGAACTCGAAGGCAGAGGTTGGGTGATATGACTACAAGCTAAGCAACACCAAAGATTGTCAGCAAATCACCAGAATCTAGAGGAGAGGCATGGAACAGGGTCTCCTCACTGCCCCCAGAAGGAACCAACCTGGTGACACCTTGATCTCAGACTTGTGGCCTCCAGAACTGTGAGACAACACATGTCTGCTGTCTACGTCCCCAGCGTGGTCCTTCGTTATGGCAGTACCAGCCTAGATGCCCACCCTGTTCGTCAAGGCCCCAGCGCGTGCTCCCTCTCCAGCCTTGTCTCTACCCCTGGTCACTTGCTGTCTGAGTTGTGGCCACACATACCTTCCCTCAGTTTTCCACAGTGTTCATGCACACACAGCCCTCACACTGCTGGGAATGCTCTCCCTTACCTCTGGGTTATGCCGAAACCTCCCCAGCCTTCTGGTTCTAGCTTATCCTTCTGGATACTTTTCATCTCTTTAGCCTACTGTGTGTCTGGGCCTGCCTGGCACTAGAGGAACAGTGGTCAACGTAACGGATGGAAGCTTGAGAGGAGGCAAAGACCAGAAAGAGAAAGTAAATGAACAGCACCAATCTCAGGAATGGTGATGCGGTAATAATAAAATAGGGTTTTGTGCTAGAGACCAAGGAGCCACTGAGGGTCAGGGAAGGCCTCATGCAGGTGAAACAACTCGACTGCAGTCTCAGTGACAGGAAGGACCTGTATGGTCGACTGATACCCACTTCCGTCTTCCTGGGTTGAGGTGACCCCCATTTCAAACTCTTGAGGCACCATGCATTTCTCCTTCATAGCCCCCACCACTGATGCAATTTTCTAATTTATTTACGTGATTCTTTGATGATCACCTGAGGCCCCCACTGGGCTGTACACTCCATGAAGTAGGGAACGTGACTCATTTTGCTTACCACTGCCTGGTGCAAAAGACCGCGCTCAGTTAATATTTGTGGAATCACTGAATCACGCTCCACGCAAGGGCGATGAATTCCAAATCCCGCTCGGGGCAGCTTAGGTAGCAAGGAGTTACCCATACCTTTTGGGCCCTGGAACTAATTGAGGGAGCTCTTTTCAGGGGCAGCTTTGCAGGCAGTCTTCTGAGCAAGACCCAAGGACATGCTGGAGGAGAGCAGGAAGCCAGAGGCAGGGATTTGGCATCTTGGGGATGGTGTCAGCTGCACGAGCCTGCCTCTCTCCCAGAGGAACCACAGTCCCAGGGCAGGGGGTTTGGATCCATCTGCAGTGTAGGGCTCTGCAAAGCTTGGAAATAGGTTCTGTTTGCTAAGCGGAATTTTCCAGCCCCCAGCTGAGAAGCCAGAGAAGCTGGCTCCTTGCTAATGTCATTTCCCTAGCTCCCCAGCTTGGCAAGGCCCGGCTTCTCTAGCTGCAGTCTCTTCGAGCTTCATACCCAGCTCCCCTAGCCAAAGAAAGAAAGCTGTGACTCACCAGAAATTTTCATTGCTGTTTTCTGGCCAAAAGAAAAAAAAAAGAAAAAGAAAATAGATATACATATATATGTGAAAGTTCTCACATCATGCCCTAGCTCAGCAGCTTCTGCCGGCTGCATAGACAGTGGGATGCAAGATGGGAAAAGCAGAAAGGCTGTTCAAGATGTGCCTTAGAGGAGAGAGCACCTACCGGGTTCACTGCGACATCTTCCAAAAGCGTGGCCACAACAGGCAGAAATGGCTGCTGGCACGGAGAACTGGGTCTTAGGTCAAAGGGGTCCTGTTCTCAAAAGGGACAAATAACCTCCTAAGAAAGGACGGTGGGTGTCCAGTTCTGCCCTGTGTGGTTTGGGTGCTTCTTTGTGCAGTCCCCATACAATCCAGATGGCCAGTGGGATGGTGACTGATAAGCTTGCCAAGGGCCCTTAACTCCCTACATCTGTCCCCTCCCCCACTTTGCCTTCTGGGCTCCAGCCACACTGGCGTTCATTTAGTTCCTTGAATGCACCAAACTCCCCTGCCCTGCTGTGAGCCTGTGCCTATTCTGTTCCCTCTGCCTGGGCCTTCTCCCCTGAGCCACATCCCCTTTACTTGGCTATCCTCCCCCACACACTTTTCCTTTAGTGCCCAGCCTAAAGAGACTGTTCAGGGATTACTTAGGGACCCCCAGGCCAGGTCCCCTTGTTATGGGCTCTCGTGGCACCATGCGCTGTCCTCTCTAGCACTTTCATAGGTGTAACTTGACACGCGTTTGCGGCGCTCCTTGAGGGTGTCTGTCTCCCCCACTAAACTGTAAACTCTATGGAGGCAGGAACTGTGTCCCTTGTGCTCAAAATTATGTCCCTAAGGTCTAGTCCTTATGAAGTATTCAATAAAAATGTACTGAATGGATGAACGGCTAAAGGAATCACCATGGAGCTGTTTTCAGATGTTTAATCCCAAGGCTCACGGTACAGTTTAAGTAGCCAGGCCACAGGGAACAAGTGACCTGCATAAAGTCACACAGGCAGTGTGGTGGACACTGGTGAACACCCACCCTCAAGTCCAGGCTTCTTTCTGTTTTGTCATGCTGGGTCCCATCTGTGTCTCTTGCCTCTTCTTCTTCTTCTTTTTTTTTTTTTTTTTTGAAGATTTTATTTATTTATTTGATAGAGAGATAGAGAGAGCACGAGTAGGCAGAGCAGCAGGCTCTCCACTGAGCAGAGAGAGCTAGATACGGGGCTCCATCCCAGGACCCTGGGATCATGGCCTGAGCCGAAGGCAGCTGCTTAACCGACTGGGCCACCAGACGCCCCTTGCCTCTTCTTTCTGATATGGTGAGAGCCTGGTATCATTGTGGCCAAGAGCACAAGTGGCAGCTTTCCATGGAGTGGTCAGCTCTGCGCCTGACCCAGTCCTGTTCACCCCAGCCTTTTAGTCTACAAATGAGCTGCCCCATACCAAGGGAGCCAGGGCTGGACGAAGGTGAGGGGAGTAGAACAAGCAGTCTCCCATGCTGGGATAGACCAAGAGGATGGGCCCGCTGGTTGAATGGCAGGCCCGGGCGCATCTCTGCTGAGAAGGATGAGCTAGCCCATTGTCCCCATCCTAGATAACAAGGGAGGGGAGGAGCCCAGCCTGGCCCTGTCCCTCCAGCTGCAGCCTGGCCAGGCCTCCCAAGGATTTGCCTCTTCTGCCACATGGTCCTGCACTTTGTGAAGACTCCCGTGTCATTCCATGGTTTCAAATACCATCCGAGTGCTTGCTCCTAGTTTCCCCATTTGTTTCTCTAGCCCAGATATCACCATCCTGAAGCCCTGTAGACCTGTCATGTTCAAACAGAGCTCCTCTCCTTCCCCCCCTACCTCACCACTGCCCTGCTTCCCCTCAGCTTCGCAGATGCCACCCCTGTTCTCCCAGGAAACTTGGGATTCATCATGGAATCACCCCCATCCCACACCCCATCCTCTCAATCTCCAGGGCCAGTCTGTTCACTACGTAGATATTTCTCGAATCCCTCAACTTCCCTTTTGGCCCCTTTAAGCCTGTTCTGCGCAGAGCAGTCTGCAAATGTAGTTTTACCCGGTCCCTCCCCTGATCTAGACCCTTTGATGGTTCCCCACTGACTTGAGAACAGAGCTCAAACTCTCGAATGGGACTTTTAAAGGCCCTTGGCTATGTGGCTTCTTCCTCATTCTCCAACCTCATTTGTCACTCCCACCTCCAGCCCAGAATACCATGCACGAGCCCCCCCGCCCCCCGACTACGTTCTGTTCACCCACGTACTCTCTCTAGCATCCCTCTGGGCCTTTGTTCGCCGTATTTCTCCATCTAGAAAGCTCTGCCCTTTCAAACTCCTTTGCAGCCTTTATTTCTCAGTCTAGAAAGTGCTTCCTCTGGGAAGCCATCCACCACCTTGCCACCAAATGCGGGCAAGGGGGCCCTGCTCTGCTCCACAGCTGCTTCTCATCACTCCGTTCAGGAGGCTGTATCATCATCTTCTGTGTGTCCCCCTCAGTTCAGTGAGTGGAAGGCATGTGGGAGCAGGGTCTTGCCTGCTGTGGTCCCTGCTGCATGCAGCACACACACGCAGTGAGTGAGTGAAGCCTGAGAGGACTGAGGCCCTCATCTTTCCAGCAGCTGCTCACTCTGGCTTGCTGAGTCCTTGGTTGCTTTCAGGTAGCTTTGTCCCCCATGCCTCCGCACCCCCTGCCTCCCTGCCTAATTCCTGTCCGAGACCTCTCAGATTGCCTTTGCCCACGGTTTTGGATAAGGAAAGTGTCATCCTTTCTGTCTTTCTCTTACTGACTCTCTCTGACCAGGTGACCTAATTTAATGGTCCCCAAGCCATCCCAGCACTTCTGTACCCTTTCAAGATCACTCGTCTTCTTTCTCCTCTGCCTGAAATTCACCTTCTGGCTGTGACTTCCATAAATTTTGTACATTTAATTCCCCAGTGCACATTCCCCGATTTAATTCCCCAATGCTGTTCAATTCTTGCATCCCAGACTGAGCTAAGCCCCTGAAGTAATTTAAGTAACAGCTCAATTATCTCATCTCTCCTTTAATCTTTCCATTTCTATCAGCACCTAAGAAGCAGTGAAAAATGGGATGTGCAAAGTGTTTTCTGCCCAAACCTGCTTCTCCCTTGCAGTTCTTATCTCAGTCTGTGTCATCAGCTTCCACCCCGTTGCCTGAGATCCAAAGCTTGGAATCACTATCCGTTCCTCCCGCCTCCTCCTTCCTTTCTATTTCCAGGAGGCCTCCAAGATTATCTGCTCTTCTCTTGAGGTATCTCTCAAGCCCAGCCTTCTCTGGCCATACTGCTACCCATCCAGAACCTCAACATCTCTCTTCTCCTGGACTAAACAATTCCTTTCTGGTCCTCCCTCCAGCTCCATGCCTATGCCTACACCCATCCATCTTCCCATCCACTCATCCATCTAGCAGTCCACTCATCTACCCACCATCTACTCGTTCACCTAACCACCCACCCATCTATCCATCCATCCATCCATCCATCCACCCACAAATCCCTCCACTCACCCATCTATCCACCCATTCCTCCACTTACTCATCTATTTATCCATCCATCCATCCATCAGTCTGCACTCAGCGATCTAAACATACATTGATTAGATCATACCTTTGCTTAAGTAACTTCCATGACTCCTCACTGCCTATAGCAGGTATTCTTAGCCCTGGTTGCACGTGAGAATCTTATAGAAAATGTTTTTAAAAATGCTAATACTAAGGCTCTACACCTAGAGATTTTGATTTAGTTGTTCTTGGATTGGACTTGGGTCTTGATGTTTTCTGAGCTCCTCAGGTGATTCTAGTATGCAATCTAGTGCAGAACCATGTGGCTTAGAGACTAAGTTCAAAGCTCATTAGCCTGGCATTCATTGCCCCCTATAATCAAGCCCTTAATCTGTCTCTCCAGCTTCATGTCTTTCCAGTCTTCCCCTAACATATTTGAAGGTCTAGTTCTACTGTGCTATCATCTGTCTTTTATGCCTGCTGCCCTCTGTCTACAATTCTATTTCTCTCCACCCCTCTGTTTGGAAAACTCCTACCCGTTCTTCAAGACCCAGCACAAATGTGTACTTTTCTCATAGGTCTCTCTTCCATAGCATCCACTATGAGTCAGGCACGTTGCTGGGTGCTGGATGTGTGCCCAGACAGAACAGTCTGATGGAAACTCTTTAAGGAAAATGTTCTCTGAATGTTTTAGAACACCCAGAGGGCTGGTTAGAGAGAACATGGATGCTGGGCCTAGCCCTAGGATTTCTTAGTAAATGTCCTGCGGTGGCCCTGAGAACTTGCATTTCCAGCAGGTTCTCCACTGATGCCAGTGTTATTGGTCTAAGTACAGAGTTTGAGGACCCATGCCTTAGCGTGTGGCATGCCGAGGAGGTGTCTTTGAAGGTGAGACTAAAAGGAAGAGAAGGAGGCAATCAGGAGAAGGGCTGGGGCTCATGAATTCCAGATGGAGGGAATAGCATGTGTGAGGGCCCCAGGTGGGAGAGAACCTGGCACAAAGGAAAGGGGCCGGTGTGCCTGGGATGTGGAGAGCACAGGAGGAGAGCGGCGCTTCTCCAACTTCTCAAGCAGAACTGACGCTCTGCATGTGTCTATTATAGCACTTTATCACCTCCCACTGTAATCCTTTCTTCTGCCTCAGCCACTTGGGAAGGAGCCCCTCCGAGGCACATCTGTGTCACTGTCACCCACAGCCCCCTGAGACCTTTCAGAGGAAATGCTGGGGGATTTGGGCAGGGTGATTATATTTTAGTGTTCTAGCGTTTTCTCTAGGCTATAAGCAAGGAGCGGTTCGTTCGTTGTTTCTATGGCACAGCCCATCCCTTCCTTTTTCTTTAGGCATTTTCCACCATAACCATCCTCTAAACCAAATTCCCTTCTCCCCAGTTCCTGCTACCTACATAGATTTTTAGCTCATTTGGTGACAGCAAGAAAATTCCTGTAAGTTAGGAGGCCCCTCCTTACCTGTCCTACCTAAGCTCCGGAGTTGGGGTGGGATGTAGGGCATGGGGGTGCTACAGGTGCCCAGAGGCTGTCAAGGCTGAACCCCCAGCACATCCCTTCAGCTGTGGGAGGAAGATGTGGACATAGTGAGAGTCAGCAGAATTCCCTCCCTCAAAAATGCTGCTACTGGGTGGCTGAGCATGTCCGTGATCAGCCTTTGGAGGTGGCCCACCTTGAGGGCATGAGGGGAGCAATGCAGGTCTGGGAGGGGGAGAACTTTGGAGACCACCATTCTCAGAAGGCCCTCTACCACATCCTGCCTATCAACCATTCCCCTTCCCACCCCGGGAAGCAGAGTGAGGGAGGAATCAGGATTAGGGGGCAAGAACCACCACGTATGGGAATGTGAGAGTATGGGTTTGATTTTGGTTTCTAATTACCCTTCCCTCTTTCTTCCTGGAGAATAGGATGTATATACCCTCTACTGTGGATGGCAGAGGGGCTTTGGGAAAACATAGACAAGAGAGGGATAACACCCCAGCTAATTTTTCAAAAACATCCCATTTCTCAAGCCTTGGGAAAATATGGTAGGTAGATCTCTGGTTCTCAGACTTTAGCATGAATCAGAATCCCTAAGAGGGTGTGTTAGAACCCAGACTGCCACCTCTAGAGTTTGTGATTCAGCAGGTCTGGAGTGGTGCTTGAGAATCTGCGTTTCTAACAAGATTCCCGGTGATATAGCAGCTGGTCTGAGGACCACACTCTGAGAACCCCTGCTTTAGCACAACACCCATCTTATTGGATGCTAAGAATCTCTCAATTGTTACAGGGGAAAGGTTATTTGTCTTATATGTACTTTACCCAAACATCCCATTTGGGAAGATGAGTTAACATCCTCCTCAATATAGAACCTGAAACCCTCCAAGCCCCCAGTTCCATGGAGAGACAGAGACATGTGTTTCCAAGAGGCCATGAGACAAAAGCTGGCCCTGGGAGAAGACAGAAGGGTTCAGGGAGGCAGCGAAGGGAAAACTTTTTGTTTTTCCACTGCATAATTTTAGAACTAATGCAAGTATTTCAAACACAATTGATTAAGTATTTCTTAGCCTCAGGGAAGGCAGCTTCTGCCCAGAAGGGAGTGACGCACATAGCAAATGCCACAAGCGTTGGGAGAGGAGAATGGGATAGGCCTTAGAGCCCAAAGTACTGGATTTGGCCCCAGCACTGCTCTGGGACCTTCGAGGGGGATTGCTTTACCAGCGTGAATGTGTTCTAATGAAACTGAGCTTGAAAGGGTCATGAGGGTCAAAGGAGCTATGGTGGATGACAATGCAGAACACTGTGTGGGTGACAGTTCCAGTGAAGCCAACTTGAGCTGCCTTGGTTTCCACAGGAAGGACCAGTACCTCCTCTCGCCCGTGAACTGTTGGTATCTGGTCCTGCATCAGACCAGGCGGGAGAGTCGAGATCATGCCACCCTCAATGACATCTTCATGAACAATGTCATCGTCCGCCTCTCACAGATCAGCGAGGATGTCATCAGACTCTTCAAAAAGGTGGGCAAGGGGGCCACTCCATTTGCTCAGATATCTCTGCCCCAGGCTGACCATGACAAAATTGCCAGCCAGATATGGTTTGGGGGGCGTAGGACCAGGAGGGCATGTGTGTTGTAGGGTTCAAGGGCCAAGGTCTAGATGTGGTGTCCCAGACTCTGAGTCTGAATCCTAGATATGGCTGGTGGCCTCAGCCACTTCAGCCACCACCTGCACAAAAATAAAAATTTCTGCATGGTTGGCAAGTACCACATGTTCATCATAGGAAATTTGGAAAGATGGCCATGAGCACACACAAAAATTAAAATCACCAGGAATGTTATCACTGCAATCATCACTTTGGTGCCGTAGGGATTTCTTTATACAAACATAGGCAAATACATTTTCTGTTAAGTTCTCATATGTATATGTTTTCCAGAATACATTTCCTGAATGAGATGAGACTGCATATATGATTTTACTCTCTGCTTATGTCATACGATAAATTATTTAACACTGCATCACAAAATTTTTGCATGTCAGTAAATTTATTTCTATGCCATTTTTTAATGATTCTGTAGTATTTCCTGATACAACTTACTATAATTTGTTTAATCAATCTTTTATTGTTGAACACTCAGCTTATTTCCATTATTTTACTCTTCTAAATAACACTGGGGTGAGCTGCTTTGTATGTTTGCTTTTGTCACATTCACTGCCATTATCTTATGGTTAGTTTCTGCAGCAGGACTTTTTAGGTCAAAAGTTTGCTCATTTTTAAGGTTTTTAACAAAGTGCATGGTTGCTTTCAGGAGGTTTTACTCATATAAATGCCCAGAAGGCCAGTGCACAGGGAGCAGTCACTTGTATGTGCCCCGAGTTGTCTGTGTCCCAAGCTCCTTGCACAGTCCCTGGCAAACACCAGACGCTGTGGAAATGTTTGTAGAACCGAACCCACCTCTGTGGACTTCAGTTTCCTTCTCTGCAAAATGGGCTCGTCCTCTAGCCTCTGTGAGCCTCCTCTTCTGTGTTGGTCAGAAGGAGTTAGGATCAACTACTTCCCAGGGACAGAGTGAGGGTTGAAGGAAACCACCCTGGCGTGAAGGAGGGGAGGTGTTACTGAGGGAGTGGCTCAGGGTGTGGTCTCTCAGTCGAGAGTTCTTAAATTTCTGGATTCACGATCCTGGTTCCTTCGTTTACTAGCTGGGTGTCCGGGCATTGTTACTTTAACTCTGTGTCTCAGTTTCTTCATTTGTGAGATGGGGATAAAAAGACGCACAGGGCAGTGGGGAGGATTAAGAAGGTGTTAACCCCAAAAAGTTAGGCATGGAGAACGAGTGTTCAGGCAAGTTGGCTACCATTGTACCAACCAGTCCGTAAGACTGTTCCTACTAAAATTATCGAGGCCGTCTGTTCTTGCCAGGCGCCAATTTTAGGGATTAGGTGACCTGGGATTGCTAGAAGCACAGGGAAGAGGACAAGTTGATTTGAAATGTAATAATCTGTCTGTGGTCTGTATTTGGATTGTCCACTTGGAGGATGACTTCTACAGTGGAACTGTAATCACAGGCTCGTTCCCTCCCACTGCACAATTTGCGCTGGTCCCTTCCCGGGGCCGTGTTTATGAAATGTCGTCCAAGTTGAATATTTGTGTAAGCAAACATAATCAGAAAGGTAAATACAGGGCAATAAAGAAAAAAAACCATGGTGGTTTGCAAAGCCAGGCTGAGGTGATTTCGGTCACTCACTCTGGTCCTAAGCTCCCGCCTGCGGCTGCTGTCACATCTTTTTTCCTGGGTGGGAGTGACTCGCAGAGAAAGGGTCATCAGGGCCGTTAGGAAACGAAGGGTCTTTTTCCTGACTGAGCCCTGGGACAAGTGAGATAAATCTTTTCAGTTCTCATTTAGGCTGACAGCAGCATCATTGGTGATGGAGGTTAACAGGGTAGAAAATAATGAAAAAAGGTCGACAGCTGAGCTTCTGGCTGCCTCGTTACCAGGCCACAGCTGGGAGGGCAACAAAGGAAGCGACCTGGCCCCTGTGGGCTGGGAGAGAGCTGGGGATGGGCCTGGCTGGCTGACGTAACACAGGGCCGTCCCTTTGTGTCACATCAGTGATAGATAATCTCGGCACAGAGGCTGCCCTCCTTCTGTATACTAATAGATCCCACAGACCTTGGTACAACAAGGGGGCCAGCCCCTGGTCAGACTGGGGGGGCGGTTGTCAGTCACCCCACTCTATAGATGAGGAGGTCTAGCCCACAAACCTGCAAGAGAACCCAGACTTGTCCACTTTTGGCCTGTGGTCACCACCAGCAGGAGGCAGTCTGGCTGGGTTTTGGGAGTTTGTTCCAGAACTGCTCCTCACGGACTTATGAACCTGGGCAAGTCTCTGAGCCCTCTGAGCCTCCACGTTGACATCTGGGAGATGGAGGCGGTGACAGTGCCCACTTCAGGGGCCTGCTTGGAAGAGTCGAGGTAGGCCAAGTGTCCAGCACAGGCCTGGTATCCAGCAGGTACTCATTCAATGGCGGTTCAATCTTGATCCTAAAGAATTGGACAACCTCCCCATGCCTGAGCTGGGTCCTAGGACTCTGGTGGGTGTTCCCACCAACTCATGCTCTGTAGGAGGTGAGAGTAGCTTCCAGGCCAGGTGTCCTTCCTGGGCTTGGGACTGGGGCAGCGACTCTGCCTGCTGGCTTTTCCCAGACTCAGGATGCTCTTTGACTTCATAACTTACCTCCTCACGATGCTCCAGCCCCCCTTTCATAGTGCAGTCTCCTCTGATGACTAGAGGCAGCACTTCAAATTCTGTGAGCCATCCCAGCATTCCTGTGGGTGGGTGGACAAATGCTTGCAGGTGGCCCTTGCTTTAAGTGTCAGATAAAGATCTGTCATAGCAAAAGGAACTGGCTGAGACCTTAGACACCATCCTAGTGGTCAGAGCTCTTATGGTGAAACCTGACTCAGCTGGCTTGAAGGAAGAAAGGCACTTAACCTCCAGAGCCAAGGCGTTGGGGCTTCAGGGCACAAAGGAACTTCATTTCTCTGCAACTCTGCTCCAATTTTCTCTGTTTTCTAATATTTTTTTTGGCATGGGGTGAAGGGCTCTCTTGTAGTCTCTCTCCATGTGGTGAGAGACAACCGCATGGCCTCTGCAGCTCTGGGCTCACATTCCCACCTGCTTCAAGTCTTATAGAAATTGAGAGAGCTTGTCTCCCAGAATGGAGCCTTCTGGGCTCTGACTGCCCAGCATGGGTCATGCTTGCTCTCCTGGAGCTGCTCCGGTGGCCAGCAAGATGCTGTGCTCTGACTGATGGGGCCTGGAAACATCCCCACCCCAAAGCTGGGTGTGCATTCAACTCCACCCAACCCATGGAGTCTTCTTACAAGAAGGGAGAGAGGTGCCTGGGTGGCTCAATTAAGCATCTGATTCTTGATTTTGGCTCAGGTTGCGATCTCAGGGTCATGAGCTTGAGCCCTGCATTGGGTTCTGCTTAAGATTCTCTCTTCCTCTGCCCCATCCACCCCACCTCTGCTTGCTTTTGCTTTCCCTCCGACTCTCTCTCTTAAAAAAAAATAAAAGAAGGGAGAAATAAAGCAATAGATGTCCACTAGGTCTCTGTTCCAGTCCCTTTATCATCCTCTGAAGTTTTCCCTCTGCTAGATGTCCCTCATAAAGGACCTTCATTATCTCTCACGATGGCTCGTTCCATTTGGGATCAATCATGATTAATAGAAAAGGGAATTCTCAGTGTTGGCACTCATGGTCCTGGTTACATCCTGAGGGCCACACAGATCAGTCCACATGGAAACTTGTCTATTGCTTGAGGACAGAAATCATGGCTGCCCCTCAGCCAGGTCTTCCCCACCTCTGGTTAGATATTCCAGGTCCCTTCAGTTTTCCCCTGTGATTTGGCTTTGTGTTTTCCCCTCAACCTAGGTCATACCCTAGGCTTTCCTAGCCTGCACAAGTTAACATTCAGAACCATTCAGAATACTCAAGGAAGGTTTGACCAGCTAAGAGTAGAGCAGGGCTCTCTAGACCCATTATTTCTAATAATGAAATAGATGCAGGCATTTGCTTTTTTGACCTTAGTCTCGTCACATGGTTGGCTCCCTCTGAGCTACCTGCATGAATCCCCAGGTATTTTCATGCCAACTGTTTTTTAAATCTGTCTTACAAATTCTGTACTTGTGTTTCTTTATATTTGGTCTTTTAAAACTTCATTTTATTTGATTCTGGTCAAATGGGATCAGTGTTTTTATTTAAGTGATTTTTCAAGCAGCAATAGGGTAACTCTTCTAAGAGGTCCTAATTCCTCTTCTATGGGGAAAGCTTGTTTTATAGCTTCTCCATGTTTTCCTCTGTGATACCTTCTGCTGTGTGTCAATTCTTTAACCCCATGTTTGAGTCTTCTTAACCTTCTTAGTGGAGAGGTGGAAAGTGGGTCAGAGGGTTGAGGGTGAGTTCATAGTGGGGATGACCTTTGAGTTGGGCATTGAAGGATGAATAGGAGTCTGCCAAGTGGGGAAAGGAGGTTCAAAGTTCAGTGTTCAGAGAAAGTCAAGGGCAAAGGGGTAGAGTATATCATGATGGAGGTCCAGGCAACTCAGAAGGGAGGCCGCAAAATGTCAGGCGTCCACTGATTTTGGTTCTTAAGGACAATCTGCATGGCCCTCACTATGTTAAGAAAAATTAAACCAATATTTAAAAACTGGGATATTTCACATAAAAATTAGCACTTTGTGTTTCTCTTCAAAAATTAGAAGTTCTGAGGCGCATCTGGGTGGCGAAGCTGGTTAAACATTTGACTCTTGATTTTGACTCAGGTCATGATCTCAGGATCATGAGATTGAGGCCCACGTTGGACTCTGCTCAGCGGGGAGTCTGTTGAAGATCCTCTCTCTCTTTCTCATTCTTCCTCTGCACTTTGCCCGTTGTGCACACTCTCTCTAAAATAACAAATAAATTAAAGGAATAAAAGTAAAAAAGAAACTTTGCCAATATCAGATCCACATGGGTTGTCCATATTTGGTAGTAGTTGGCTGGAACTGAGTAGCTGGTAGCCCCTTTAGGCAGGGCACACTGTCCCCACCATCCCAGGGTCCCTGCTGTTGTCTGGTGTAGCACACTTGCTTGGCTCCTTTATTTTGCCTCCCTGGCCCTTTCGGCATTTGAATTTGTGGCCTCATTTTTAAGCACGATCCACAAATTTGAGCATCAGAAACACCACCTGGTGGTCTTGTTAAATAGGTTGCTCAGCCCCATTGCCACAGGGTCTGATTTGGGAGAGTGGAGAATGGCCCCAGAATCTGCCTTTCTCAGAAGCTCCCCAGTACTGCTGCTGCTGCTGCTGCTGCTGCTGCTGTTGCTGCTGCAGTCTGGGGACCGCATATGGAGAATGACTTACCTTGTTTTACAGGTGAGGAAACTGAGGCCTACCTCTGGTAAGCACAGAGTCTGGCCCTGAACACAGGTTTTCCACGCCAGCTCCTGTACTGAATCCGCTAACCCCTGCAGAGCCCCGGTGGGGAGGGTCCATCTGCATCCTGCCTGCTTTCCCTTCCTGCCCCTACCGTGTCTGAGATGGGGCATGGAAGCCCATTCATTCCCTTTTCAGTCTCAGCCTCCTTAACAATAGCCATCCATTATTCTATGCTCTGATGCCTGCAGAATTTAATTACTTGCCTGGCCGTGAAGTGAATTTGATTGTTGGGAACTGTGGCGTTCTGGAGGAAGCACTAATGAGGAAAGACTCTTAGCAGAGACGACAAGGCATCTGGGGGGCTGGTGTTTGAAAGCAGCCATTCACTGTGTGGCAATAGGTCTTGGTCTTCAGTGAGGTTTTCGTTCCCGCCTCGAAGATGTCCATCGCATTTCATAAATAAATCAGGGCTTTTGTGCCCAATAATTGCCTTGCTTTGTAACCAAGATCAAAAGCACCCATGGCCTTGGATTCAAAGCCAAGTTTATTTTTTATTTCTTGGTTGCAGGAGAGAGTGAGGGTTTGCATGCTGGCAGGTCCAGCTAGGAGGCCTGAATAGAGAGAGAGAGAGAGAGAGAGAGAGAGAGAGAGCAAAGTGGGCAAACTGCCAAGGGAATGAGAAACCTTCAGCCAATCCCCACTGGCTACCAGGGAGACAAAGTCATGAACACTCACTCTGCTAGTAGAGCCTGCTGAGCTGGTCCCCATCAGGCATTCTCAACTCATTCGATAAACATATATCGGTGCTATCATGATGGTAGGTAAACAATAATTATAGAAAGCAAACAGTGAGTGCTTACTGTGTGCTGGGCTCTGGACTAAGCACTCCATAGATATTCAATTCTGAAGGCCTAAGTGCAAGATGCCATCACCATCTC
Organism: Mustela nivalis; assembly: GCF_964662115.1. NCBI lineage: Eukaryota > Metazoa > Chordata > Mammalia > Carnivora > Mustelidae > Mustela > Mustela nivalis. Next base: position 165,983,259 of record NC_139020.1, read on the forward strand.
ATTTTACAGATGAGGGAACTGATACTCATAAAGGTGAGCTGGGATTTGAGTTCAGATGTGGTTGACTAGAGCCCATGCTTGGTGGTAGCTAGTTGCTAAAGAAGACAGAGATGAGTCAGACACATTGCCCTCTTGGGGAGATCACTGTAGAACACTGTAGAACAGAAGCAAAGACACAGGTGTGTAACTGTGATTCGAATACAGCAGAGAAGGACATGGGTACAGAGGGAGAACTTCTAATCTGGGCTGGGGGTTGGGGCTCAGAGAAGGTTGAATGTTGGGGATACAGAATTTGAAGTGAGTCTTGAAGGATTAGGATTTGTTCCAGTGCAGGTTCCCCCAGGAAGCCAGGATTATAATGCAGAAGTATATTAGTGAGTACTCTTGGGGGTCCCCACCTGCAGAAGGAAAGAAGGAAAGCAGGAGGCAGTGAATGGAGAAGTTGTGCTTTGGTGCAGTCTCAACTAAAGCCTCAGTTGGGGGCACCTGGGTGGCTCAGTGGGTTAAAGCCTCTGCCTTTGGCTCAGGTCATGATCCCAGGGTCCTGGGATTGAGCCCCGCATCGGGCTCTCTGCTCAGCAGCGAGCCTGCTTTTCCCTCTCTCTGCCTGCCTCTCTGCCTACTTGTGATTTGTGTCTGTCAAATAAATAAATAAAATCTTTAAAAAAAAAAAAAAAGCCTCAGTTGACTCCTGCGGGGGAGCTCCAAAGTTGGGTGGCCCTTCTGAGTAGGGGCGAGGAGACTGGGCCTTTATCCCTTCTTATTGCTCCCAGAAGCGGGCATGGTCTTGAGCGGATACCTCTTTAGTTAAGGCAGTTCCAAAGAGGGCCAACAGCTGGGGAGTCTGCCAGTAGTGCTCCTCACAGCTAGGGAGCTAAATACTGTACACCTGAAAGGGACCTGGGTGGCATGTCACTATGTCCACACAGATACGCGGGGATTTGAGAAAAGTCAGACACAGGAATTCAGACCACAGCAAAGGCTAGTGGACAGAAGTTTCTGGGTGCTGCAGCATGGACAGGTAGGTTGGTGTTGCTGTTTGGTGCAGTGCTTAGGGCTGTAGACAGATTCTCTAGCTCAGTCCTGGTTCTGCCACTTTCTGGCCTTGTGAGCTCAGCCTAAACTCTCAATCTTCTAAGTTTTGTCATTTTCTTTCTTTTTTCTTTTTTTTTTTTTTTTTTAAGATTTTATTTATTTATTTGACAGACAGAGATCACAAGTAGAGAGGCAGGCAGGGAGAGAGAGGAAGGGAAGCAGGCTCCCTGCCGAGCAGAGAGCCCAATGCGGGGCTCGATCCCAGGACCCTGAGACCATGACCTGAGCCAAAGGCAGAGGCTCAACCCACTGAGCCACCCAAGCACCCCAGTTTTGTCATTTTCAAGATGAAGCTAATAATAACTTCCTTTATGGGGTTGTTGTAAGGATTGAAAAAAGATAATCTAAAACCACTAGCTGGTACACGGTAAGCAATCAGTAAATATTAGCTATTATTAGGAAGGTTCTTGGGATTTTGAGAGAGAACATAGGGAGACTTAAGTTTGGAGATGGAGTGAAGAAGTATTTTATTCAGGGCACACAGGTTAAACAAAGGGTAAGAAATAAGAAAATATGCTCGGGAAGCCACTCACTGATTAGTTCTAAATGATGGTGGCCTTGTGTCTTTTATAACCTCATTTCTTTTTTTTTTGCCTTATATTGGCTAGGACCTCCTTCTAGGAATGGGAGAGAAATGGTATTTTTAATTTTTACTTTTTAATTTTTTTAAAAGATTTATTTATTTGAGAAAGAGAGACAGAGAGAGAAAGAGAACAAGCCCATGAGCAAGTGCAGGGAGGGGCAAAAGGAAAGAGAGAATCCTGAAGCAGACTCCCCAGTGAGTGCTGAGCCTGATGTGGGGCTCAATCCCAGGACCCTGAGATCATGACCCGGGCCTAGATCAAGAGTGGACCACTTAACCAACTGAGCCACCTGGGTGTCCCGGTATTTTGACTTTGAAAAGTCATGCTTCTAACTCTTCATCATTTAGGACAAAAACTCTTAGCAAATAGAAATAAATAGGAACATCCGTAGCCTGTTAGGATATTTATCAAAAGCCTACAGCAAATATCATACTTCCCACTGAAGAGAATTCAGTAAAATGGTTTGCTACAGAAATTAATAATGTTCCTGTATGTCAGCTATGTCCAATTAGAAAATGTAATTTAAAAATTGCATACATCAGAAAACAAGAATGATTGAAAATTAATGCCATTACTGCTACAAATTAGCTACATCCTGGAAGTTTTGATGAGTGATGCTTTCATTGTCATGTGGATATAAATATTTCATAATTTCCATGGCAACTTCTTCTTTGACCCATGCATTATTCAGAACTATGTTTATTTTAGTTCCAAAGGTTTTTTTTTTTTTAAAGCTTTGCACTTACTTTTACTTTCTAACTTTATCTCCATGTGCTAAGAAAATAAGATCTGTAGGTTGTATTTTTGTATTTTTTATTTTTGTTGAAGCATTTGCCTTATCAGATATCAAGACTTCCTCTACAGTGATAGTCAGGAAAATAGCAGGTACTAGAGGAGCACTAGGTCTGCTGACTAATGGAAAAACAGAATCTTTTGCAAATGGGAGCACAGTAAGTGACAGTGGTGCATTATGGATTGGTCATGGGGGAGTGTAGACTCTTTGGAAATAGGGTGGATTCCATTGGTTGTCATTTTGGGGGTTATGTTTAGGAAATGATTTTACACAGACACACACATATATATTTTTTTGTATAGAAAAATAAAACCTCTACCTTAGTTCACAAAAATATATTCTAGATAGATTAAAGCACTAGAGGTGAAAAGCAGAACTTTGAAACTATAGAAGAAAATATAGGAGGTTATATTTAAAACCTTGGTGGTAGGAAAAGAAACATAAAAAGCAATGTTTCTTCTGCCTAAAGGAAACATAGAAAAGCACAAACTGTAAAGAAAAATACTGATAAATGCTGTTATAGAAAAAACAAAAAAAAATCTTCCTACAACAATAAATAAGTAAAGACAAAACAAAAAGAAACACAGTTTGACTTGGATTGGTTGGACAGTCCTAAGTGCCCACAAGAGGGGCGTAAGAGGGGCTCTCATAACCTCCTAATAAACATGCAAATCAGTCCAGTCCCTTTGGAAAACAACTGGGCAGCATCTAGCAACAGTGAGTGAAGAGGTGTACCCCCTATGACCCAGCAATTCCATTTTTAAGATCTATAAAAATATTCTAGCATATCACACAGACACACACACCCTTTGTATGAGGGTGTTTGCTACAATAGTGTTTATAGTAAAGAAACAGAAAAATCACCTAAATGTCCATCATGAAGGGGATGGCTAAATAAGCTATAGTTAGTCCTGCAGTGGGCTAACATACAATCCAGAAGATAAAGGAATAAGATTTGTATGTATCAGGGTGGACAAAACTGGAAAATGAAATGTTGGGTGAAAAAAGCAAGATGAGCTATGATTTTTTTTTTTAAATGTTTGCTTTCTTTCTTCCTTTCTTTCTTTTTTTTTAAGATTTTATTTATTTATTTGACAGAGAGAGAGCACAAGTAGTCAGAGTGGCAGGCAGAGGGGAAGAGAGAAGCAGGCTCCCTGCTGAGCCAGGAGCCCAATGTGGGACTCGATCCCAGGATCCTGGGGTCATGACCTGAGCCGAAGGCAGCCACTTAACTGATTGAGCCACCCAGGTGTCCCGAGCGTTGATGTTTTTAAACAAGTTAAAATGGAAAGTAATAGTTCGTATCGTTTATATTGCGAGATGGTGTGACATAAGGCTATGCAAAGGTAGGCTGTGTAAGAAGACACACTAGCTGAAGAGGAGCGGTTGAGGAATAAGGGGGGAAGAGAGGGAACAAAGACCACTCCGGTTGTATCTGAATATTGTAACGTTTTGCTTTCTAAGAGCATTTGAAGCCAAAATGGAAAAATCCAATTTGGATGGCAAGTTCATGACCATTTGTTATTGTTCTCTCTACTCTTCTGTATGTTTGAAATATTGGAGAACTGCGATTAAGGGGGGCAAAAAGCAAGAGCAGTTGGAGACAGATAAAGGAAGCCCTTGGATCTTAGAATGAGAAGTGGGGCTTTATTTTCTAGACATTGGAGAACCACTAAAGGCTCTTGCATGCGGGATGACATAATCAGAGCCAAGTTTAAGAATGATTAATTTGGTATATCTGATGGCTTTGAAAGAGAGATGCTGGGCTCAGGGAGAGCAGCTACATGTTATTACACATACACACTTACAGTGCAGATTGGTGGTGAAGGGTAGGAGGAACCTGGATCAGGGAGGGCGATCCGAGAATAGAAACAAAGGAAGGGATGGATGGGCAGGTAGGGAGGTGGATGGGGAAGCTTATGGGTAGACAGGAGGATGGATAGAGGCGGCACTGGGTGGATGAGTAGACTGGTGGATGGGTGAATGGGTACAAAGGTGTTGGATAGATAGGTACAGATATTTCTTTTTGAAAGATTTTATTTCTTTATTTGAGAGAGAGAGTTGCAAGTGGGGGCAGGAGCAGAGGGAGAGGGACAAGCAGAATCCTTGAGTACAGAGCCTGGCGCGGGGCTTGATCCCATGACCCCGAGATAACAATCTGAGCCGCAATCAAGAGTCGGACACTTAACTGACCGAACCACCCAGGCGCCCCGGGTGCATTCCTTTTTGAAGTACAGATGTAATTTTCATGACATCTTGTTCACAGACAGTGCCAGTGGAATAGGTCAGATGATGAAATGACAAAGAGGTGAAAGTCATGTCTTCGGTCAGTGATGCAGCAGTAATAAGCAATTAATCATGTTTTGAATCCAACAAATAAGCCTGACCACATTTGTATTTACCTGGGAGATCGTGTGTGTGGGAGGTGGGGGAACAGCTCAAAACTCAGTGCTTTGGGGTTTTCATAGGTATTGGTTTTTCAGGAAGATAGCGTTGTCATGCTCCCCAGGACACAGACTCCCCTTCTCTCTCTCTCAATTTTTCTCTCCTTATCTGTAGGACATTCATGGCAATAAAGGAAGGGAGGAAGGAAAAGAAAGAAGACAGACTTACATCAGGGACATAGTCCAGAAAGATTACTCCTGAATATGTTCTGCTTCCACAGAGACTCAGGCCAGCAATTCAACCCATCTCCTTTTGCTTTGACCTGGAGGCCAGGGGAAGGGCAGGGACGCGGTCACAGATAACAGAAGATTCTGTAAAATGGCACTTGGCACTGTGTGTTATCTGATATTTACGATGATCCAAAGCAGAGCCTTGTAAATGTCAGCATGCTCTTTATACTAAAGGCAGAGGAGTATCCACGTTTTATAATTATTTTGGAATGTTTGGGGAAAAGAATTCTAAAGGCGCAGAGAGTGCTAATCTTTCCAGTGGAGGCAGCAGCGTGGAGTGGTTGAGGGAATCACATCTACCAGCTCTATGGTCTTGGGCAAATGACTCTACCTTCCCTGAGCTCCTGTGTCCTCATCTTTAAAGGGGGGTGGTGAGTGATTTAATGATGGTGTGCCTCCCATAGAGGGCTGATATTAGGCTTAAGTGAGGTGTTGTCTGTAAAGCAAGTGTCACTGGGCCTGGCACATCCTGCGAGATCAATGAACAATAGCTATTATTATTGTCATTATCTATACTGACAAGTATTAGTAGTAATTATAGTCCGAAGCAGTATTATTATCAATAATAATAAGTATCATTGGTCATAATACTTAGTATTACCAGGAGAGGTCCAGAAACTCCTAGCCTGTGAGGTCACTTGTTCATAATCATTCCAAGGTATGCTTGGACTTCCTCAGACTGGTTATTGTAAGCATTTCTAAAAGTGGAAGCCCTCTGCAAACAGCGTCCCAGAGAGATGCTGGCAGTGATTATAGGGGGAGGACGGTGATACTGCCGGGCTCCTGTGTATGCATCGTTGTGGGGGGGGGCACTTACCACTGCCCAGCACCTCTGATGAGTGGTCCCTGGGCCTTTCTGCTTCCTGCAGTCTCATCCCAGCCCCGACAACAGGGGGAAGAGTTCAGGGCTCCAGTGTGCATTCCAGACTCTTGTGCAGATGACAGCATTTGGAGCTGCAGCACTCGGAGACATAGACTAGTGTGGGAAAGGTGGAAAAGCAGGAGGTGTCCAGGGCCAGGGAAGGGAGGACAATGGAGGAGAGGGGAAGAGTAACAAGGGTTCAGATGGAAGGTGGAGCAGAGACTAGGCTACGGGTGATGCTTGGGGACGAGGGGCCAGGACGTGGCAGAATGCCCGCAGCCCAGTTATTGGCAAGCTAGGACACAGCTGGGAGAAACAGCCAGCTAGCTTGTCCAAAACTGCTGTTTCCAGGGATAGGCTGACCTTACGGGACAAACTAGAGAAGCCCCATCCCTCTGAGACACGCCTTTTAGCCTTTGCTTGGGAAATAAGATCACAATTGCTCTGGGAGATGGCCAGTGGTACATATATCATATATTTAAATAGAGAACATCTGTGGGTCTCAAGTTTTGTTATTTGCGTAGAAAACAAGCAGGAGGGTGGAAACACAGTGGAATTTAGAACTAAAGAAGAGAAAAGAAATTTTTAATGTAGTTTTGTTTATTTGTTTCCTTTTGTTTGCTTGGAGCCCCAGAACTAGGAAAGCCACGAACTGTCTCAAAGTCCCCCAACATGAGCACATCTAGTTGAGCAAAGAGAGATAAACCTTGCTGGAGCAGCCCTGCTCAGGTGGAAGAGAGGCCCCGTGGATAACTGAGAGTTGAGGAAGCCTCCGTCTCACTCCCGGCTTTAACATTTTCTTGAGTATTGTTTAGAATGGTTTCCTTTAGGGCGCCTGGGTGGCTCAGTGGGTTAAGCCGCTGCCTTCGGCTCAGGTCATGATCTCAGGGTCCTGGGATCGAGTCCCGCATGGGGCTCTCTGCTCAGCAGGGAGCCTGCTTCCCTCTCTCTCTCTCTCTCTGCCTGCCTCTCCGTCTACTTGTGATTTCTCTCTGTAAAAAAAAAAAAAAAATTAAAAAAAAAAAAAAAGAATGGTTTCCTTTAGAGAAGTGGAGAGAGTCTTGTCATTAAAACTCAACTTTTTTGGATGGTATTATTTTTCTAGACTTTAGCACTGGAAATGACCCACCTGTTAGTTTGCTTTTTAAAAATAGAACTTGGGGTGCCTGAGTGGCTTCCTCAGGTAAGCAGCTGCCTTTGGCTCACGTCATGATCCCAGGGTTCTAGGATGAAGTCCCATGTCAGGCTCCCTGCTCCGTGGGGAGCCTGCTTCTCTCTCTGCCTGCCACTTCCCCTGCTTGTGCTCTCTCTCCCCCTCACTCTCTTTCTGACAAATAAAATAAATAAAATGTTAAAAAAATAAATAAAAATAGAACTTCTCAAATACAGCTCAGGAAGTCCCAGGACCTATAGTAACAGTTTTTGAGGGTTTCCCCCCAAAGTATGATTAGCCCTGCATTGAAAAAATAAATCAAACACCCATGGCAAGGTTTTTACAGGGCAAATAAATTGATTTCGCTCAGGAACTGTTGTGTCAAAAAATTTTTTGAGAGTCAATCCCACATTGACATGAATGTGTGGGGTTTTTTGGGGGGAAAAAAATGAGAGAGATTTTAAAAAGCTCCTTTTGCTCTTTTCTGGTTTCCGATTGCTTCTACGTATTAGCTTATAAGCAAGCATTTATAGAGCTCCTCTATATGCATGTCTTAGTGATCAGAACTACAGGAAGCCGCAGTCCCAGCTTTTAATAAGCTTATGCTCTAGTTGGTTGGAATTGGTCCTTTTGCAGGAAAGCTTGTACTTGGAGGGTTTTTTCAGGAGGCTCTCTAGCTCTGTGGACCTTTCGGTATATTCAGACTGACACAAGCTCAGATTATATCAGTATTCTTTCACTTCAGCAGAATTGATCACCTATTGGACCCTCTAAACTGAAAGGCCAGAGGCGAAGTCTTGTTTGGACTTCATGAGATCTAGGACACTCATCCTGTTGTCAGGGCCTCGACTCACCTTCTGGTGGGCAAGAGGGCTGCAGGTAGCCTGAGACTCCTGACATCCTAGCTTAGCAACCCCAGAGGAGGGAGGATCTGAGAGTGTGGCTGTTAGAAAGCTCCTGGGGAGGAGTCTCACTGGCTCAGCCTGGAGTACATTTCTGTGCCTGGGCCAGTCACTAGACACAAGGTGCTGGGGGTACTCTGGTCAGGCTGGGTCCCGTGACTGATGGACCATCCTGTATGGTGATGCAAGCAGGGGTCCATCTCGCCATATCTCATCAGCTGTTATCAGGAGAAGGAGAAAGGGAGAAGTGAGAGGTGGTCATTATGGCTGATGTCTTTCTAACAGGGCAGGTGGGCCAAGAAGGACCAGGCTGAGGAGAACCAGGTCTGCCCGCAAGCGGGAACAAGGGCCATGGTGTAGATTCCTGCACCGATGGTGGGAAAGTATGCGGGCTGGGCCGGTGGTGTCCTGGCAGAAGCCACACCCTCCTTCGTACCTTCTTTATGGCCAGGACTCATTGCCCTTACCGCCTTGCCATGGCTTCTTTCATCTGTGTGTCTACGTCTCATGCCAAGCCCTACAGAAGCAGACCAAAGACGACATGAAATGCCATTTTTGGAGTCAGACCAGTCAAAAGCTGAATCCCGGCTCTGCCACTCCCTAGCTGTGCAACCCGGGGCAAGTCGCTCCCCCCTTCTGATTCTCCAGCCCTTGTCTCTCAAGTAATAGTACCTATTTAAGGTTTCATTAGGGAATGTATGGAAGTGACTTTGGACAGTATTTAGCAAATGGAAAGTACATCACAAGTGCTAGCTGTAGTGGATAAAGCACAGATGGTGTCTTATTCACCTTTGGGTCTTTTGTACCTAGTTGGGGCTGGTATCCAGTAAGTATTCAATAAGTGCTTGCATAGATGGAATTGAAGCCAGGTGAGGAACTGGCCACAGAGTTACAAGAGGTGGTAGTACAGGCAGGAGAATGGGAACGGGGAGGGGGCTCTGAGAATTTACAGCAGGCAATGGTGTCGGGGTCCGTGGAGGGGAGGCAGGGGTTTGGGTCTCGGAAGCCAGACTCTTCAGTGGCTCTCAACTGTCAGGGTTAGGAGCAGGGCACTCGTTAAAAAGTCACTGTCCCAGGGTCCATCTTAGCAGGTCTGTGATCACTGTCTTTGACAAGCGCCAAGGGATTCGGAGGGCTGCCCCCTAAAGACCACACTGGTTTCTGGGTCACAAACTCAGATGCCTCCCTGGGCCAGATGGGTGACGTGGATGGGTGAAAGGAGATGCTGGGCGCTGTGGCCAACCAGAGAGCACAAGCCTCATCTAGAGGGAGCCATCCTCCAAGTGGGGACTCGATATTGCCAGGTCTCCTAGTTTTTTTCAAGAGAGTCTGAAAATCAAGACTTGTAAATGGAATTTCCTGACTTTTTTAGATGCTGAGAAACAAGTTAAATTTTAGAAAACACCAAAAGGCCAAATAAAACATGTCTGTTGGCCAGAGAAGAGCTGCCACTTGGACTCCTTGGTCTAGGGCTGTGGTTCTCACCCAGGGCAGTTTTGCACCCCAGGGAACATTTGGCTGCATCGTGTCCCAGCTTGGGTGGGGGTAGGGAATGCTACTGGCATCTAGTGGTTAGAGGCCCGGGATGTTGCTAACCCCCCTTCAATACACACGCCATTGCTTCCACCTCAGAGAGTTAGGTGGCCAGAAATGATGTTGAACTGGCATGAGTTGTGGGCAGAAGAAATAGGCAGGGCCAGAGACATCTGCCACCTGATTTTTACAGAGACAGGACTCTGCCCTTCAACCCTGAGGAGCCCCGGCTGCCATGGCTGGGCCCTTGTTAGTCAGGTAGAATTGTTTTTTCCAGTGTTCACACTTCTGGTAGAAAAGCAGCCTGCCACCCCCAACCTCTACAGGCATGAAAATCATGCTAAAAATTCGAACAATGAGTGCTAATACATTGCCACTTGGGTCCCCAAGGGCTGGGTGTGATGGTCTGCTCAACGTTATCAGGGTTTTGGCCTCCTGTTCCTGGTGGAATGTTTAGTTTGGGCTCCTCATTCAGTAGTTTCTGGAAGTATAGTTGAGAATATTTCCCTTCCCAACCATAACAAAATAACTGTGCAGTTCAGTAACGATTTGCTGAGGGCCTGCTCTGTGGCCCGCCCGGCGCTGGGTGCTATGGGGCAGATGAACAGAGACTCAGGGTGGGGGGGTTCCATGTGGAGGCTTACTGTGCTGTGGAGAAAACCCAAGAACCAGACCGTGAGCCCTCCCCCTGCAGTCCACCCTCCACACACTGGTTGAAGCATTGTTCTGGGCACCAGTCTCTCCCACTTAGAAACATTCTGTGGCTCCAGTTCCACTCTGAATGAAGCCTGCCCTCCGTTAGCCTTGGTGATCTGACCCAGCCTCCATTTCAAGCTTACTTTCTGCTGTTCTGTTGGTGTGCGCCTCTCTTTGCAAACCAAACGTTGCCCTACACCCACTCTCCTGCCCTGCCCTTGCTCAGGCTGTGCCCCCCACCTGGAATGTCATCTCTGGCCATTCATGCACAGTGAGATGGCTCTGGTCATACTTCCCCGCCACCCACTTTATCCTCTTTATCTTTCACCCTCTATAACTCCGTCTGCCTCCTGCCTTATTTATGTTCTTGACCCTTGACCTACCAACTGGGAGATGCTCAAAGGAAAAGCTAATTAAAAATTCAACTATATGTTCCTTTTCTGGGCAACCTGCTAGCCTTTTATCTGGCATCTGGTGGGTCCACTCAGCCTGTGCTGCTAGCTCTTCATCTGTGCCTGGCCCAGTGCCGGGTGCTCCCATAAATGTCATCTCTCTGTGTCCTCACAAGGACTCTGTGACACTGGGCACAGCATCCTAGTTTTACAGATAAAAAAATCTAAGGCTAGAGGAGCTTTCACTTCATTCATTCACAGACTCATTCAGTATAGTTAATGAGCACCCACCGTGCCACAGGCTCTGTGGCATTGCAGGGACATGGGAGTGGGAAACCCAGGAAGCAGATCTGAGACAGCTGAAGTTGGCATCTAGCAGAATGGCGAGGGAACATTCTTGGAGTCCGCACTTTGGGAGGGCGCACTTTTGAGAGAGCAGGCAAAGTCAAGCCATGCTGCAGGCAGCCTTGCTAGAAATCTTAGACAGTTCTGTGAGTAGTTCTAAAGATGGAGAAGCCTTTTAGAGCTGTCCCAGTTGAGAGGGGAGAGGCAGACTTTTATGCCCCCCCACCCATTTGTCATCAGACAGAACCTGTTAGTGCTTGGAAGGGATGTTACCTTGTGTACTGAGGCCATCCCTGAAGGGTGCTCTCGGCTGGGGGCCGTCTGCTGGTAGCCCTCCCAGCAGCTGAGATATCTGAGCACCTGACCTCAGAGAGAAAAATTTCTTTGTGCTCATGGGACCTTCATTCAAGGGGAAACAAATGATCAATGAATTAACATGTTAAACAAGCAAGGGCATTACACGTCCCTTAATACGAAGGACAGAAACAGGTGCTCGTTTTACATACAGGGAAGCTGAGCTGTCCAGAGGTTTAATGGCTTAAAGCCCCACCTCTTGTCCTGGTCTGTGGCACCAAAATTCAACCCTCTCCACTGTATAACCAGGCCCGTGCTAATCACCTAGAGCCTGAAAAGTCAAGCTAAAGATTGGTCTTCATCTTGTAGGAACTAAGGAGGCTCTGGAGGGAATACTGGCACAGGCATGCAGAACTGGGGACCAGAGTTAGGGACTTCGTTAAGGCACATCTTTGGAAGTCTGGGTCCTGCAATGATGATGTGCTTGTTCTGGGACTGGTGGTCCCAGATGCGTAGGATGCTTTTGGCTGCAGGTAAAAGAAAACTTTAGCTTCAAGTGACTTAACCAGCAAAACCACAGAAATGGAAGTTGGCTGAAAGGAAGGCTCTGGGTTCACTCAAAGCAGTTTCTCAGCAGCTTAGGAAGAAGCCAGATTTCTTTTGCTCTGCTACCGAAGGTTACTTCCTGTTCTGGTCCTAAGGTGCCTGCTGGTAGCAGCTGGGGCCCTCAGTAGAAAAGCTAAAACTTTCCCTCAACCATCTAAGTCCTTCTTTTCCATCCAGTTAAGTCACATGCTCAGCCCTGGACTAATAGACCAGAGCATTACAGCTCCTCCCAGAGCTCAGCTGGAGGAATCAATACAGAGCCAAATCCATGGCCGATTTAGGAAGCAGAAGGGGTGCCGGGGCTGGATGTTGGGGAGGGAGTCAGCCTTACCTGCTATGGAGAGCAAGATTGAGCCGTTTGAGGGCAGGGCACAGTCACAGACCGGATTGAAGGGGAAGGACCAAAATTTTTTTTCAGAAATAACTCCAGGGTTTCCCGTTGCCATGCTTGGGATGGTATTATCTTGTTGACCAAACTCAAGGGGATGGGGGAATTTCAGGTTTGATTTTGGATAATCTGAGTTTGATGTGACGAGGAAACATTCGAAGTGTATGGTTTTGCAACAAAGTTCTAAGTCTTGGAGCTGGGGCTCCAAGTACTGCAGGTCAGAGCCGGGGAGAGGACTACCAAAATGGTGACACGGCTGCAGGCTCCTGAGAAGTGGAAGCTGGAATCAGGACTGTGTGGGGAGTTGGCTGGGGCAGGGCCTGGGAAGGCAAGACTGGTGGGAGTTTGAGAAGCAGGGCTCTCCTGGCCGTGCTGCTTCTAGGAATCCTTCTGACAGGGGTCTGTGCTCATGTGCACAGTGACAAGGTAGAAGGATGTTCACCCCATCATTGCCTGAAATGTTAAGAGACTGGAGACAATCTAAATACCCATTGTTATGAAGCTGTTTAATTAATTATGACTCATCTGGTATATGGAACCTCAAGCAGCTGTTTAAAAAAGGCGGATGCAGTTCCTCTGTGACTGCAGAGGAAAAATCTCAAACATATGGTTAGGTGGAAAAAAGCAAGATGAAAAGATGGGTATAGAATACTTCCATTTGTGTGAAAAAAAATTACGCACTATCCACACGTGTGTCTGTATATTCATAGACTATTTCTGGAAGGTATCAAAAGAAACTTCTAATAGCCCTTGCATCTGGGTGAGGTTGTGAGAGCTTGGGGGACTTACTTTTTCCTTTTTGCCTTGCTGGCTATTAGTGTTTCTTTAACTTTGTGCATTTATTACATATCGAAAAAGTTAGATCATAAAAATAAATACATAAGAACCTGGGTCTTGGGTGTCAGAGAGGTTAGTGAGACTGAGGACTGAGAGGAGGCTACTAGAGGGTGTCAGAGAGTCCAGAGTCCAGTCAGAGAGGCAAAAGTCAGGGAGAGGGGCCACAGGGGAAACTGAGGCACAGGTTGTCAACTTCCTTGTGAGAATCAGGAATAGAAGGAAGTGGGCATAGCTGGTTGGGTTCGTTGGCCACCACTGCAGATGCACGGGATGCATCTGGGGGATCCAAAGGTTCCCCCAGGAGCTTTGCACAGGAGGTTCTGCTCGGGCTGTGCCGTGATTTGGGGTTTAGTCCCCTATCTTTAGCCACTAGAGCTGCAGGGAGGTCTAAGCACATCTCTGGACTGCCCAGAGCTTTGTCAGTTGTTTTTTTTTTTTTTAAATAAAGATTTTATTTATTTATTTATTTGACAGAAAGAGATCACAAGTAAGCAGAGAGGCAGGCAGAGAGAGAGAGGAGGAAGCAAGCTCTCCGCGGAGCACAGAGCCTGATATGGGGCTGGACCCCAGGAGCCTGGGATCATGACCTGAGCTGAAGGCAGAGGCTTTAACCCACTGAGCCACCCAGGCGCCCTGCTTTGTCAGTCTTTTAAGAGACTTTCAGATGGGTGATTTCTGGCTACTGCAGTACCAGAAGCTGAGAGAAAGGCTGTGAGGTAGGAAAAGGAGCCTAGGAAGGCATCATATCTGGTCTTGAGCCTTCCTCTGCTCCTGCTGAGTCCAGGGGCTCCTAACCTCTGTGGGGGAGGGAGGAAGGCTGATCTCTGCCCATCATTGGCTGGTCATACTTGAGCTGAGGGAGCTGAAAGGGGAACACGATGACTCGGCTCTCGGGGAGCAGAGGTCAGGGCTCCCGTTTTCTTCCTCCCTCACTCCCCCACTTCCTTCCTTTCTTCGTTCTTCTCTCTCTTTCTTTCTTTTAAATTTAAATTCAAGTATAATTAATGAACAGTGTTGTGGTAGTTTCAGGTGTACAGACTAATGATTCCACAATTCTATACACTAGTGTTCATCACGATAAGGTGCTCTTAGTCCCTTCACCTATTTCACCCAGTCATTCCCCCACCCCCCTCCCCTCTGGCAGCCACCAGCTTGTTCTCTGTATTTAAAAGTCTGTTTTAGGGGGGTTATTTCTTCTTTTGTTTGTTTTGTTTCTTAAATTTCACATATGAGTGAAATCATATGGTATTTTTCTTTCTCTGACTAACTTATTTCATTTAGCATTATACCCTCTAGGCCCATCCATACTGTTGCAAAGGGTAAGATTTCATTCTTTTTGATGGCTGAATAATATTCCATTGTACGTATATACCACATCTTTATCCATTCATGAGTGGGCACTTGGACTACTTCCATATCTTGGCTATTGTAAATAATGCTGCAATAAACATAGGGGTGTATATAGCTTTTAGAATTAGTGGTTTTTCTTTGGATAAATACCCACTAGTGGAGTTAATGATTCATGTGGTAATTCTATTTTTAATTTTTAAAGGAACTTCCATACTGCTTTCCACAGTGACTGCACCAGTTTGCATTCCCACTAACAGTGCAAAAAGGGTTCTATTTCTTCACATCCTTGCCAAGACACATTATTTTCAGGACTCCCACTTTCAACATGGAAACTTCACATAATAGTCCAGGCAAAGAGGGAGAGTATTAACCAAAACAATAATAATAGTAATAATAACAATCAACCTTAAGTAATAGAGAATCCTAGACTCTTCAGGCTGGGTGGGACCTGGAGATAATTTGTTCATTGTTTTCTGAATTGCTTCTCTCAATATACCAAATGTGTGAGAACAAGAATCAGGATCATCTAAACCACATACCACAGCACTCCTTAGAAAGCCCACATACATGAGGGTATGAAAGCCTCTGAAAAGTCCTTTTGTAAGAAAACCTATCTCCCCTGGTTCAACTAGTTTTTCCCAAGTGCATTTGCTTACAGAAGCCTCTGCCCCCGCCCTTTTTTTTAGTGTAACGCTCAGTAGTGACTCCCAGACCAAGTTTTGGGAGGTGATGCTTTAGTTTAAGCTTCTTATTTTGCAGATGGTAAGGAAGGCTCCAAGCCCACATGGCCAGTCAGTGATACAGTGGAGGCAACAACCCTGATCCTGCCTTGTGCTCCGTAGCCTTTCTGTT
Organism: Mustela nivalis; assembly: GCF_964662115.1. Classification (NCBI taxonomy): domain Eukaryota; kingdom Metazoa; phylum Chordata; class Mammalia; order Carnivora; family Mustelidae; genus Mustela; species Mustela nivalis. Next base: position 165,998,616 of record NC_139020.1, read on the forward strand.
AACCTCTATTGTTCATGATGAATTGAGATGTTAGATTATTATTTCCCAAACTGTGTTATATGGAACCCCACTCTTATGAGGTGCTAATGAGTATTGAGCGAGGGACACATAACTCTGGTCACATCAGCTTAAGACCAACCCATAGTGGGAATGCAAGCTGGTGCAGCCACTCTGGAAAACAGCATAGAGGTTCCTCAAAAAGTTGAAAATAGATGACCCAGCAATCGCACTACTGGATATTTACCCTAAAGGTACAAATGTAGTGATCTGAAGAGGCACATGCACCCAAATGTTTATAACAGCAATGTCCATAAAAGCCAAACTATGGAAAGAACCTAGATGTCCATCAACAGATGAATGGATAAAGAAGAAGTGGTATACACACACACACACACACACACACACATACATACATACAGTGGAATACTATGTAGCCATCAAAAGAAATGAAATCTTGCCATTTGCCATGATGTGGATAGAACTAGAGGGTATTCTATTGAGCAAAATAAGTCAATCAGAGAAAGACAATTATCATATGATCTCCCTGATATGAAGAATTTGAGAGGCAGAGTTGGGGGTTTGAGGGGTATGGAAGGAAAAAGTAAAACAAGATGGGATCAGGAGGGAGACAAATCATAAGACTCTTATCTCACAAAACAAACTGAGGGTTGCTGGGGGGAGGGGGAGTATGGAGAGGGTGGTTGGGTTATGGACATTGGGGAGCGTATGTGCTATGGTGAGTATTGTGAAGCGTGTAAGCCTGATGATTCACAGACCTGTACCCCTGGGGCAAATAATACATTACATGTTAATAAAAATAATTAATTTTTAAAAATCGCTAAAATAAAATAAAATTCCATAAAAAAAAAGACCCACCCATAGAATTAAAGATGAACAGATTGGCTGTGGATTTCTCAGAATCTTTAACATGGTGACATATCTGCAAATCACCAAGGCAGGGAGATATAAGGTTCCCCAACTTATTTGGCCAGGGAATTCCTTTTGCAAGGGACCTCTCCCCATGGATTTGTTTCATGGATACAAATTGAGTAATTCAAGTCTCCATCAATAAGGTCTATATTGGTTTATGTGCCTATCCCCACCCATGCCAAGTATTCCTGACCTTTCTGTGTTGAAAAGGAAATTGGTCAATGCAACCAGTGACCTTCTTCCCCTCTGACATTTGTTCTTCCATATTCCAGAGCAAGGAGATTGGCCTGCAGATGCACGAGGAGCTCCTGAAGGTCACCAATGAGCTCTACACAGTAAGTCCTGTTCAGGCTCTGCTGCTGGGCTTGGGATCTGGTCCCCTTTCTTCAGCACCAGGAGCCAAAGGGAGTCTAACCAGAGTCATGGGATGAACCTGGGCATTTTTGTTGTGTCTTGGGCTGAGTGACAGGGGCTCGTCCTGGTGGGATGTAATGGTTTACAACTCTGGCTTCTGATTCTGTATAGATTCTGTGGGGCCCTGAGCATGTTTAGTTTGTATACGTTCACAAGAGACCTGCATGACCTGCCAGGTGTGGGAATGTGTTTCCTTCCAAAGCAGAAGACACAAGGTCAGGGAGGGGACAGCATGGATAAAACCTCCCGAGGCAGCGATGTGGGTCTGGAGTCAAATGCAATGGGCTGAGGCTGAGGTCTGCTCCTTCCTGATGATGGAAACTTAGGCAGATATGTAGCTCATCTGGGTTTCAGCATTCTCATTTGCAAAATGGAGCACTGTTCTGAGGAAACATGTGAGGTGAAAGGGGTGAGCGTACCTCGTTATCTCCAAGGAATGATTTCAGAACATTACAACACCGTGCAGAATTGACCTTACTGCGTATACGGAGGCAAGATCTAACTGGACTCGAGATGACTATTAGAATTCAAGAGGGTCAGGGGATGGGGAATGCAGGCTCACCAAGTTATGATGCAGGAGTTTACTGGTTGTGCCCTGAGGGCTCTTGGGCTTCTTTATGGAGGAATGTGATGAGCCTCAGCAACAGCCTAGGGGATGGGATGAGGTTGCCCCGCAGGGAGAGCTCCAGACCCTTCATCCCCCAAAACAGAGTAGAATAAAGCTGTTGTATTTTAAATACATCAGGGTTCCTTATAGTTTCCTATTAAAAGTGGGGATTCTGGGGCGCCTGGGTGGCTCAGTGGTTAAAACCTCTGCCTTCAGCTCAGGTCATGATCTCAGGGTCCTGGGATCGAGCCCTGCATCAGGCTCCCTGCTCAACGGGGAGCCTCCTTCCCATCCCCTCCTCTGCTTGCCTCTCTGCCTACTTGTGATCTCTGTCTGCCAAATACATAAATAAAAATCTTTAAAAAATGAAATTAAAGAACAAGTGGAGATTCTGCTGCTAAAATTATATTTGAGAAAGGGAAAGAATAGCAGGCTGCGAGAAGACCCCTCTCTCTGTTGTTAGGATCTTTCTGTAGTCATGTTCTGTGTGGCCAGCAAGTGGTGGACTTCTCAGGGCCCGAGAGCTTTTGCCTAAGAGCCTGGATCTCAGGTTGGAATTCCTATCTCAGATTCTAACCAGTGATGGGGACTTCTCTGGGCCTCAGTCTTCTACTCAGTAAAATGGAGATGCGAGCTCCTGGAGGTTAACCTGTGAGAGTTGAGACTCATGTTTCAATTATTTCAAGTTAAGAAGTGCAACCTGTGCCCTGGACAGTTTTTAGCTGCATGATTGCTTAGGGGAAAGGAAGAGCTGCTGCTTCTCAAGCGACTGAGTCAGCTGGGCATTGTGGGGAATAGTCGCCTAGCAGTTTAAAGCAGACCTTAAAGCCAGAGACCTGGGTTCAAATTTAGTTGTTAAACAGAAATCATAACAGCTGCTTCTTGCAGACCCCGTGGGAGTTGAAGGAGACTAGATATGTACAGCATGCATGGAACAAAGAACAAAAGGCACGGTGGGTAGAAGTTCTTGTACTATCATCATCTTGAGTTCTACCTCCTTGGCGAGTGTGAAACCAGCTGTTGTGCCTTCCCAGTGGAGGAAGGGTGGTGATCAATGTGCAAAGCTGGTCACCAGATGCGCCTTCCTTACTCAGAATTCTGCAGAGGACTTGGCTAGACCAGTGTTTCCTAGTCTAGGTCCTTTTTATGTTCCTCAGGCACCGCTTTGAATGGATCACTTTCCTCTGTGGCATTTCAACACGTGGGTGCTGGTGCCAGGGACCCCCCCCCCCAGCCACTCCCACCCAGGTCTTTAACCTTTCTTTGGGGTTCCAGCTGGGCTCCTCTCCTCCACGTCCTCCGCACACCCCAAATACCACCTGGTCTACTCCTTTATCCGAGCAGCTCCCCCTGCTTAAAATCGCCCTTTCCTTCTCTGCTTCTATGTGTTATACTCATTTTTCAAGCCCAGACCAAACTCCACCTTTGGAAAGCTATTACCTCTGGGCTTTGAATTCTACGGCAGTTAAAAAAAAAAAAATCTATCATGTTATCCTCATGTACCCAGTTGGTGTGTAATCTCCCAAGAGCCAGATCTTGGTCAGTAACACCGTGCTTAACACCCAGAGACTCAGTTTGAACCTGGTGTGCGACCTCTGGCAGGTCACTTCACCTCTCAGTCTCACCTGTGATCAACAGATCGGGCGGGTGTAAACTGGGTGAAGCAGGTGGGGATTGGGAAGCTGGTGTTGGTGCCCAGTGCGGTACCCTGAGCCCAGCAGGTGTTCCATGCACACTGGGCTCTGCTGGCCATGGGCAGGGCAGCTGGGCAGAAATGCTGCTGGTGTCAGAGGCTCAGACCAGGCAGACTGCCTGTGTTCATGGCAGCCTGGGGATGGCCTCAGAGCTGGTGCTAGAGGAAGGGCCAGCACCTAGCACCTCCCTAGCTCTCTCCTGCAGCAGCCACTTGTGGAGGACTGGAGCCTCAGAGGGCCCACAGCACACCCCCCACCCCCAAGTCACGTATTGACTGCACACAGAATCTTCAGTGATTGCCCAGGAATCATTTACATTTGGGCATTTGGGGCTGCCTGCTGCGGACCCACCGCCACAGGAGGCACAGTGACTGGGCTGTGAACGTTTCGAGAGTTCATCTTTGAAGTCCCTTGTACATCCCCAGTGTTGCCAAGGCAGTTGCTGAAGCAGAGGAGGGGAAGATGTATGAACAAATGAAAGAAAATGGTTTTGCTCACGAGTTTTGAGTCTGGGTAGGGAGATAAGAGTAAAGTATGTGACCTGGTGATCGAGCAGTCCAGGATGGAGTGGAGAGTGTGCTGGGTGCATGGATTCCGAGGTGGGCACCAAGCCCGTGAACCCTGTGAGGGCTGCCCTGTGTTCTCTGCTGTGCTGGAACACAGTAGGTGGCCCACACCTTTTTACTGAGTGGCGAAACCAGAGGGAGAGCGGGTGCATGCAGGAGAGATCGAGGCTTCCAGAAAATGCTAGCTCCAGGTGGGATGCTGGGATTAAGGGTGAGTTTTGAACTTGGTCCCCTCGGAGGGGTAGAAATGAAAGAAGCAGAGGGGAAGAGAGGTGGAGGAAGGGAATTCTCTCAGCAGGGATGGCAGGGCAGGATGCCCGCAGAACAACCCGATTACAGACCGATCTGGGGTTGAAGTCTCGCTGCCTCACCTCCCGGCTTGGCCAAGCCAGTGAACATCTTTGGGCCTCATTTCCTTTATTGCCGAAACAAGGGTAGCAACAACTATGGCCATTTCATGAGTACTCACACAGTGTGTGTGGTGGGTACTTCATATGTATTATTTAATTGGCATCTTTTACTGATAAAGATACTGAGGCCCAAAGAAGTACCTTGCTTGAAGGCCTTTGTAGCCATTTTCAGCAGCTGCACCACAAACTGTGTCACAACTCAGTGACTTAAAACAAGCACCATTCCATTGGCTCATGACTTTGTAGGTCGGCAGTTTGGGCTGAGTTCAGGTAGGGCCACTGACGTTCTGCTTGTGTCCTACTTGCACATGGGCTATTGGCCAAAGCAAGTCACACGGCCAAGTCCATGGTGAAGGCGCGGAGAATAAACACCACCTCTTGACGGGAGTTCTGTGCCAAGTCACAAAGCAGAGGGGCGTGCTTGCAGTGGGGGGAGCAGCCACCCAGCCGCTGAGGGCACCTTGGGGCCCAAATCCCATGCTTCGTTATTAGGGATTTCTTTGAGCCCTTTCTAGTTACGAGGCCTGGTTATACAACTTCCCCTCCTCTCCCGGCCCTGGAGTCATGATCACTGGTGACTGAGGACAAATGATGTTGAGAAAAGATTATCCAATAAGTCTCAGTTTTGTTCTGGTGATGTTTTCTAGAGGAGGGGATGTGGTCAGGGGGTACCACTGAGCACAACAATGATACAGATACATGCTAAGCGCCATCTGTCACCCACTTTAGGGAAAAGGCTTGTTGCCATCTGAGACCAGGATGCAGAGGAGATTGCAAGGCTGGCCATTTTGTTCTTTTGTTCTTTCGTTTGTCTGTTCATTCATTCATTCATTCATTCATTCACTTAAGATACCTTCCCTCTGTCTTCATCACCTTGAGGTGCCCTCCTTTTAAAACGTGCTAGCATGTGTGCAAACACAGGTGCATGTGTGAGCATGTGTGTACAGCGCCCCCCGCAAACCCCACCTCACTCATTTTCCCCTGAACTCCCATCCGTCAGCCTGACACAAGATAGCCCTCCATCGTCATATGTCAGCCTGGGAGGGAAAAAGGGCAGAAGTTGACAGTGTGGGCCAATTGCTAATCCTTCCAGGGGATGCAAAAACAAAACAAACAGACAACAAAAAACCCCACTGTGTTTTCATCATTTAGCTAAAAATATGTTCAGATTACCAGTAATCGTCCTAGATCATGAAACGTTATCTGTCGTGTTTTGAAGTGACAAATGCTGCAGCATTCCTCGGGTGGCCCTTTCTTTGTGCTCAGTAGCAGTGCTCCAGGCTTTCCCAGGCAAGGCCACCTGCCTTACAGGCTCCCAGCGGCAGAAGGGGCCTCTGAGACTTGGCTCGGGGTAACATGGAGGAGGCCTGAGGAGTGTCCACGCCCAGCCACAGCTGGCGACAGGTAGAAACTGATGGGTGTAACGAATGGACTCTATTTTCCACTTGCTCAGGCTTTGATTTGATTTTGCGCTGCGCTCAGGGGCGTGAAGTCAACCGTGGGCCCCCAGGCAAATTTTTGGGAAGGCGTCTCCTTTCTGATGTCGATCCTCAGAGATGCAGGTGGTGAGGCGAGCCTGCGACTAGGAGCCCAGCTGGTTCTGTCTCCAGCTCCATCCCGGGCTCACCCCGAGTCTTTCTGGAGTGATGCCTCTTTGTCTGTCACCATTCATGGTTCCATCAGGCCATTGGGTCTTCTCTCCTTTCTCTACTATTTTCCTTTACATTGACTCACTTAAAAAAAAAAAAATCTCCCCCTAACAAATTAGGGGGAAAGCCACCTTGTGCATTGGAAAGAGTACAAGTTTTAGAGTCAGCTGGTCCTGGGTTCAAGACCCTGTCCCTTGTCACACCCTCTGACTATGGGGATATTACCAGCTCATCTCTGGGTCGTTCTGAGAAGAGTAAGTGGCAGAGAGCATAGCACGATGCCTGGCAAACACCAATGCTAAATCATTGTGTATTTTATGAAAGAATGGAGCATAAATATTTTTCCTATGCACTTGGGCATCTTTCCTCTCTCCTCCAACCTCCATCGCCACCACGCAGGTCAGAGCCCAGCGGCTGTTTTGCCTGCAAAAGGGCAATCGCCCGCTGACTGTTCTCCCATCCCCGAGGCGTGCTCTCTATTATGCATACCCCACACTCCAGCCAGAGACACTTTCCTTCTCAAAAAATTTAGAATTGGATAATACTTGGTAAAAAGCAATGATTAAACAGTAGAGAGTTACATAGAAGTAGGTCTCCTGTTGCCCGAGTGCCCCTTGCTCCATACAACCTCGGTTCCTGGTTTCTAGTTCAGCAGTACCTTCCCACAGAGCTGTCTGCTCCATCAACAGGCATACACGGATGGGTGTGTCCTGCCCACCCCTGTTTTTATGCAGGTGGTAACAATGGGACCTAGAGTTCTGTATCTTGCTTTTGAAGATCTATTTTGGAGATTGGTTCATAGCCTAATAATTAGAGGCTCTCCTTTTATATGATGCTTCTCATGGGCTGGGCACTGAGCGAAATGCTTTACATATCTTAATTCATTTCATCCTCACCATGACCCACTGAGGTGGCTGTTAGTATTCCCAGCCCATTTTAGAGGTGAGGGATATGAGACACAGAGAGGTCAGGTAGCCAGCTGAAGGTCACCTGGCTGGTGACAGAGTGACAGAGCCAGCTCCTAGTTACTTATAGAAATACATTAAATTATTTCTATAAATATATGTAAGTCCTACGTACATTTGTTTTGGAAGGATGTGGTCTTTTACATTAGTGGACGACAGACAGCTTGGTGAAAACAGAAGGGTTCTGGAAGTTAAATGAAGGCGCAACAGCATTCATTCCCGCTGGTGTCCACTCAGCAGCAGTAGAGGTATTAGACCTGTGAGCACCAGACTGAGTTTTCCCCGCTGACAGAACTGAAGAGAACTGGAAGGGTTACTAATACATCTGTAACACCTAAAATCATCTTGCTGACACAGGTGGTTCCCATTTCACACTTTGAGAAACACTGGCCCAGTGCAAGTTAGCTGGACTCTGGTCCTTGATTTCACCCATCTGTAGCACAAAGGCATGAGACTAGAGGAACTTTAAGTCTCTGCTCCAGCTTTTGGCTTCCTGTCATGTTACCCCCAGAGGGAGACGAGGGCATGCCTCCAGCTCAGGGTGAGGTAGGCAAGGCGGGCTCTGCCCAACCACCACAGCCTGCTGGCCAGGGTGTGGCCCAGGTTCCCTTAGGGATGGAAGTGGTCCTAGGAGCAGGGAGACGAGGTTTCCCTCCAGACAGTCTCCTCACCTCCCCCAGCTCTCCCTCCAAAATTTTACTCCTTCACTCGCTCAGTTTGCATTTACTGATCCTCCACTGTGTCCAGATGACGGGACATGGCTACACCCCGTGTCAAGTGTCCTTGTGGGGATATGGACACAGTGGGAGGAAGGGTGGGGAGATGAAGTCCACCTGGGTATCGGGGAGGCCACCGAGAAGAGGTGGCATTTGATTTGGATCTGAAGGACCCTGAATTTCCCCAGGGGCCATAGGGAGGCTGGGGAAGCAGCCCTGAAGGCAGCAGCGAAGCAGGAAGCTGGGATATGGCGCCAGCAGCCCCCTGCTCAGGCGGTCAGTACTGTCTATGTGTGAGTTGGGCACTGAGGTGGGCCGGTGGGGCCCAGGACTGAGGTGGGCAATGGGGAGGCTAGCGGGGGCTCCTTCGATAGCGAGGGGCAGGAATCCACGCGAGCTGGCAGGAATGAAGAATCAGGGTATCGAATCTCAGGTTCACACACCTGCGTGGCTGTCTCCCCAGTACGGCGTGTATTCTGTGAGGCACACACACCTTGTTTCCACAGAGTCGGATTGCCAGCACCTGGTGTCGGATCTGGCCCATCACAAGCTGCTCAGTAGAGAACCTAATGATCGAGGTGGAGCTCTTGTCCCCACACCTTCGCGGCAGCCTCACCAGATCAAAGGCCGAGAGCACACCTCCTCCATTTTACCCTATTCCCTCCGTCACTTTTCCTCCTCCCTTCCTCTGTCTCCCTGCCCTCCTTGGCTCTTTCCTTCCATCAGTCCGTCTGTTTGCTTTCCTCTGTGATGTCTTCATGATCAGGCAGGTTTCTCCCACGGGGTGACAAAGTCACTTTTTATCAGCTCGGGTGCCTCCTGGTGGAAAAATAATATACCCTTTCCAGCGTTTCCCTCAAAGTCCTGGAGTGACCTGGTTGGGATCCTGGGCTCCAGTCACTGTGGTCAGGTTAACATCATGTTTAGTCAGGCCTGGGTCTCATGCCTGCTCCTGGGATTGGAGGAAGGGGTCAGTCTCCCATGAGCCACCGGGACTAGAATGCTGGTGGGGAATTTTGGGGATTTCCTCAAAAAAAAAAAAAAAAAATGTTGGGAAGCTGTTCCAGAAAGAAGAGGACTGGATGATCCCAGGCAGAGAAAAACAACAGGTATTCACCTAGGGGAAGTGTCTGGGGGATAATATGGAGGTGACTTCTTTGGCTAGTACTCAAGCAAACACCTGATACACTTCTACGTGTAAGCTGTTCCTCAAACCCATTTGACTCCTGTGCTTTCTGGGCTTAGTGCTTATAGCGCTCCCTTTTTCTGGAATATTCTACCCCCACCCCTGCCCTGTTCACACAGGTAACAGCTACTCTTCCTTCAAGGTTCAGTTTATTTATTTTTATTATTTTTAAAAGATTTTATTTATTAGAGAGCAAACATATGCAAGCAGACAGAGGGGCAGAGAGAGCGCGAGAAAAAGACTCCCTGCTGAGCAAGGACCCCGGGATCATGACCTGAGCCAAGGCAGATGCTCAATCAACTCAGCTACCCAGGTGCCCCTCTTCAAGTTTCACTCCAGATGACACTTCTTCTAGAAAGCTATCCTTTAGGGACGCCTGGGTGGCTCAGTTGGTTAAGCAGCTGCCTTCGGCTCAGGTCATGATCCTAGCGTCCTGGGATCGAGTCCCACATCGGACTCCTTGCTCGGCAGGGAGTCTGCTTATCCCTCTGCCTTTGCCTGCCATTCTGTCTGCCTGTGCTCGCTCTCTCTCTCTCTCTGACAAATTTAAAAAAAAAAAAAAAATCTTAAAAAAAATAAATAAAAAAAGAAAGCTATTCTTTAGTATCCTATATTTCCCTTATCATAACGCTTGTTACACCATGTGATAACTTGTCCATGTCCCCTCTAGAGAGTGTATTCTGTGATGAATACACAGGAGACCTTGTCTGTCTTTAACACTATAGTATTTCCTAGTACAGTACCTGGCGCATAAGGAGCTATTCAGTAATATTGAACAAATATTTGAATAATGTTTGAACAAGTATTTGAAGAAATACTGAACAAATAAATATTGATCAAAGCTGTAGCTGTCTCCCTACTTCCAGATGTATTCACCAGAGCCAAAGGCAGTAGAACTGTATCTGTCCCACTTTGTTCTCCCTCCTCTCTTTGCTCTGTTATTTGCATCCATCCATCCACCCACCCATCTGTTTACCCACTCACCCATCTGTCCGTTCAACCATCTCCCTCTCTGTCCATCCTTCCATCGATCAGTCTTTCACCTACACAGCCGGCCAGCTGTCATTCATTCATGCGTACAGATGTATACTGATACTTGCTGGGTACCACTCTCTGCTTTAGTACAGGGAATATGTTCACGAACTGGGTCCTGGCCCTCTGGACTTTGCACTCTAGTTGCAGTGAAACAGTGTGTGGACATGCAAAAAGAGTAAAGAAGATAGCAATTATAAGTTCCAGAGAGAACATAGGCCACGCAGAGTATGGGTGGTCATACTGAAATTTGGGAACTCGCTTTTCCTTCCAGGATGTCTTTGGCATTCACTGGCCCGGAATTTCCCCCATACACAGCTCTTGGGTGGCTCAGAGACAGCCCTGTCTGTGGGGTAGAGGAAGTGCGTGTGAGCTTACTTGTTGAGGACCTATTGTCAAACGGGATTCTTATCTTGCCCCAGCATGTCCCCCCCCTTTTTTTTTTGATGCTCTCAACTTCCATATTTCCTTTGGCTTCTTTTGCATTTAAATGAGGGTCTGAAGGACTATACGTATAATACTTGATTTCATGATCTGGGGATTTGGGAAGATGCAGAAAGCAAAGTGTATGCAGCAAGAGGCAGCATGATTACTACAAACAGCAAGTGTCCACAGCTCAGAAGTCCTAGCTCTCTGGCTTGCTGTGTGACTTTGTGCAATTCACTTGCTATTTCTGAGCCCCGGTTTCTTTCAATGATGGGTTAATACACCAAGATATCTGGAGAGCCTTTTGAGAATGTATGAAACTGATCTGTGTCCAAGAACAGTGGTCTCAATTTATATGTCCCTACAGGGTCCTTCTCACCCTATGTTAGACTTGTTCCAGGGGGTCTCCCTGATAGGTTCTGGAGGGTTGGAATGTAGCCCACTAAGCCACGCATTAAGCCAGGTGGGTGTCTGAGGGGTTCTTCAGAAGTGCCAAGTTGAAGGCTGGGTCTCAGTGCCTTGGCCTCAGCTGAACACTTGCATCCACCTCTGCTACCTTCCCAGCCCCAACACTGCTGTCAGCCAGTCACTTTATAGTCACAACTTATGGAGCACCTTCCTATCCACCCCCATTCTGGTCTCTGCCAGGCAGCACAGAGAGGATAAGCTGCTGCCACAGTCACCCAGCAAGTTTGAGGGGAAGGCTGAGTCTCAAAACCAAGTCTCCAGTCCCTGTGGGGTAGAGAATCCCTTTGTTCCTCTTTTGTGGTTTCTGCATCTGTAAAGCTGCGGTCATGTAGTGTCTACCTCCTAGGGTTTTTGTAAGAAATGAGCGTTAATATATGTAGAATGTTTAGAACAAGGCTGGGCATGTAGTAAGTGCTCAGTAAGTGTTGGCTGTTATCACCATTATTGGTACCATACTGCCTCCCAGGGTTGGGGTAAAGGTTAATTAAATGCTCCTTGGGGATAATAAAAGAGGTTTGCAAACTCTGAAGTAATTGATAAGTTTAAGTATTATTTAACACATCCTGGGCTGGTAATATTGAGAAGACTCTTCTAAACTATTGAGCTAAGGATCTTTCATGCTAAAGCCTGTGTTTCAGGTAATTAAATAAAGGAAACATCTAGAGGATTCTGGATATAGTTAAACTCGTTTCTGAGACGTCCCCAGGTAAACTCTTATGTGGCAGCTGTCAGATATAAATCATCCTGAGCAATCAAGTTCACTGTTATTTTTAGGATCAGGAATTACCAGTTGGATCACTGGGAGTTTAGCCCCAGGGTCCTCTGGCTATGGGACTTTTGCACCTCAGTTTAGAGAAATGTACTAGGAAGCTTGGTTTGTTGCAGAGGAGGCAGAGTACTCTGTGCTTCGAGTGGAAAACTAGGCAAAGGGAAATGTGGGAGGCTGAGAACACCCAGCTGGGATGCTGACCTTGAGTGAATAAATGGATGGATGCATGGATGATTGGACAGGAAGATCTAATTGCAAATAGAAATGCTCTCTCTTCCTCTGATCTGTTCAACACAGATGATAGATTAATGGTGAGATAAGCAGACTTCAGCAGCTGAAACAGAAAAAGTGGCTTTAGCAGGAATCATTGAACCCAGAAAGGGGTGAGTCCAGAAATGGACACTACCAGCAGTATGGTAGGAAGCAAAGAAACCAATAGTGCCTGTGTATGTGGAGGAAAGGAGAAAAGCGTGAGAACGGAAAGAGTGGGGGGGCCCTGAGAGACTTCAGCAGGCATTCCCAGGTCTTACCTGCATGACATTGCAGGAGCGCTTGTATAAAGATGGTGGGAAAACTGGCAATTGCTTTGGTTACCTGTAAGCCTGCAGTCATTCCTTTGGCCACTAGATGTCGAGAATACATTGATCTGGCACACTCTGGTCCACTAAGTTTGGAAATAAACTTAGTGGAACTGGCCTAAGGAGTGGATGAAATCGCGGAGAATGGAATCTCTAGAGGCTTTATGGCAGCTCAGAAAATCAGCCATAGGGGAATCAGAGAAGAGGTCTTCCATCAAGACCAATGAAGAAAAGTTGATTGCATTTTTTTTTCAGTTTTTTTTTTTAAATTTTTTATTTTTTATAAACATATATTTTTATCCCCAGGGGTACAGGTCTGTTAATCACCAGGTTTACACACTTCACAGCACTCACCATAGCACATACCCTCCCCAATGTCCATAATCCCACCCCCTTCTCCCAAACCCCCTCCCCCCAGCAACCCTCAGTTTGTTTTGTGAGATTAAGAGTCACTTATGGTTTGTCTGATTGCATTTTTTATTCATTTATTGTTTTGAAATTTGGGGAGGTTTTCAAGATGAAAGAGGAAGGGAGAAACATGGTATAGAATAACATTTTGCATATTAGCTAATGTTCTTTAGCATTTTCCTGAAGTCAGGTGAGTAAATTCGAGGTTCTCAAACCCTCAGCCCAAATCAGGGGTGCTGATGGTGGTGGTGATGGTGGTGGTGATGGTAGCAGCTGATGTCTATGTGTTTCTTACTATATGGCAGGTATTATTCTAGCACTTTACCTAAGTGAACTCATTTAGTCTTCATAACAAATCTATGAGGTAGTTGCCTTGGTTATCCCCATTTTACAGATGAGGAAGCAGAGGTCAGAGAGGTTCTGTGACTTGGTGAAGGTCACACAGCTGGTAAGTGGCACCATCAGGATTCAGCCAAGATGTTTGTACCAGAGTTCATACTCTACAATACCTACCGCGTTCTACAACAGATGCTCCCCCATTAACTCCTGGCCTATTTTCTATGCAACAGATCAATGCTGTGATTTCATGGTAAGAGTTACAGAATAATTCTTCACTGTAATAAACTGACTTAACAGTTCATATGAGAGCAAATAAGGTTATAATGCTGGCCAGGAATTCATTCCAAGTTCCCTGACTTAAAGGGCCCCATTAGACAGGAGTGTATCCCAGCCCCACGTGGAAGCCTCTGCTCTTTTCCTGCTATAATTATCCAGACAACGGAAGAGAACAAACAAGGTTCAAAAGCCATGGAATCCAGAAATTTTGTGTGTTTCTTAGCACAGAGGGATGCTCATAAACTTGATATTGCATAGGAAAGGTTGGGGACTGGGAGATAGTGTCCTATTAGTATAGGACTGCCTGGCTTGCTGTAAGGCTGCCCAAACTGCTGAGAAAATGGTACTGAATTACGGAAACTGTATGATATGGTAGAAAGAGTGGTGGATTAAAAGTCAGAGACCAGATTTTTAGTTTGGCTAAATGCACTCTTCCTATATGACCCTCCATTCCATTCCTAGGTATTTACCTGAGAGAAATGAAAACATACATCCACACAAAGAATTATACATGAACATTTTTAGCAGCTTTATTCATGATAGACCAAAACTGTGAACAACCCAAGTAACTATTAATGTATGAATAAATACACAAATAGTGACATAGATACACAATGCTATATGATAGAGAAATACTATTCAGTAATAAAAAACTGATATGACGTGGGAGAAAAATTATGCTGAATGAAAGAGGGAAGAACCCACAGAAATTATATGCTTTGGTTCCATGTATATGAAGTTTTAGAACGCACAAAACTCCACTGCAGTGACAGAAAGCAAATCAGTTGATTGTCTGGGCTTGGGGAAGGGGTAGGGATCTTTGTGGTGTAGTTAAAGTGCTCTGCAGCTTCTTTGTCATATTGCCTCCGCTGATGCAAAGTTTGGAGATTAGACTGATGATATTGTCCAATCGTGGATAAACCACTTAGCCCTTCTAGGCCTCAGTTTCCCTATTTGTAAAATTTGGTGGTTGGATTAGATAACGTTTAGAATTTCTTCTGTCTCAAAAACTCCCTTTTTATAATAATATCTGACTTTTACTATGGGAGTAGAAGAGCAAAGTGTGGTTTGCTTCGTGGGAATTCACTGTATAGCCAAGGATAAGTTTATTTCAGAAAGCATAGAATAGCAATTAGTATTTCCAGTAATACTCCTTTTGGGGACAGAACCATTTGCAGGCCAATAAGGAAACAGCTGAGAAAACGATTTGCATGTTCCCATGGAAGTTCCTGAGTATTGGAGGAGGGGGCTTCCCAGTGACCCTGGGGGGAGGAGGTGAGGGACAAGAGTCATGGCTGGCAGGGCCAAGGAGGGCCAAGTATGTCCTATCACCTCTGAGACACCCAAGTGCATGAAAGCTTTTAAATTTATTCATCCATTCCTGGCATTCAGTGAGGACTTCATGCTGTTGCTGAAGACGATAATGGCAGCGAGGCTGCTACTGGTGGTCATCATCATTTCCAGTCCGCAGAGCTTGTGTGCAAGTAAAGCACAGTGGGGAGCTCAGAGTATGTGATGGGAAGAGGGCAGGATACAGAGCCTGAAGGAGGCTGGAAGCACCGGGGCCGCATGCCGGGCCGTGCAGGCTGCTGATTTCCTGCCCGTGTGTGTCCCCAGGTCATGAAAACCTACCACATGTACCATGCGGAGAGCATCAGTGCAGAAAGCAAGCTGAAAGAGGCTGAGAAGCAGGAGGAGAAGCAGTTCAACAAGTCGGGAGACCTCAGCATGAACCTGCTCCGTCACGAGGACCGGCCCCAGCGCCGCAGCTCTGTGAAGAAGATCGAGAAGATGAAGGAGAAGGTAAGTGAGGGCCTCAGAGAAACTGAGGGCAGGGCAGGAGGCAGGCTCATACTCCCTGCTGACAGCCTTGGCTTTCCCCCTCTGCACCCAGAGGGATGTGGGAAAGAAGCAGGGTGCCAGCATGTGCGCTCTTGGAGGTCAGTGTCATGGAGGAGGCAGGGCTGGCCAGGCCTCTCTGGCACTTGTTAGGCCTGGCCTCGTGCCAGGATCAGCAGGCAGAGAAAGCGCTCAGCTGACAAGAGAGCTGAACAGTGACAAGACTCACGCCCAGCAAGCACGTTCTCAGATGGGCAGGAATCACCAGGCATTTGGAGGGGCAGGACCTTGCTCAGGAGGCCATTTCGGTGGCTGGAGAGCTAGTTGGGGCAGGGCAGGTCCCAATAGGAGGAAAACAGCACTGGGCTACCAACCAGCACCTGGGAGCCCAAGGAAGAACCCATCCAAAATGCCGCTGGCAAGCCCAAGATGGGAGATTTAGAATCACTGTGTCTTGGTGCTGGACACGTGCTTTAGTAGGGCACAGAGAAATGAGTGCTCATTTTGGACTCAGGCAGTTGGAGTTTTGAAAGTGCCATATTTACAGTACTTCTCTGAACCTCGATTTTAAAATCTGATGGTTGATGGCAAATGACTCTCCTCTCTCAGGTCAACTCTGATCCACGGGTAGTAGCCGCCCAGAGCTCTGTGTTGAAGACTGTGAAGCCCCCTCCAGGCATTAGTTAAAAACACTGTTGTGATCAGTTAACGATGTCTGCAATCACCAGGGAATTTAGAGGGGAATTTAACATGCTTTTGTTATCCTAGACTAGAGTACTTCTAAAGTTTCTTTCTGTGTAAAAGCCATGATTTTCTTGTTGAGTTCTCTGCATTTATTCATTCCATGCGATCAGTACACATTTTTTGAGCTCTTTCTAGGTGCCAGACATTGCACCAGATATTTATTTGGGCTTTTCTGCATCTCATTCTATGATTTATATGGTCCTGCAGCTCTTAAAAATGATAGATTGAGTGGAAAAGAAATTCACTGGGGCCTAGGTGAGCTGGAAAACTAACCATAAGCAAATAAAACAAGGTTCCAGGGTAATTTCCAAAGGCAAAGAAAAGTAGGTTCCCCAATAATTAGAGACCCAATTAAAAAATGGGTAAAGGGTGTCTCAGCCCTTGGGTATCTGCCTTCGGCTCGGGTTGTGATCCCAGGATCCTGGGATCGAGTCCCACATCGGGTTCCTCACTCAGCATGAAACCTGCTTCTCCCTCTCCCATTCCTCCTGCTTGTATTCCCTCTCTTGCATATCTCTCTCCCTCTGTCAAATAAATAAATATAAAATCTTTTTAAATAATAGGTAAAGGATTTGAATAGAGCTTTCTCTGAAGAACTTGCATGAGTGGTCAAGGAACACATGAAAAGATGCTCAGCATTATTAGTCATTAAGGAAATACAAATCCAAACCCCAGTGACACACTATTTTCATACCCACTAGGCTGGCTAAAGTAAAAACAGGTGGCAGTCACAAGTATTAGTGAGGTAGTAGAGTAATTGCTTATACATTGCTGGAGGGAACATAAAATGGTTCAGCCACTTTGGAAAATAATTTGTCGGTTCCTCAAAATGTTAAACATGAAGTTATCTTATGACTCAACAATTCTCAGGTATCCACCCAGAGAAATGAAAACATACTTCCACACGGAAGCCTGCACAGGAATGTTCCTAGTAGCATTAATCACAATAGCCTAAAGGGAGAAATAATCCAGATGTTCATCTGGATGAGTGCAATGTGGTTTAGCCACACTGTGGAATATTATTCAGCCAGGAAGAGGAGTGAAGTGCTGATACAGACTACAACACAATGTACCTTGAAAACAATCTGCTAAATGAAAGAAACCAGTCATAATATTGTATGAGTCTCTTATATGAAATGTCCAGAATAGACAAATACATAGAGACAGAAAGTAGATTATTTGTTGCCAGGAGCTGGGGCAGAGGAGAATGAAGAGTGACTGCTAATGGGTAGAAGGTTTCTTTTTGAGTTGATGAAAGTATTCTAAATTTAGATAGTGGTGATTGTTATACAAATCTGTGGATATACGATAAACAGATAAATAAATAAATAAATAAAAATAAGATAGGCAGGCAAGGAATTACAGAACTACAACTTTGGAGATAAATAGAGGGGTAGAGAGACCACTGACTGGGAGGTTCGGAGGCTTAAGTTTAGTTCAGAGTTATTGCTAATGAGCCATTTAGTTTTTAGACAAGCCCCCCCCCCTTTTTTTTTAAGATTTTAAGAGAGAGAGATCACAAGTAGGTAGAGAGTCAGGCAGAGAGAGAGGAGGAAGCAGGCTCTCTGCTCAGCAGGGATGCTGAGGCAGATGTGGGGCTCCATCCGAGGACCCTGAGATCATGACCTGAGCCCAGGGCAGCGGCTTAATCCACTCAGCCACCCAGCTGCCCCAAGCCCCTTTTTTAAAAGAAGTCTCCACACCCAACATGGGGCTCAAACTTATGACCCTGACATTAAGAGTCACACAATCTACTAACTAAGCAAGCCAGGTGCCCCTCAGCTACTTCTTTTTGGTTTTCATTTTTTCATCTGTGAAAGGGTGAATTAAACTGAGATACCTTGAATATCCTATTTTTTAAATTTTATTTTATTTTTTCAGTGTTCCAAGATTCATTGTTTAAATGCACCACACCCAGTGCTCCATGCAATATGTGCCCTCCATAATAGCCACCACCAGGCTCACCTAACTCCCCACCCCATCTCCCCTCCAGAACCCTGTTTGTTCTAGATACAAAATTTTATGAATTGATGAACGGCTGGAAGTGGTTTGGGGGCCATTATAGCCCCCTGGGAATGGGTGAGGAGTATCAAAAATCTCTGTGAGGGGGTGGGTGCATGGCTGGTATAGGATTGGTAACTACCAGAAGAAGTCTGTTTCCCAGACTAGGTGGACCGTGGGGAAAGGTCAGAGGAGATCTCTGAAGAGAATTCAAAGGTTGACATAGAAACATCTCTATTGAATAGCTAGGAGAACTAGATCTGGAATAAAAACGCTGTGTTTTTTTTTTAATTTTAAATTTTTAAAAATTTTAGTTCCAGTATAGTAAGTATTTGGTATATTAGTATCAGTTGTGTAATATAATGAATCAATAATTCTGCACATTACTCAGTGCTCATCATGATTCATGTACTCTTAATTCCCGTCATCTATGTCACCCATCCCCAACCCACCTCCCTTCTGGTAATGACCAATTTGTTTGCTGTAGAGTTGTCATTTTTTTATTTGTCCCTTTTTGTTTGTTTTATTTCTTAAATTCCATATATGGCTGAAATCATATGGTATTTGTCTTCCTCTGACTTTTTCACTTATTATACCCTCTAGATCCATTCATTTTGTTGCAAGTGGTATGATTTCATTTTTTAAATAGCTGAATAATACTCTGGTGTGTGTGTGTGGGTTATATCTTCTTTATCCACTCATCCATCAGTGGACACTTGGGCCATTGCCATAGTTTTGCTTGGAATAAGGAAGGTTTAAGAGTGCCTATGTGAAGAGGAAAAATCCTGTTCCTTTACGGAGAGCTGTTTTTCTACCCAGAATGGGACTCATCACCTGCAAGGGGCAAATAGACAGCTCTCCAGCCCACTTTCTCATGACCTCTACCTGCTCAGTCTGGTCCAGGACAGAAGCAGCTGCCTCGGGAAGCCATCCAGCTCCTGGCTAAGACTGCCCACTCTGCCTCTCCCAACATTCATGTCCAGAGAGCCAGAGAAAAGTGCTTAATGCCGACTTTGTGCAGAGAGTTCTGGGTGCTACAGGCCCAGTGATGAATAGGGCAGATCAGGTCCCTGACTTTATAGAACTTACTTTCCAGTGGTGGACACCAAATACCAGCAAGTCAACAAAGAGGTAAAAAATATAATTTCAGGTGATGAAAAATGCTTCTAAAGAAAAATAGAACAACCAAGAAATCCCTCAGCAGGTGAATGGATAAGTAAACCATGGTACATCCAGACAACGGAATGTTAGTGCTACAAAGAAATGAGCTAGCAAGCCCTGAGAAGACGTGGAGGAACTTTAAATGCATCTTACTGAGTGGAAGAAGCCAATCTGAAAAGGCCACTTTATGATTCCAACCACGATGATATTCTGGAAAAGACAAAACTGTGGAGACAGGAAAAAGATCAGTGGTTGCCAGGGGTTAGGCGGCAGGGAGGGATGGAGAGATGGAGCACAGAGCATGTATGTAGGGCAGGAAACTACCCTGTTTGAGATTATAATGATGGATAAGTATATTATACATTTGCCAAAACCCACAGAATATAAAACACCACGAGTGATCTCTAATGTAAACTATAGACTCTGGGTGACATAGCTGTATCAGTTGTAACACATGTACCCTCTGGTGGGGGATATTGATAACAGGGGAGGCTATGCATGTGTGGGGATGGGGGGTGGGTAGATGGGAAACCTCTGTATCTTGCTCTCAAATTGGCTGCGAACCTAAAACTGTTCTAAAGATTTAGTCTTTAAAAAAGTAAATTAAAATAGGAATAACCACTAAAAATTGAACAAGACTAAATAAATGAAAAAAAAATAGAGCAGGGCGAGGGAACGCAGGGGAGGGGCGCTGTGGTTGCGGAAGACTCGCTTCCAGACAAGAAGCCACTCTGACCACATGACCTTGGGCAAGGACCTGAGGGATGTGAAGAAGCAGGCCACACAGGGACTTGGAAGGATGGTTTGCCACGCAGAGGGAATGAGTCTGAAGGCCTGGAGGCATAAGTGAACTTGGCCTCTTAAGGGAAGGGCAGAGGAGGCTGGCAACATGGAACCTGAAGGAAGAAGGTTTGAGAGAGGGATGACAGCCAGGTCGGTGCCTCAGCTCTCACCTCTACTCTCTTCTTCTTCCAGAGGCAGGCGAAGTATTCCGAGAACAAGCTGAAATGCACAAAGGCCCGGAATGACTACTTGCTGAATCTGGCAGCCACCAATGCAGCCATTAGCAAATACTACATCCACGATGTCTCCGACCTAATCGACGTGAGCACCTGGGGAGTCTGGGATGAAACAGGGCCCCACACCTGGGCTGGCCCTTGTCTGAAGCTGATGTGCCTGTCCCTTGAGCCCTGAGGGCGGGCCAGGGTAATGGGCCTTTGGTCCCTGGGAGATGAGTGTCGCCTCATGGATCCTACACTTGTGGGTGGGAGTGGGCCTCTGGCAGCCCCTGCGTGGTTGGGTCAGGCAGACATGTTTTCCACCTGTACTTTCCAAGTACCCTCCTCTGCACTAGGCCCTTTGCTGGGTTTGGGGATACAGGGGTGATCATACACAGTTCATGCCCTGGATGGTTTCCCAGGGTGATATAGATGTTTATATGTTTAGGGGATGTTATTATGGGAGAAATCAGGCAGGTTTAGCAAAAGAAGAATGGAACACTGACTTCCCAGAGTAGCAGCTGTATAGCTTATGCTGGTGGGGGGGGGCTGGGCTTGGAGAAATGAGTGACATCATCATGGAGAGCTTCCATATCATCTGTGTTGGGGTAGGGACTCCTTCTTGTGGCCTGCCCATCCCATGTGGACAGGTATCTGGCCCGCAGATGCTCAGGAAATGTTCCAGACTGGTAGATGGATCCTTTGCCTCAGCTCTGCCATGTCCTGTCAGGGAGTCAGAAGGCCACTGATTTTCCGTGACTGCAGAAGGGACACATTGCCCCATCCCCAAGAGAGGTTGCTGTCAGCCCTGTCTGTGCCTTCCCATGCCTGAGGCCAGACCCTTCCTCTTTCTCACAACTTTTCACTCTTTCCAGTCCTCTCCTTTTTCAGTTACCACATTTTTCTTGAGCACCTACTAGCCCTAGGTCTTGAGCCACTGCAATGGACAAGAACCTGTGGGTTTGCTCTCATGGAGCTCCTCATGCCTAACCCTGACACATTTATAGGCAACTGCAAAGCCAAGTGGCAGATGTCCCAGTGAGGGAGGTGGAGGGAGACGTGGACCCCCAGAGGAGGGACACCTGACAAACTCTGAGTGGGGAGAACATCAGGGAAGACTTCCTGGAGGGAGTGACCTCTAAATGAAACCCTATCCCAGGCAGAGGGAATACATGTGTGAAGGTCTAGAGAAAAGAAAGAATATGATAAATTTGGGGGAGCTAATAGAAGTTCTGCTCTTGCCCAAATCATAACCCCCAGCTCTCTCTGAAGGCTTTGGGGTGATTTGTGCAGTAGTGATTTGTGCAGTAGGAGTGCACGGGGACCTCCAGGAGGAAAGATTTGGCTATGGAATGGGAGGTCATCTTAAGTCACTATGATGGGAAAGGGAATGCTGGTGGCCCCCACCTCTGTGTGACAGCCCTTACCTGCACTCTTCTGCTGTGTGCCTCTCTCCAAGTGCTGTGATCTGGGCTTTCATGCCAGCCTGGCCCGTACCTTCCGGACCTACCTCTCAGCCGAGTACAACCTGGAGACCTCTCGCCACGAGGGGTTGGATGTCATCGAGAATGCGGTGGACAACCTGGATTCCCGAAGTGACAAGCACACCGTCATGGACATGTGCAATCAGGTCTTCTGTCCTCCACTCAAGTTTGAGTTCCAGCCCCACATGGGGGATGAGGTAGGTTTCTCGCAGGAGCCCATGCTGGAGGCTGCTTCCGCCTCTTCTACGTGCTCCCAGAACATTGGTGGGAGGGGAACACCAGCCCCCCTTCACACGCAGGACATTTCTCTCAGAGGCCTGAGGTCAAGTTCTTGGTCCAGGGGCTGCCCAGCTGAGGCATTTACCACAAATATCCTAACTTTGCTGGCTGAAGTATCTCGCCTGCAGCATTGCAGGACCTTCGCTCTCCCCTCAGACCCTTCCCAGTTACGTGTGGACCCCAAGGGAGTTCTGCATCACCACACGGGCATCTCCCCGTCTTCCCTTGGGTGACCTCGGATCACAGGAGGCTGAGCCTCATCTCAGTCACTCTGGCCACCAGGCTTGCCAGGGCGCTGCTTGTCCTCCAGTCCGGGAGGCGGGCCACCCATTGCGCTCCCTTCGGTGCTTGTGCTGCTCTGCTCCTTGCCGGGTTCTGGAATAGATAAATAAGTGCCCGGGGAAGGCACCTGTTATTGGCCACAGAGCGGAGCAGCACGCTGCTTCCTCCAATTGTACAAAGTCCCTTATGCAAAAAGCTCCTTGAACTGTTCCTTTTCATCCCTCCCCACTTTCTTCATTTGCAAAAGAGAGGCCTTCTGTGGGGTCTCCCCACAGCCTCTGGCGCATCCCTCAGCCTTTGTGTCCAGCCCTTTGACTCATCACCTGGACCTGAACATTTTGGCCTCAGAGTTAAATTTAGTGGTAAATGACTAGTTAGTGGTAAATGACTAGTCAGTCACCGAGCCCTACTCTCCCTTATGCTCTCACCTGAGTCACACCAGGTGGCCCAGCCCACAGGGTAGTAGAGCCCTGAGTGGAGTGGGTGTGGGGACAATAGTATTCCCTTCCACCGTCCCCTCCCACGCCTCTGGAGAGTGCTCCTGCCTCACCGAAGCTGGGTGAGAGGAGCAGCTCCACTGATTGTTTCCAGTCATGCTGCTTCTCACTGGTGTCTCTCAGGGCATGGCTTTCTTACCACAAATTCCTGCCTTGAAAGGAACTAGTCTCCCTTAATGAGATTACGTGAAAGCTCTTAATAAACCCTCAAGGGCTGCGCACATCTAGAAGACCATGACCGAGAGGCCACAGCTTGCAATGCCAAAGGGTGGCCTTCGGAGGAGGAAGAGCCCCAGTTCCCGTCTGGTGTTGCCAGGGGCGGGCTCTGCACTTCACATTTCCCAGCCTGTCTCCTCAGCCTTTGGTAGGGACATCAGGGTGGCCCAGGCCGTGGCTCCACACAGGTGATGAGAGCCCCGGGTGACCGCAGGCGGTGGCTGTCCTTTCGCAGGTGTGCCAGGTCAGCGCTCAGCAGCCTGTCCAGACGGAATTGCTCATGCGGTACCACCAGCTGCAGTCCAGACTGGCCACTCTCAAGATAGAGAATGAGGAGGTGAGTGGGCCCCTCCACATGCAAGGGATTTCCTGACCAAGGCCCAGCGTGTGCTGGAACTCTGGCCATGGAATGCACAAGAAAAGAGGGTTCATCTGTAAGATGGATTATTTATTACACGACAGAGCGAGGGTTGCCTGGGTGGCTCAGTGGGTTAAGCATTTGATTCTTGATTACAGCTCAGATTGTGATCTCATGGATTATGAAATGGAGCCCCACATCGGGCTCCATGCTGGGTATGGACCTTGCTTAAGATTCTCTCCCCTCTCTCCCTCAGCTCCTCCCCCACTGTCATTCTATCTGCTGCTCTTTCTAAAGTAAATAAATTGTAAAAAAAAAAAAAAAAAAGATGAATTATTATATGACCATTATAGCTGGGCATACCAAGAATCTTTAATGGCATGGGGGGATGCCCACCAGATGATAAAGAAAAACAGGAAGTAGAACTCTGTGTTCAGTATTATCCTAAGGATGGTAAACTAGTGTAGGCACCCATGTGTCTGTTTATTCACAAGAAAAAGGTCCGGAAGGAAATACTTTGAAATGTTTATTGTGGTTATATCTGGGTAGAAGAATTATAGGTGATTTCTGTTTTCTTCGTATGCTTTTCTCTGGTATCTGCATTGAGTTTGTGTTATATTTATCATCAAAGATAGCTACAGGTATTCTAAATAACCCAGTGAAATAAGCCAGGGCACACTAAATGTGTCATGGACCCTGAGCCCCAAGGAACTTCTGTCTTACCGTGGCCAGCCCGCCTCCCATAGAGCTGGTGACACTGGATCACCACCAGGAGCATACAAATGGAAATACCAGCTGTGGTGGTCCTATTTCGATGTGGACTGAGGAGGCCAGATGGGCAACATCCTATTCCAGCCTGGATGCCTCTATGTGGGGAAGATGTCAACCAGCTAGAAACCCCTTGGAGAAAGGACACCAGGATGCGGGGAATGTCACCTAAAACCTTGGGCAGGTTTATCACTGAGGAGAGCAGTCACAGCTGGTGATGGGCAGTCATGGTCCCTGTCTTCACATCTCAAGGGGGCTGTCTTGGACAGAAAGGGCTGGTTTGCTCAGTGTCTCCACAAAGGACAGAGCTAGGACAGACATGAGACAGATTGTCACTCAGGATGGCAACAAATCAAAGCTGCCCCTGGGGGGAGGTTATACAGAAACGAATTATATATTTATGTTGCACACCTGAGGAGAGAAAGGAGATGAAGAAAGTGTTTTCTTTCTTTGTGTTCTACATCCCCCCCTGAAGCATTTTCAGTTGTTTACATGGAACAGTGCATACATAGCATTGTTGATGGGGTTTCAGTAGAAAATCAGGGCCCCAGAGAGAATGAAGCAAATGTTCCTAGGTATGAGCCATTTATAGCTATGGAAATGCTTAATTTTGTACCTGAACTTCTATTGACTATCTTAGAAAGAACTGATCCACTCATTTATATATTCAACAAGTATTCATTTAGACGAGTGAATATTTATTCAATATTTACTCAAGTATTTATTAAGCACATACTATGCTCTAACCACTGTACTCAATGCAGAGTAAAGTGAGTGAAACAGGACACCATAGTACCTCCTTTCATGGGGATTATATTCAAGATAGATAGATAAACATGAAAGCAAACCGACAAACATGAAAGCAAACCGATAGTATGCGAACTATCAAACAGTGATGTGCACTAAATCAGGAATAGTAACCAGGGGGTTTTGATGTCACCAGGAGGTGACATTTAGTTGAGATCTGTGTGACAAGAAAGACTTCGGGTGACAACAACGAATATAGATGCAGTTTCCCCTGTGACTGTTTTCAGAGTGACCCTCCATCAAAGTATAGGACACAAGTCAGTGAAGGGGTGTTTCGAGGTCAGGGCTCCTGTGCTCTGCTCCTATAGCCTTCCATGGGTCCCACTTGGCTCCAGGAGAGAAGTTGGAGTCCTGCAGGACTGGCTCAGCATGTGTCTTCCTTGAGTTCTCTTTTCTCAGTCAACCTTTTGGTAAGTCAGGGGTGGATAGCCAGAGAGTCTGTCCACTGAGGATGGCCCTCACCCTATCTGGACTTTGTCCCCTCTTCTCTCTGGATGAGCACTGAGAGTATTTCTAATGTTATCCCTCTTCAAGACCTGCTTCCCATAGGAGATAGTTTGGGGCCATATAATCAGGAAAAGAGAAACATACTTAGAAACCCAGGTTCCTTGTTCGTCACAATATCCTCCAAGGTTCTCCTCAGCAGAAGCAATCAACAAAATGACTTCAGATCGGGCAATGTGGGTCATCACCCCAGCAAGCTCACTGGCCTCACTTTCTACCTCAGTATAATAGGAATGATCATCTTTGTCCTGTAGGCTTTACATGATCATCTTTGTCCTATAGGCTTTACATGGAAGAAATAAAGTGTGGAAAGGACTTTGAGGTGTCAAAGGTGTTCCGAGGTAGAAGGGTTTTTTGACGTGCTGTGTTTCTCCAGGTTAGGAAAACCCTGGACGCCACCATGCAGACCTTACAGGACATGCTAACCGTGGAGGACTTTGATGTCTCTGACGCCTTCCAGCATAGTCGATCTACAGAGTCTGTGAAGTCAGCTGCCTCCGAGACCTACATGAGCAAGATCAACATCGCCAAAAGGAGAGCCAACCAGCAGGAAACAGAAATGTTTTATTTTACAGTAAGTGGCGGCTTGGACCCAGAGCCCACTGTCTGCTGACCTTTTGGCAGTGACATTTGGGGAGCAGCCCAAGCTAGTGGGAGCCAGCAACACCATGTGAGTCAGTTAGAGCTAAGATTTTCCCAACATGCTTCCCAAATTAAGTTGCCTGGCTTGGCTTTTTAAAATATAAAAAAGTGAATTCCCAGTGGGGAGCATCAGCATTGATCTTGGATTAATGTATTTTGCAACTAACCTAGGAAAAAACCAGAGAGTTGTGTTCGGTAAGGTATGAGGGAAATGGCAGATGGAGCCTGGGGCAAGGCCCAGGTAACATCCCTAAGGTTTAGTGTATGGTTGTCCTGTTAAGGTGTCTTAAATTTGGGTGTGGCCCTTGGAAACCATGCCCTGGGGGATCTGTGCTGGTGAGTTGTAGGCACTTTGTGTAAAATCCCAGATCACTTACATGCCATTCGGTTGGAACAAGGAAGAACAAGAATAAGGGGCATTGGGGCTTTAGTTCAACATGTGTTTAGTGATCATAGAATTTGGGGATTGTAAGGGACCTGAAATGTTCTGTCTGATGCTTGATCTCATTCGATCATACCCCTCCCAAGAAGTCATCCCATCTCTGCTTGAATAGCCCCAAGATGAAAAGTTCCCTTCTTCCCCAAATAGCCCTTTTGTTTTGGCCTATGGCTGGCTGTAGATAATATAATATCTTCCCTTATCTCTGTTATCTTCAAAAATCTGCTTCACTAGGATTTCTGGCCATTGATCTTGATCCTGTTCTCTGGGGCATCCTGGAGAGACTAATTCCATAAGACAGTTTCCAGCTTGCTTGTCGGGAGCTGGGTTTTCATGTCTCCAGGCTAACCATACCTGGTTTTGTAAATCTTGCCTCATTAGCTTTCATTTTGAGTGGCCTCAGTGCCCTGGACTGTTTCCTGAACACGTTCTTTTTGTCGATGCCTGTTCTAAAGTCAGCAGTGGTCTGACCAGCACAGAATAGAGTTAAACCTCCACCTCCTTCTTTTCCTATGGCCTCAGATCATCATTCTTTTTGTTTTGTTTTTATTTTTATTTTAAAATTTCTATTTCCAGTATAGTTAACATACAGCGTTGTATTAGTTTCAGGTGTGCAATATAGTGCTTCAACAATTCTGTACATTACGCAGAGCCTATCAGTTGAAGTGTGCTCTTCATCTCCTTTATCTGTTTCACCTGTCCCTCCTGCCACCTCCCCTCTAGTGACCATCTGTTTGTTCTCTGTAGTTAAGGGTCTGGTTTTTTGCTTGTCTCTTTTTTTGCCCTTTATTCATTTGTTTTGTTTCTTAAATTCTACATATGAGTACAGTTGTGGCATTTGTCTTTCTCTGGCTGATTTATTTTACTTAACCATTATGCTCTTTCGAGCCATCCATGTTATTGCAAATGGCAAGATTTCGTTCTTTTTTTATGGCTGAGTAATATTCTGTTGCACACATGTGCATGTGTGTGTACATATATACATACACATGTATATGTGTGCATGTGTGTGTGTGTCAGTGTGTGTGTGTGTCTATACCATATCTTCTTTATCCATTCATCATCAGTGGACACTTGGGCTGCTTCCATAATTTGGCTATTGTAAATAATGCTGCGATAAACGTAGGAGCGCATATCTCTTTTCAAATTAGTGTTTTTGTATTTTTTGTGTAATACTCAGTAGCGGAACTACTGGGTCACATGGTTGTTCTAGTTTTAATTTTTTGAGGAACCTCCACAAAATTCCACAATAGCTGCACCAGTTTGCATTCCCACCATCAGGGCACGAGAGTTTTGTTTCACATCCTTGCCAACACTGTTTCTTTTGTTTTTTATTTTAGCCATTTTGACAGGTGTGAGATGATACCTCATTGTAGTTTTGATTTGCAATTCCCTTTAGATGAGTAATATTGAGCATCTTTTCATGTGTCTGTCGGCCATCTGGATGCCTTCTTTGGAGAAATGTCTGCTCACGTCTTCTGTTCATTTTTTAATTGGACTATTTGTTGACGTTGAGTTGTAGCTCTTTATATATTTTGGTTACTGACCTTTTATCAGATATGTCATTTGCAAATACTCTCTCCCATTCACTACGTTGCTTTTACTTTTGGTTAATTGTTTCCTTTGCTGTGCAGAAGCTTTTCATTTTGATGTAATCCCAATAGTTTATTGTTGCTTTTGTTTTCCTTGTCTTAGGAGACACACCAAGAAAAATGTTGCTATAGCTGATGTTAGAGATATTACTGCCTGTGCTCTCTTCTAGGATTTATATAGTTTCAAGTCTTACATTTAGGTCCTTAATCCATTTTGAGTTTATTTTTGTACGTGGTGTGAGAAAGTGATCCACTTTCATTCTTTTGCATGTGGCTGTCCAGTTTTCCCAGCACCATTTTGTTGAAGAGACTGTCTTTTTCGCACTGCATTTTGTCTCCTTTATTGTAGATTAATTGACCATATATTGTGGGTTTATTTCTGGAATCTCTATTCTGTTCCATTCCTCTATATGTCTGTTTTGGTACCAGTACAATACAGTTTTGATTACTATGTCTTTGTGGTATATCTTGAAATTTGGGGTTATGATATCTTCAGTTTTGTTCTTCTTTTTCAAGATTACTTTGGAAAATTATTTGGTGCCTTTCCTGGTTCCAAACAAATCTTAAGATTATTTGTTTTAGTCATGTGAAAAATATTGTTGGTACTTTGTTAAATCTGTAGGTTGCTTTGAATAGTGTGGACATTTTAACAATATTAATTCTTCCAATCTATGAGCATAGAATATCTTTCCCTTTGTTTGTATTGTCTTCAGTTCTTTCATCAGTGTTTTATAGTTTTCAGAGCATAGGTCTTTCACTTCCTTGGTTAAATTTATTCCTAAGTATTTTGTTTTTGGTGCAATTGTAAATGGGACTGTGTTCTTAATTTTTTTTTTTCTGCTACTTCATTATTAGTGTATAGCAATGCAACAGATTTCTGTATATTGATTTTTGTATCCTGTGACCTAACTGATTGCATTTATCAGTTCTAGTAGTTTTTTGGTGGAGGCTTTAGGGTTTTCTAAAAACAATATTATGTCATCTATAGATAGTGAAAGTTTTATTTCTTCCTTACCAGTTGGATGCCTTTTCTTTCTTTTTGTTGTCTAATTGCTGAGGCTAGGACTTCCAGTACTGTATTGAATGAAAGTGGTGAGAGTGGACATCCTGATCTTATTCCTAAACTTATGGGAAAAGCTCTTTTTTACTGTTGAGTATAATATTAACTATGGGTTTTTCATATATGGCCTTCAGTATGTTGAGGTATATTCCCTTTAAACCTGCTTTGATGTGGGTTTTGATCATGATTGGATATTATACTTTTGTCAATTGCTTTTTCTGCATCTATGTTTTTATCCTTTCTCCTGTTGATGTGATGTATCATGTTGATTGATTTGTGACTATTGAACCACCCTTGCAGCTTAGAAATAAATCCTACTTGATTGTGGTGATTTTTTTTTTTTCAATGAATGTTTGGATTTCACATCTCTGTTCATCATTGATATTGGCTTGTAGTTCTCCTTTTTGTAGTGTCTTTATCTGAATTTGGTATCAGGGTAATGGTGGCCTCATAGAATGAATCTTAAACCTTTCCTTCCTCTTCTACTTTTTGGGATAGTTTTAGAAGAATAAGTATGAACTCTTCTTTAAATATTTAGTAGTATTCACCTGTAAAGCCATCTGCTCCTGGACTTCTGTTAGTTGCGAGTTTTTTTGATTGATTCAATTTCATTGCTGGTGATCAGTCTGTTCAAAGTTTCTCTTTCTGATTCAGTTTTGGGAGGTTGTACACTTCTAGGAATTTACCCATTTCATCTAGCTTGTTCAGTTTGTTGGCACGTAATTTTTCATAATATAAGTAAGATTATATATGTTATATATATGATTTTAAATACATATAAATGTATTTTAAAAATATATTTTTTAAAGTTAAATATCAGCTAAACCTTTATTCCCTACATATCGCCAATAAACCAGGCTACCTTCCTCCTAAAGGTGTTGTCTTGGGTAGGTCTTCTGTTTGTTACCAATTAGATACCCTCTTGATGGATTTAGTTTATGGCTCCAGTCTATCAAGATCTTGTTCCAGTTCAACATATGTGCTGTGTCGTAAGACCTTATGTTGTCTGCAGAGTGCATAAGTGTGGCTTTTGCACCCTAAAGTTTGTCAAATAAAAAAAACTAGTAGGGGGGGTACCTGGGTGGCTCAGTGGGTTAATCCTCTGCCTTCGCTCTGGTCATGATTCCAGGGTCCTGGGATCGACCCCCACATCGGGCTCTCTGCTCAGCAGGGAGCCTGCTTCCTCCTCTCTCTCTGCCTACCTCTCTGCCTACTTGTGATCTCTATCAAATAAATAAATAAAATATTAAAAAACAACAACAACAACTAGTAGGTATGCTGGGGCCAATGCCAAAGATGGAGTTATTTAAAACATGCCACGGCTGGGGCGCCTGGGTGGCTCAATGGGTTAAGCCTCTGCCTTAGGCTCGGGTCATGATCTCAGGGTCCTGGGATCGAACCCCACATCGGGCTTTCTGTTTAGTGGCGAGCCTGCTTCTCTCTCTCTCTCTCTGCCTCTCTGCCTACTTGTGATCTTTGTCAAGTAAATAAATAAAATATTTATTTATTAAAATCAGCCACGACTGATGCTAATCCGCTAATCAGCACTTTTAGATGTGGTCATTTAACTAGTCACAAATGCACCCAGTTCTGACACCCAGTTCCATCTTGTGCTAGGCCTCGTCGAATCCCTTACTGAAAACATGGATAGTATTTCCTCAAGCTTCACTCCTTGACTTTGTTGTTTTTGAGAAGAAAAATGAAGCTGGTCTTCGTGAGTCAGCCCAGGCTGGTTTCTGGGCTTCAGCACGTCCCCTGAGGACCTACTGTGTGTACAAAGAGAATTTTATGGGTTACAAAGATTAAATAAGGGGCGTGTATGAATATTGATTCCCTTTGGCAGCAGAAACAAAGAATCTGGGTAGCAGAAGCAGAGAAGGGGGTCTGACCTGCTTGAAGTTAAAAGAATTCACCAATGTTTATAATTAAGGGTCATGGATGTTCTATTTTAATTTTAATATTTAATCTATCAACCGGTTGGCAAGTACACTTCACGACTTGATGTTGTGACATTATTTTAGGCATTTTTGAGGACCTAATATTCCTTTTAATGCAAACATCAGTACAATTTAATGGCATTCTTTCAATCATGGATCACATATGAAGCCCAGATGAAACTTGGAAAAAGCTGGCAGAATTCACAGGCCCCAGAACCCTGGGGTATAATTTCCACTAACCAGTGAATAACCCACCAAGGTATGAATTATGTGTTTGGGATTACAGCTTCAACTACCAGGGGCAGCAGGGCATGATGGAGAAAACTTCTGCTCAGAACTCAGCTCTGCTTCTTATGGTGAATTGTTAAACATTGGATAAGAGTAGAGGGTGTCAGTCCTGGAAGCATCCAGAGAGCCTGGGGTACGCAAAGGTACAAGCCTGAAAACTGCTGAGTGCTCAAGGGGGAGTGGTTCTTAATAACCGGAAGACGAGGTCCTACGAACCAAGAAGGACTCTGGCTGAGGAGAGAGGATGCCACCATCTCCTGCCAGCCCCACTGTTCCAGATACCTACCAAGTTGGGGCCAGGGTGGGGTGACCCCAGTCTTATCTGAGCACATGTCAGCCCCCACATCTTGGGTTTTTACCCTACACCTGTCTTCAGGGAGATGATGCAGATCTTGCAGATGCTCCTTTATCTGTTAGGATGTCCCAAACTGCTGTGGTTCACTTGTTTGCTCCTCTACACCATCCTGGCTGGGGCAATAAAGTGGATTTCTTTGTGAGAAACTAGCTGGAAGCTCTGGGGCAACCATGCCATCCTGTGCCTTCATTTTCAGGCATTTGCAATTGCCGTTCCATCCGCTGAGAACGCTGCATCCCCCATGTGCACATGTGTACCCACACAGCCCCTTCCTCACCTCCTTCAGTCCTGGGTTCATAGGGCAGCTTTGCCATGAGGTCTGCCCTAACTCCTAGTCCCCCATTCCTGCCTTTTTCTTATCCACGGCATTCACCAGTAGCAGGCCAATTGTTTGTCTCACTTTCTTTATTAGCTTATTGCCTCTCTACCCTCCCTTCTGTGTCAACCCCCACGAAGTTTCTCAGCACTGGCTCTATGCCAGGCGCAGTGGTAGGCACTTGGGAGCCAAAAACCAACTGGGTGTGGACCCCACTGACAACACCTCATAGTCTGGCAAAGACATGCCCCAGCAGAGGGGGCTCCGGGCCTGGGTTTGCGTGATACAGGATGGGCCAATGAACGCCGGTACTTGTGTAGAGGGAGGGATGGCTGAGGCCCAGCTGCATTAGGGTGCAGGCGAATGTGTTTCTGTTCTGTGGCTCTTGTCCCTCTGTTCTGCTCTGAAGTGTGTTGTGCTTGACAAGGCCCCTGAATGAGAGGCTTGGGGGTCCCAGGGACCCTGGGCAGATCAGTTCCCTATGCCAGCCTCCCCTGTCTCCTCTTTAAAAAGAAGAAAATTGTGTCTCCTAATGCAGTCCAGGTTATTTTAACAGGAATGTCTTTAGGGGACTGCTGAGCCCCTCCTCCTCCGGAGTGGGGCCGGATGAAAGAAAGGCTCATTAGGAGGCTCCTCTGTGACAGATCTGATGAAGCGCTCTCGCCTCAGCTGCCTGCCCCCAGACACGGTTCCCATTTTTATTGCTCGTGGCCCAGAAGAAGCACAGTAGAGCCTGAAGACTAAAGAAGCCGTCTGCTAGGGACCCCCCACTGTCCTCACCTGACAAAAGCTCCTTTCACTGCTCACACTGCCCCTGAGCTTTCTTTGTGTTCCCCATACTGGTCTAAAATGCGTAGGCTGGACAGCCATGCTCTGCAGAGCTGGCGTCTGACGGAGAAGAGCAGAGGAACAGGTCAGAGGCCCCTCTTTTCCCCATGCTGGCGTCCTAGAGGGTGACCTCATCTCCTTTCGACCTCCCCGGCTCAGAGGTTGGTTGAGGGGCGGATACCATGTGACTTGGCCCTGCAGTCTGTAATGGCCACATGCCTTGTGTCTTACAGAAATTTAAAGAATATGTGAACGGCAGTAACCTCATCACTAAGCTACAGGCCAAGCATGACTTACTCAAGCAGACCCTGGGTGAAGGTGAGTTGGTTGGGTGGTGGAGGCCTGTGAGGAGGGGTGCCTGTGTTGTTGTGGCTCCTTGAGCTGTTGCAGCTTGAGACCTGGGGCACTTGGTAGAGTGAGGCCTCGTAGCAGAGCCAGCAGGCAGACTGGGGCAGGCTAGTACAGATGTCAAAAGGGGTCTAGTCTGGCTGCAGAGAACGTGGGACCACCAGAAGTAGTAGTTTAAGTTCCGGGGAAAGGTCCGAGGCAAAGTGATGAAAGGGGTCCCCAGTAGGAAGGGAGTGGGAATCCAGGAGCACAGAGGTCTGCATTGATGCTTATTAGCAGATGCTGTTTTCCAGGGATACTAGTGGAGTGCCTGGCCAGGAGGCTAGGTCTAAAAAAGAAGAATCCATATATGGAAGGCAATGTTTGGTCCTTGAGGGATGTGGGGAGTAGGTTTAAGACTACCCAAAGGCTTTCAGTGCCAGTTGGAGTAAAATCCCAGTGATCTCATGGTACGTGAGGCCTCACATCATTTGACCTCTGCCTGTTGCCCTGAGCTCACTTATTGTTCTCTACTCCCTTACATGCTCCAACCCCACTAAGCTCCTTTCTGCCCTTCAAAACTCATCAAGCTTATTCTCCCTCAAGGCCTTTGCATCTGCTGTTCTCTCTACCTGGAATGCCCTTACCCCAGATCTCAGTATGACTGGTTCCTTATCCTGCAGATGTCACTTCCTTACTGAGACTCTCTTTGACCCAACCTCAAGAAAGCACCACCTCTGTCCCAGCACACTCCGTTTGCTTTTCTTCATCTTACTCATCACCATGAGTATTTATTATTTATTCATTTGCTCATTATCTTTGGTCACACCTCCACCACAACAGTATCGTATCTTCAATCAGAGTAGGGACTTCCTTGTTTATTTTGTCCTCCCCTTTGTTTCTAGTGCCAAGAATAGTACCTGGCTCACAGTAGACACTCAGTTAATAGTCACTAAATGAATGTTGAATCGAAAGGTCATGAGGACATGAACTAGGCCCCAAGGTCAGAGATGGTTTTCAGCAAATCCTGGAAGCCCTGGAAGCTGGTGTGAGGCTAAGCTCTGAGAAGGAGGCACTGATCTGGGGTTTCTGGAGTTGCTAGGTGCTGCTTGGAGCCCCGCATCCAGATCTATTCTTGTATTCTTTTGTTAAGGACAATTGGCTGAATGATATACTACCTAAAGAAAAAAAAAGCATGGGGTTCAGGAAATAGGAGACCAACATGAGAGAGATGATGGGAACTTCCAAGGTGATGATGCCAGTAGGTCCCAAGATGACAGCTTAAAGCAGGCATAGAGGTCATCAAAGTTTTTCAGGGAAGGAGGAGTGAGGAGTGTGGTAGATGAGAATCAGAATGGGGCATAGGGCTAACGTTCACTGGGCACTAGGGGATTGCCACCCACAATGTGTCCTTGCCTCCCACAGGATCACTCTCATCTCCAGAGGGGTGGACAGTCTGGTGGCTGTAACCTAGCCACCCAAGTCTTCCCTGATGCTGTCTAATTGGTACCAGTCAGGTGGATAGCTGGAATCTGCAGATGCTTGGCATTTGTGAGCCCCATGCTTTCGAAGAAACAGTGAGAAATTAAATCATTTCCCAGCCCCAAGGCTCTTTTATTTCAGTGAGGAGACAATTCACAAATTCATAAAAAAATCAAAAGCAGTAATATTAAGTCATACAGAAACACTGGTTGAATTGCCGTGTGAACAGTGCAGACTCTAAGGGTCTGAGCCAGGAGAGGAAAGGATCACCATGAGCCCAGAAGAGCCAGAAAGGCTTCAAGAAAGATGAACAACTACAGTTTGGGGGAATAACCAGGATTTTGAAACAAGTATCAATAGAATTTTTTCAGTCAATTTTATTGACATGTAAATTACATATAATAAAATCTACTCATTTTGCATAGAAGTCAGTTTTGACAAATATATACACCCAGATCAGGATATAGAACATTTCCGTCACCCCAAAAGCTCCTCTGTATCCCTCTGCAGTTAATTTTCCCTCCTCTACCCCAAGCAACCACTCATCTGACTTTTATCAGCAAAGATGAGTTTTGTGACTTCTAGCTTCTGGGGAACTTCGGGGAGTGATGGAAGTCTGTATCCTGATTTGGGTGCTGGTTGGACATGGGTATATATGTTTGTCAAAACTCTTGGACTGGGGGTAAGAGTGGGGAGGAGTGAGTTGCAATGAGCTTTTTCTTCATTTTCCCTGACATCCCTCTCCATTTTGCCCATTTTGACACTTGGACATTTCCACATTGGGCCAGGTGAGTGGGGCTGCAGAGGAGTAGGGCAGTGAAGGGTGCACTAACGTAACAAGAATGGAAGGAAAGGGAAGAGCCAGAAAGTCCTAGAGAGGAGCTCAGATGGGTTCGGGGCAGCTCCCACAACTAGCATTGAAGAGGAGGATTGCTTTTATGGCCCCCGGAGCCTGTTTCTCAGAGCCACACACCAAAAGGCAGGTCCGTATGAGCTACTTGTACTTTGAAAATCAAGTCCCCTGGATTTAGAAAACCAGATGTTCTTTTTTTTAAAAATAAGATCCCAGGATGCCTGGGGTGGCTTAGTTGGTTAAGTGTCAGCCTTAGGCTCAGGTCACGATCCCAGGGTCTTGGGATGGAGCCCCATGTTGGGCTCCCTGCTCAGTGGGGAGCCTGCTTTTCCCTCTACCTCTCCACCCTGCGTGTGCTATCCCCCCTTGGATAAAGAAATAAAATATTTAAAAAAAAAAAAAAAAGATAAGATCCCAGATGAGAAAGTGCTCCTCTCCAGCTTACTCTTGTGTGCTGTCTGATAAAACCTTTTCTTCCTGCCCTTGCCTGAATGGCTTGAATGAAATAATAATAAAAATTAGCTCAGGTTGGCATAACTCCTGACCAACTTGGTCTTCCAAGTTTCTTTAGTCTTCACCTACACCTTGTTCTGAGTTTTAGACTGAATAGCTATGAAAAACTGCAGGAAAATACAGCTTCTGAATATAAGGGCTGCTAAGAAAGAGCCATCAAGAAGAATCTCCAGAGTCCTGTTCTCTAGTAACCCGGCTGTGGAAAAGCCCATTGTGCTTCTTTTGAAAACTGGCATGGACCTTGTTAGACTGGTCTGTTCCGGAGAGATTTTGGGGTTTTTTTTTTTAAAATAGACTTTATTTTAGGGGTGCTTACATGGCTCATTTGGTTGAGCATCTGACTCTTGATTTCAGTTTAGGACATGATCTCGGCGTCGTGAGATCAAGCCCCACATCAGGATCCCACTTGGTGTGGAGTCTGCTTGGGATTCTGTCTCTCCCTGGCCCTCTGCTCCTCCCCCCACACACTCTCTCTATCTCTCACTCTTCTGTAAATAAATAAATAAAACAAATAAATAAAATCTTTAAAAATAAATAAATGAAATAATATAAATTTTGTTTCAGAATAGTGTTAGATTTATGGAAAGGTTGCAAGATGGTACCATTAGTTCCCATAGACTCCACATCCAGTATTTCCTGTTACTGACATCAGTGAATATGGTGTATTTGTCACAAGTAATGAACACTGATATATTGTTTTTTCTGAAGTTAATAAATTACCAAATTACTGAAAAGAACTGCAGCTGAGACCAAATCTCGAGTCACATTTGTATCCCCACTGCCTGATACAGGTAGATGTGGATTCTTAGGGCACTGGGTGAAAGGGGAAAATGCACACTGACTTAGATGGGTCAAGTCCTTACCCACTGGACAACAAGCATGAAAAAATTGCGCAGGCCAAAGCGACCTCAGAATCTCAGCTCCTTCATTCTTCTGAGGGTCAGTGGATGATTCACCACGACCTGGATATACGGACTCTTCCATCCAGTAGAAAACTCATCCAAGAGTAGGTTGGGGTGGGGTTATACCAGCATCAGTGGCCCTTTTACGTCCTCAGAGGGCTATTTTGTATTGGGAGGGACACTGAAAATTTTGGAAACAGGTGGGAAATATGGGGCAAGCAGAATATTTTGATTGAGAAGATGCAAGTTGGTTTTGTTTTTTTTTTTTTGGTGTTTGTTTGTTTGTTTGTTTGTTTTTTTAATGAAGTGTCTTGTGTAATCCATTCCTTTCAAGCACTCTTTTGACAGGATAGCTCAAAGAAGCCACAAGTTAGAGGAAACACAAGCACTCACTTGGAAGCAAATTTTGTTAACATGATCGATCCCAGACACACAAGTCAAAGGCTTCTACGTGTCTTGCAAATGGGCATTCCTTGTTGTAAATGTCACTGGCACATCTTGGGAACAAGAACACACCCCTATATGCCCTTGGCTGTGACTGTGCTATTTTATTGGCCAGAGGATTCTTAGTTTATCATCATGTCTGAGTCTTAGCTCTCTGACCTTTTTACTGCTCCAGGTAGTCTGTAAGCTCTAGGGTTTATACCCTAGATACCGGTGGCTTTTCAGTTCACTGTAGTGCCTCAAGAAGAAATAGTGTGTTATCCATAAAAGGGATGGGACATAACTGTTTCGGGCCAAGATTTAGTAGCACATTATGGAACCAGTGTCTGCCAGGTCCAGACAGTCTGACCTTCTGTAAATGACTGAGCCACTAACTATAAAATATACTTTTAAAGTTCCCAACAGGTCTCAGAAGGTAAAAGGTAAAAAATTTTTGATTTCTGAGTTAACACACACACACACACACACATATATATATATATTTTACGAATTTTTATGTTGCTAGATATCGAATGATATTTTTCATGTATTAAGTTAAACACAATATGTTATTAAAATTAATCTCAGCTATTTCTCTTCACTTTTTATAACATGGCTGCTAGAAATTGTGGCTTCCATTACATTTCTATTGGGCAGCCCTGGCCTAGATGTTCTCTGCTGCATCATAACTGGAATGAAGTACTGAGTCGTGCTGTGTGGGTGAACCTCAAAAGCATACGCTAAATGAAATAAGCCAAATGCAAAAGACTGTGCATTACATGATTCCATTTTTATAAAGTGTCTAGAATAAGCAAATCCATAGACACAGAGAATAGATGAACAGTTGCCCTAGGCTGGAGATGGGAAGGGGGAGTCACTGTGAGTTGGCACAAGGGCTCTTTTTCGTGTGAAGGAAATATTCTAAAATTGAATGGTTGTGACGGTTTACTAAATAATTGAATCATACATTTCAAGTGGGTGAATTTTATGCTTTGTAAATTATACTTTAACAAAACTGTTAAAAATAGAAAAGAAAGGGGCTCCTGGGTGGCTCAGTGGGTTAAGCCTCTGCCTTTGGCTCAGGTCATGATCTCAGGGTCCTGGGATCAAGCCCCGCATTGGGCTTTCTGCTCGGTGGGGAGCCTGCTTCCCCCTGTCTCTCTGCTTGCCTCTAATCTCTGTCAAATAAATAAATAAAATCTTAAAAAAAAAAAAAAGAAAAAGGCAGTGGCAAGGAGTCTGGAATTCCAAGGAAATGGAAGATCTGGAGATAAGTTTAGGGAGTCTTTGGTAAGCACTTCTGTCATGGTTAGGCAGAGAGGGTGTATAGAAAGAGATCTGGGTACATCTTCTGGGAGCATCCCATCGTTTGGAGGTCAGAGGCTGGGCAGATGAGGTGACAGCAAGAGAAACTGAGGGACCCTTGGGAAGTGTAGAGTCATGAAAATCAAGGAGAAAGCGTTGTAAGAAGAAGGGAGTGATTCACTGAGTTGTTGATGCTGAGAAGTCAGATAAAAGCAGCGAAGATGGTGGATTCGTCCACACAGAGCCGGCAGTCCCTATGGATGGTGAGGTCAGAAGCCAACCTCTGTGGGGTTGAGCGTGGGAAGCAAGAGTCCTTCCTAGACAGGTTCTTCCACAAGCTTTGCTGTAAAGGAAAGAAATGGGAATGGAGTTAGAGGCAGAAAGGGGGCCCAGGGGAGGTTTCGAAGCTAGATTATACATATCCAGAACATGTTTATATGCAGATGGAAATGATCCAGAAGAAAGGACATTGGTCATGTTTGGGGTGGTGGGGGGCACTTGCAGAAAAAGCATCTGAGATGGGCAGAGGGGGCTGGGACCCTGAATATGAGGTCTGGGCTTGACAAAATCAGGATGCTTCTCCAGAGGAGAGGAGGTATAGAGTGAATGGGCAGGCACAGGTGGGTGGGTGAGTCTTACGGAAGCATATCAAGACCTGTCTTACTGATTTTCTTCTCTAGTGAAGGAAGCAAGAAGGTCTTCAGTTGAGAGTGAAGACAGGAGGGGACAGGGTAAGGGTGTGGCTGGCTTAAGGAACAACAAGAGGTATATCTTATATCTGTTGCTCTTTAGGGCCAAATATATGACAGGTGCTCAACCAACTTTTTTTTTTTTAAGATTTTATTTATTCATGTGAGAGAGAGAACAAGCAGAGGGGTAGCAGAAAAGGGAGAAGCAGACTTCCTGCTGAGCAGGGAGCCTGCTGAGAGACTCAATCCCAGGACCCTGAGGTCATGACCTGAGCCAAAGGTAGATGCTTAACCAACTGAGCCATCCAGCCACCTCATCAACCAACCTTTGTTGATAAAATGCCTGAGTTCTTACGTTTTAGCATGCACAGAAGGGATCACCTGAGGTGCTTGTTAAAATGCAGATTCCTGTCTGAGCCCAGAGATTCTGATCCAGAAGGCCCATGGGAAAGTCCCCAAATCTGCAGTTTTAATAAGGCCCTCCAGAAGATTCTGATGCAAGTGGTCAGCAGGCTGCAGTATGAAAATCACTGAAAAAAAAAAAAAACAAACAAACCAAAAAACAAAAACCACATGAGCAATACACAATGAAATTTATGTGAACATAACCTTACAGCTAGGAGGCCCTGGGGATTTAATAAGACTCAGTTCTTTCCAGCAGACCATTACTTAGGCAAAATTTTGTTTCCCATTTCACAAATAATTAAGTTCTTTTTCGAAAGAGATGAATGTTTGCGGGTTAAAAAAAACAAAAACAATTAAACATCAGTGTATACTTTTCTTTCCAGGAGAGAGAGCAGAATGTGGCACAACCAGGTAAGACTGGGGGATCTTGTTTTTTGGCACCTGCTGCCTGAAATGGGGATCGGGAGGGGCTGGGAAGTGCAGGAGCCGTGGGAAGGCGGGAAGGTGGGAAAGCAGATACTGCTGAGAGCTTGGAGAAGCTGGGCTGATTTTAGAGCAGGATAGCTCTTCACCAGTGTTTTGAGGGGATGGTGTGGCTGTGCTAAGAGAGGCTGGCTGTTCTGCTTGTCCTAGCATTATGCTGGTGAAGCCATGCCCCCTTCAGGCCTGTAATGGGGAAGGTGCCTTCCCCAAGCTGCTGTGGAAAAGTGGGGTGTGTTCTGTTGGCGCTCTCCATCTGGTGGGACAGTAATATATATTGCATAGTGGCTGAGGACAACCAGTAGAGGCCAGAAGCTGTGGGATAACTGTTGACCTGTCTCTCCATCTGTTCTTTGGCTGCTGAGCAAACTGCCTTCCCCAGGCAGAAGGCCCAGCCTGGGGTCCCCATTTGCCAGGTCTTTGGGTTTGGCTCGTATGGCACATGTCTGGGCGTATGCATGCGCATAGCCACGCAAGCGCGTACAGATGCCCCTACCGCCCACACCCTGGCTTCACACCTCCTGGGCACTTGGATGGACTGATGGGGGAGTCCCTTGCTGAGACAGTAACAAATGGGCAACTTCTGCTTTCTCTCCAGCTTGCTCAACATTACCTTTTGCGCTTTTCCCTGAGCAGACCAGAGCCAGTGAACACTTTCCACTCATCAGGTGGTAGCTGAAGGGTTGACCTTCAACAAGTGGATCTTTCATCTACTTTCAGAGTGTTGCGATCTCTAAGCAACACTTTTGCTGACCAGGTTGTTCCTTAGAACCCATCTCTTTCCTTTCAAATTCCCAGCAAATAGTTACTCCACTGCCCAACACTAATCGAGCCAGTGGCCCAAAATCCTGGAAAGCTGTTCTACTTGGCGAAAGGGAAGATAAACCCTCAACTCCCTCCTGTCCATCTGGAAGAGAGTTGGCTGGGAAGAGGCTTGGAAAGCTCTGAGGTTTTCACTTTGCTGGGATCAGGATGAGGAGAGAGAGGGCTTCCCAGAAGTTTAGCTGTGCAGCTGTTCCTCTGGGCCCCAGAAGTCTGGGAATATCAGAGTGATTCATAATGCCAGGCGAGGACCTTCCAGCAAAGGGTCAGCAGATGTGTAGGGTCCCTTTCTAAATACTTTCCAGAAACAAACTCATTTATTTATTTAGATTCTCTGGCAAGAAGATGTTGTCATAGTCCCCAAACAACAGAAGCCACATTTTACACCAAAGTCTGCAAATAGGAAAGCAGATGGGGGACAAATTGAGCCATCCCTCACTTCTTCCTAATTCCTAGAACTCATGCAGAGGAAGAGGGTTCCAGCAGATTGCAGGAGAGATCTGTAATCGAACCCTTGGCCAGGTCCCAGGGTCTAACTCAGAGAAAAGTTGAGGGGTTTTTTTGTTTTGTTTTTTAACTTTTAAATAAAGCCATCTGAGATGTAGTCTTCCACACCCTCTTTGACCTAGGGCCTGGGAAATGCAAGCTGTGACTGCAGACCTCCCACTTAGACATACTGCACTAAACTGCAAAGCCAGCCATCTGTACTCTGGCCTTTGGCCAAGGTCAGAGGCAACTTTGTTAGCAAACTAAAAGCTTCCCCTTTCTTCCAAAACTCATTTAAAATTTGTGTGTAATGCGCTGCCAATTTGAAGTGGTTTTTAATTTAATCCTAAAGGCCCTGGGTGAGATGTTTCTATGCTATGGCTCTCCGTATCTTCCATGGTTTCCTGCCCAAGGTTAGTGTCATTTTGGATGATTCTTTGAGCAGGTCTCCTCAGCCAAGTTGCTGCTGGCCTTGCGTAGATCAATTTTTGCACATGGGCTGCAACACGGTACATTTTTTTCTCACTTTTCAGAACCTGATCTTAGAATAATGCTAGTTTGTAACCCTGTAACATGGTGGTCTGGATGCAATAATGCACTTGAAAAGTGCATGATAGATGGGGCAGCAAATGCAAACATAAGGTTTGATTGTGATTTTTCTAGCTATAGACTGGCTTCCTTAACCTAGGTTGGCTCGTCCCTGTGGTTGGGATTAGCGATGAAAACACATGAGATTTCTTGTCTAAACAGATGGAACCTTATGCATACCCATGCACGGCTTCCAAGGGCCTGGCTGCCTCTGAACTATAATATCGCCACCATTTTGGGTATCGACACCCACATCTATGGGGTTATCTAGGGAACATTTTAGTCACCATTCTTTTGGTCACAGCATAATTTTGAGGCCAATTCTTATGTTGCCAATGTATGTAAATTTTCATCTTGGTTGAAAGGCAGAAAGGGGACATTGGTCTCTGGTTTCTCTCTCTTCCTCTCCGTGGCTTTCTCTATTCCTGTTTTCCCTGCCTTTCTCTTTCTTTCCTTTTTGCTCTGCAACTGAGCAGCAGAAGAGATGGAAGGCTTAGGCTGCCCCACTTTCCTTGGCTGAGCTGCCCCCCTGCTCCCCACTTTGTGCCCCACCCAGCACTTCAGTAAGTCAAAATCAATTGGATGTCATGCGAAGTTGGGATAGCTACGTTTCCTTGTCAGAGATTTCTGGTCAGTACCCAGAACATCACACAAAGAAAGAAATCCCAGTGTGATTTGAGCAGTTCTTTGCTTTCTGGATTGGGTGGGAGAAATGGGAAAAGTATCCTTTCCCCCCTTCATTCCATTTTATAAACAGATGGAACCTGTTGGAGAAAGTCTTATGGAGAAAGTCTTAAAGTCTTATGGAGGAAAAAAACTCCATAAGACTTACTTTAAGAAAACCCTCCGCCTGGGTGTCCAGCCCCTGCGTTAAGAATCTCTACTTTTGCTGGCCATGGGAGTTTAATAGATAATTTAAAGCAACTGCTAGATAAAAATGAACTTCCCAATTTCACACTCACACCAGAATCTTGAAGAGGAAGAGCTGAATTCCATTCTTAGCTTCAATCACATTTTATTTGTGAGACGCTTGGAAAGTTTCTTCATCTCTCACGGGCTAATTTTCTTTAAGTTTCAATTGGATTTAATCAGTCTTGCCTACCTCACAGGGTTGTTGTGAGGGTGTCCTACAGTGTGAGATGAGGAAACCATCTGAGAATGTTCACAAATAGAAACCCCGAACACTAGGGAAACAAGGTGGCGCAGTTGCTATCCTCGAGTTATTCCTAATCCCAAGATTGAAGCCTGTGGCCTCGAGTCACAGTTTTTTAACTCTCTCTTTTGGCATTTGGAAACTCAAAAGCAGATCCACTGTAAGAAGTACCACCCCCACGTACCCACATCCTCAAAAAATCGGTAACTGATGAAAAAGAAATGACATGGACTTAGCTAACCAAATTGACATAGATCCAAAATGGGCTCAAAATAGTCTTGCCTGTTGTTTCTTTTTAAAATTTTGGTCTGTGCTGTTATTTTGGTTCCGATGTTTGGGTGGCATGATACTTGGATTCAGCTGTGTCTTTGCCCATGCATGTCCTGGAGCTAGCAGCATTTGCTCAGTACTCAAACATGTAGGAGAAGCTCAGGAGGTTTCCCTAGATGGCTGGGCCGCTGGAGAGGGCAGGCACGATAAGGCCACTGAGCAGAGGGGCAGCATGAATCTCTTTTATCTCGATTGGCTCCACAGTCCATAAGATTTCTTGCCCATTCACAGAAATCAACCAAGACTTGGGGGACCAGGTCTTTGCTTGTCATGTGTGGACATTACCTGTGCCAAGCTGGGTCCCCACTTGTTGCTCCCCAAATTGTGAACCAAGGCATTTGAAAATGAACTGCCTCTCTCAGTTAGGGGCCCTCCTCCTAACCTCAGAAAGCCCTTTGCCCTGGAAGGCTGGTGGCATTGAGTCAGGCCAACTTGGGTGGCGAAAGATGAGCAAATAAGCCAACACAGGTATATGCATGGTGAGCAACTCTGGAAACTGGTCTGGTGTTTGTGGCTGTTTCACTGTTTCTGGTGAACTGTGGTATGGTTTCCCCTCCCTGGAGCCAAGAGTGGAGCACAGGGAATGGAGATCCAAAAGTAAAGCAAGACACTTTCAACCTGACCCAACAGGTCCTCTGCTGGCAAGGGTTAATGGGATGGAATGAGTCCTTGGCTGGAAATGAACAAGTGCCCTAAGGCTCTGTGACT
This sequence comes from Mustela nivalis, assembly GCF_964662115.1. NCBI lineage: Eukaryota > Metazoa > Chordata > Mammalia > Carnivora > Mustelidae > Mustela > Mustela nivalis. The sequence goes on from NC_139020.1 coordinate 166,042,910, forward strand.
GGCCTTAGTTTGGGTCTGGCTCTGCCAGTTTCCCTCTTGAGGTCTCGGTTTCTGCCCCTGTAAAATGGAGCTTTCTGAACAGGGTGGAGCTAACGTTAAGTGTGATAATGGATTTGAAAGTGCTTTAATCAAAAGTGTACTTGACTAAAGCACAGGATATAATCATTACCCTGGGTTACCCTGGGGCCCCCAAAAAAGCTGTAGCCTCCCTCCAGGCATCAGTTTCTCCATCTCTAAAATGAGAGTAATAATTGCCTGGCTCTTAGATCAATGCAATAAAGATTAGTCAAGTGCATTTGAAATGCCAAGAGGCATTAGAAAGATCAGTGCCCTGGTACATTGGGAGTTGAGACTTGGTGATGAATTTAAGCCAAATTAATGAAAATTAACCCTTCCAATCATCATTGAAAGTCTCTTGCTTTCTCAGGCTACAGATTACATCTCTCTCCCCTGGTTCCTCCTCCATCTGGTCAGCTTTGCGGGATGACAGCCTCTGATTGGAGTTACAATGGTTTCCTGGCTACATACTATTTCTCCCCTGTGATCTAGAATACATTTGTGTTATATGAGCGTTGCTCCTGCCTAACATTGTGGGTAAATTAAGATCCCCTTAAACATCCAAAGGCCTTCAGATGGAGCATTGGACACCAATGTGCTGGGGTTCAAGGGTTTCCATTTGCATTTTGTGTTCTCCTCCAGTCACGGGTTTTAAGAGCGTCTTTCCCAGTTGTATGTTTGCAATCGTTGCTTTCTTGTTTTCTTTTGTTCCGTTTTCCCTAGGCCCCCCTGTCTTCCCCCTAAACCACAGAAAATGAGGAGACCTAGGCCTCTCTCAGTGTGTAGCCATAAACTATTTAACGGCTGTATGGAAGCGTTTATTAAGGTACTTGCTGGGGAGCTACGGAGTCCGCGAATGCGCCCAATGTAATGGCAGCCTTTCTCCACCTCCTCCCTTTGGCCCACAGCCCTGCCCTGACCAACCAGAACTTTCACTCATGCCCTGGGCCTGGCCCTGGGGCAAGCTAGTTCCTAAAGCAGCTTACTCTTTTCTTTAATAAGGGCTTCCAAGCGGAGCTGCTTTTGTCTCTGACCAGTTGATTCTAAGTGCTTTCCCTGGTTAAGATCCCGATGAAGCCCATGAAGTCCAAGCAAGGTTGAAATGCCAGCACCACTGTAGCCCCTGCCAGCCATGCTCTCCTGCTTCAGGAACTGCGGTCCTAGCAAGCCCCAGGGACAGTTTGAGAAACCACCTTACCTTGCTTCGCATCCACGCCTCCCAAGAGGTGGTTAGTTGGAAGAAACACAAAGAAAATCCCTGTGGTTAACTGTGTTTTTATACAGGTAATTTTTTTTTTTTTTTTGAGAATATACAGAGAAAGGAAACACATAAAATTTTTGAGAGAAAACTCTCCCACCTTGTTTTGCTTCTTGAGGTAATCCCTTTAGAATTCCAGATGCATCCCGTACATCCTAAATTAAAAATGAAAATGTCTGAGCCCAGTGAGTTTGTCTTTTTCTTGCCTCGTAGAGGCAAAGGGCCCAGGATCAAGGCATCCCAGAGAGAACGAGTGACTCAAGGCAACTGAAGCTGGCAAGAGAGTTGGAAAGGGCAGCAGGTGGGGGAGATGCTTGAGGAACATGAGCTAGGGGGAGCAGGGGAAAGGACCCCTGCCAGTTATTTGAGAACCCTCCACTATCCAGTGAAGAGACTTTCTGCAGAAAAGAAGACTGGTGTCAGTCAGGAGAAATGTTAATGTTCTCGGACTTTGCTGATAATTTTGGAGCCATGGAGGCTGCCCCTGCTCAGGTACTCCGTCCTCCGTCTTGACATGCTGTTCACAGGACTCCCAGGATGGAGTTCAGCGGGGGGAGGAAGGGGGTGTGTGCAGCAGGCAGACATGGAACTGGGTAGGCAGAGCCAGCAGCCTGGGTCCCACAGCTGTCTCTGCCTGTGGGCTGAGTTCTAGGGAAGGGACAGTAGGGAAAGGGGACAGAGGAATAGTAGGGCACCAATGGGGACTGTCTAGGGGCAGGGAAGAGCACGGGCTGCTTCAGGTTATCTCAGAGGAAAGAGACATGGAAGATCCCCAAAAGAAGGTTGCTGCTGGGTCCATTAGGAAAGAGGTACTGTTTGGAGGGAAGCCCAAGTGAGCAGTTTGCCATCTAATAAGTCATGGGAAAATGGGTCAAGAGACCTTTCTTTATCTTCCCTCCTGTCTCCACCAAGACTTCATCTCATTCACCCTTGCCCTTGGAAAAGCTGCTCTCCATAGCCAGGATGGGACTGAAGGACACATAAGCTATTCTCTGTGCCCTCAGGGAGTGTATGGTGTCGCCCAGGAAGTTTTCAGCATGGAAAGCTGAAAGATTAGGTGATTCAGGAAGAGCCATCTGTAAATGACCCATGGAATCCAGTGCTGCGAGAGCTCAGAGCATGAAGAGCCATGACCCCTAGAGTGCACGAGGCTTCCAGCGGGTGGGTAGGGACAAAGTGGAGAGGAGCAGGGTGGGAATCCCTGAAAGAAGGACCACAATGAATGAAAGCTCTGAGACAGGCATGCCTACCCGAGTTTGCTCAGCTCTTTGAAAATGGATGACCAGTCCGGGCACTTGGAAGGAACTGACTCTTATCCAACAGGACACGAGAATTAGGTCTTCTGTTTAATGTAATAGTCTTTTAATAGAGAGCTGCTACATAAAATGTGTGACTGTCAGACCATCTGACTCCATCCCTCGTGATAAATACATCAGAACTTCAGCCACATGTTTGCCTCTTGGAGGAGGTAGTCACCTTGGGAAGCCACATTCTTACTCTAACTACATCATTTTTGGTGCCATTGTTCAGTTTTCTTTGGAGCCTGTAGCAGGGCCTTGGTCGGTGGTGCCAAAATTTCATATTAGAATGGACAGTCTGGCCATTGGAAGGAAAAGTGTTATTCAATTCTGCTTTGCAACGCCGCTGAAGGCACAGAATGGCAAGAGGCATGGGCTAGAGTAGGGCTGGGTGTCTGGCTCTGAAAAGCCACTTAGCGTGGATCATGTGGTGGAATAAGTCCTCGAGGGACTAGTTCAAAGAATAAACACACTCATGTGACTAAAAATAATGTATATTTGTTTAACACGATTGCATTTCTTCATAGTCACACTATGTATTTACCACATACGGTCAGGCAGGTAGCAAACGCTTCCATGTGCCGGCTCTGGGGGCGGGGGGCGGTGCAGAGACAGACTCGCAGGCAGCAGGGGCTTACCCTCAAGGACGATTAGCTTTCAGAGAATGAAAAGGCAGTTTTAATATATTCAGCCCTTCAACCTTTGTGAATGGAATTTAATTTTCTCTTATGATTCATGTGCTCTCTGGGAGAAAACTGCACCAACGAAGAATACCCGGCTTTGAAGTGCCAAACCTGTGAGACGTTTTTCAGTAAAAGGACATTGCTGGAACTTTGTGATGATGAGGGTATCGTGGGACAAGGCAGCATCCCCAAGTTAAGAATGACTAATACATCGATAGATTTTTGGGATCATTGGAATTGGCCCTTTACAAAATCCTTCATTTTTTTTCTCCCTCTCAGACAGAAGGAAACCCAATTTTATAAATTTTGAGGCCCATTTAAATTTTATTATCAATTTTGGGAGGGAGACTCCCCACCTTCTTTCTACTGATTACCTACCTCATAACTGTATGACAAGATCAAATGAGCTAATCTGTGCGTGTTTCCAGAGCACTCCTGGCCCAGAGTAAGCACTATGGAAATGCTGGTCATCACTGTGGTCACAAGCTTTTAGGACATTGCTCATAGAGTCCCACCTGACAGGCTGTTTGCTCAGTTCTAGGAATCAGGTAGGTTTAACCAACATTTAGTTCCACTTATGGAGATGCTGGGGACTGGACAGGTGACACCGGCCAAAAGGTGTGCCACCTCCGCTTTCTCAGGTCAGCCTCTCAAGGAGCCCAAATGAAATAAAGCTCACACCCCAGAGCCTGGCCTGCTGCACATACGGAAGAAAGAATCCATGGAGCTCGCCTGAAAATGGGTGGCTTTGTGACAGTAAAGGCGCCAGTTCTACCTACAAGACCATAAAAGCATTTTGACCCCTCCTGCCGTCCCCCCCACCCAGGCTTTTCTCTGCTTTGGGGTTCCCTGAGGTATTCTCAGTGCCACTGTGAGGGTCAGGGAGTAAGAAGGAGAGCAAAGCCAATGAGCACCCAGGAAAGCTACCTGGGGCATTTGGTCAGAAACCATGGAAGCTGTTTGAAGTTGGAATCAGGTGGAATCCTGTCAGGTTGTAGCCAGAGGACACCTCATAAACACAATCTTGGTGAAATTCACTTGGTGAAATGAGGTTTCCCGAATTGACTTGCAGGGCCAGTGTTACAGTAGATGCCTGAAGGTGTGTGTCCCTCCTTCTTGTGGGCAGCTGGGCTAACCTTAGGTGTCTTAGGTGGGCCCTTGCCCATTGGTGAGTGAACAGCCCCTGTGTTGAGGAGAAGCTAAAGGTGGGATGAGGAAGAGGCTCCGTACACACCATCCCTGTGCTTGCCAACGACTGATAGAGGCCCCTTTGCCACCCGGTGTCCAAGGCAGGCACCCGGCAGGCTGGCTGGGGGCAGAGCGCAGAGCCCCTACGAGGCCCTGAGGTGCAGGGGCAGCTCTCCCCACCGGCAGGCTGGTTGGCCGTCACCCCAGGACCGTTGCTGGCTGCCATTGCATTTCCGCGTTCACGGACTCTGAAGGATCTGCTTACTCTAACTGATCTTACTCCTGCGTAATCTTTTCTTTTTCTCCTGCTCTGCTGCCTGTTTATTTTTTGTTATCAGAGGAAGAAGAAATGCTCGAACCAGGAACCAGGTATTTACTAGAAAGGTCCGTTAGCCCCGTTCAACTGGATGGAACCTGTCTTTAGTACTGACTTCTAGAGCAGGGCCCACCTTGCATATAGCCACAGGGTCCATTTTATCCTCTCCCTGACTGTTGTTAACTAAGGAGAGGCTTCACAGGTGGGGTGTGGAGGAGCCACAAAGGCATCGAAATTCATGGGGTTTTTCTGTCTCTTACATGAACATATTACAAGTGCCTTGTTTCCTCACCTGAGGAGATTAGTAATTTAATTTGGCCCCTTTTACAGAAAGTTTAAAAAAAATTTTGTGCTCTTCAAGTGATTTGGAATAATAGAGCGATCAACCAATTATGGAATCCGAGAGAAAACTACCCGTTGCCCAGCTCTTTGTGGTTGTGGGCCCGTCTAGGAAGATGCAATTGAAAATATATTCATACCCCCTGCCCTGCGTAAGTTTAGAGCTGTGTCTTATTCAGCCTTTTTGACTAAGGTTGGCCACTCAGTGGTCAGTGGCTGACGTTAGCTGTTTCTAGAACTTCTCCTTATAACACCTTTATTGTTGAACAAAGTATCCATCTGGATGTTTAGGTTGTAACCTCAGGAGTAGACCTGACCTTCCTTTCTCAGAGCTCAAAAGGACCCTTGGGGGCCATCCTTGCTTCCCTTAGTGCGTTCTTCTTATTTCAAGCATCAGATACCGCAGTGCTAGAAGGAGGTCTCAATCCTGCCTTTTTATCCTTGAGCACTGGGAGCATAGGGTTGAGTGGGACGACGTGGAGGGGAAGGCAAAGCACTCTTCAAGAGCGAACTCCAGCCCTCTCCGAGCAATGGGTTCCCTCCCCTTCCCAGATGTGCCTGCCAAGCCTTCTGAGCCCTGATTTCTTCCCAGCTAAGTAAGAAGACAGAGCATTTCTTTCCAATTATCATAGCTATGCCTTTTTCTGCACCTAACTGAAGACCTTCTGTTTTAACTGTTTGTGGAGACTTGAGGATTAGCAGCTCTTTGCTTATTTTCCAACTAATCCGATGGTACTAATATTCTGGCTTGAGTTCATAATCTGTGTTTGCAGTGTCTTTTTCCCTGTGGTGGCTGCCGAGCCCAGTACAACTCACGACTGTTTCTCTTCAGGACTCAGGACAAGCTATCCCGCTTGTAGTCGAGAGCTGCATTCGGTACATCAATTTATACGGTAAGCGCAGTCCCGGGGTGTATTCTCTGCTCTCTCCAGAGCAGGTGCAGGGCTGTCCTCATAGGAAATGAGGTTTTAACCCGTCTCAGAGGATCCCATTACTGCCCTGCTTCCTAGAGAGAAAGCGCTTCTTAGCACAGGTGCTGTGCTGAGTGCCTTTTTGAGCCTTGTGTGTCTGGGGACAAAGGTGTCCGTGAGAAGACCGAGGAACTAGGAAAACGAAGGATCAAGGAGGGCATGGGTAGGAGAACCGTTTCAGTTCCTTCATGCCTCCCACCCCACCTCAGGGGTCTGTGTTTTGAGCACTGAAGGTAGCTGGGCAGTGAATGGTCAGTTAACTGGCTCTAGTCAGTTCCAGAAAGGAATTAGAATGTCTGGGATGTGCTAACCATGGTGTCACCAGCGCTGCCCTTGGGCTTCCATCTATTCATTCATTTGCTCCTCTAAAAATTGATTTTCAGAGTTCAGAGCAAGCACTGTTCTGACAGTGGGTATACAGGCATGAATAAGACAGGTAAGGTGCTGGCCCTAAGTAGCTTACATTACCAATTAGAAGGGCAAGGACATAAGCAGATAAAGAAATCATATAATTTCAGGTAGTGATAATGCCAAGGAACTAATGAAAAGGGGATAGAGAATGGCTAAAGGGTGGCAGGGCTGTGTTTGGCTAAGATGGTAAGTAGAAACGTCTCTGAGGGGCTGATATTTGAGTAGAAGCAGCCAGCTGTGCCCGGCAGGTATAAAGGTCTAATATGGGAAGGAAGACAAGTGTGACTGAACGGGAATATGTTGGGGGTGGTGGGATATAAGACACAGGAGGTAGAGATTCAAGATTGGTTAGGAAAGACAGAAACATGTTTTTATTGAGCACGTACTATGTACAAACCAAACTTGGACTAAAGCCTGCCATTTAGAAGTAAACACTTTCCTAAATTTTAATGTGAAGGGTTGTTTTATATAGAAAAACTAAATGTGAGGGTGAAGATCGCAGTCACCCCACGAATTCCCATTCAAGATGAGAGAGGCCCTTTAATTCCTTCAATTCTATAGGTTACTGTTCAACCCCATAGATTCCGATCCACATTATTACTTTATATCAGCTGTTGGGGTGGCCCCCTTGTTATGGCCTTGCAGAAGCACATAAGAAAAAGACTCCTTTTCGTTGATAATTTAATGTCCCCCAAGCAGCTTGGTCCCAGGCCAGCATGCACTCTAGACTCCAGCTTTTCCTGGAAGGAAGAAGATGTCTGAATAGGCAGAGGGTGGGAATGGTCAAGTGAATGATATTGGTCATTCTTGTTCAGAATCTCTGTGGCTGTTACATTGAAATGGCATTTGTAAACTCAGGCCAAGCTCCTTGGTGCCAGTGTCCCTGGCGTACTTGATAGGCAAAGTGCACCTCGGCTAGACTGGAAGTTTTTATTCACTGGTCCCATGTTGATATCAACCTCTTATGGCCTTTTCCTTCAAACCCCAACAAGAGACCACAGACACATGAAGCAGGATGGTGCAGAGTATTTTGGCCAGATGAAGTTAATTGCAAAGGCTACTTTTGGGCTTCTGTCAGGAGATCTGTCTATCTGTCAGAAGAGTGGTAGGAGAAAGAGACAAGCAACGGGGAGAATCATGTGTGCCCAGCAGTCTGATGAGCTCAAGGCATCATGGCATTTTCTGTTTGTTTGTTTCTTTTAGGACTCCAACAACAAGGGATCTTCCGAGTTCCAGGATCTCAGGTTGAAGTCAATGACATAAAAAATTCCTTTGAGAGAGGTAGGTGCAGAGTCACCATCTCAAGCTTGTGTCTAGAGGAAGCCAGGACGGGTGTTGATGTGTGTCTCAGAGCCAGCAATGTGCTGGGGCTGGCTCGTATCGATATCTCTTTCCGGCTGCATTCGGTGCTTTCCCCTTGTTAGCTTGAAACCAGCCAAGGCAGGAGTATTTACACTGCAGAAATTGGCAAATGCCAAAGATCTTTCGTCTTTTTCCGTCTAAAGAGTTGGCTGTGAAACATTTACCAGCACAACTCTCTCTAGCGACTGTACAGTAGTTGCTGGGAAAGAGGGAAAGCATGTGAAATTATAATGTGAATCAAAAAGGCTGCTGCTTTTAAAAGAAAAGTTGGAAGAATACAGATAATACTGAGTGACTTTTAGAATATCTTAATTTTTTTTTTAATGTAAAATCTTGGCCAAAAAAAAAAAAAAATTGAGGACCCCAATCTGAACCCATTTTCCTGTAATATATCATGTCCCAATTTACAAAGCATGTTCTTACCCCTCCTTCTACATAATCTTCCTAATAGTTTTGGAAGGTATTTGGTTTGTCCCTGTTGGCTGTGCTCCAAGCAGGCCTCTCCCCTAGTTCTAGCCTTGGAAGTCTCCCTACTTATTATCCAGCTTCCTCTGGAGAGGGTGCCTCCTGAGCAAACTCATCCCTTCACTGTTCCCCACAGTTCTATCTGTGGCCTGGAATGGAGGAAGCACTCTGTGAGCCTCAGGCAGTCAGTGCCATGGCCCCCAGCACAGACCTCTGTGGCCCTTGGCACTCTGGCTTTGAACCTTTGAGAGAGGTAGGTGCAGAGTTCAGGTTCAGAGCACAGGATTTGACTGGATGTGGTGCTTGATGGCCTCCTAATGTCCTGTGGAGCTTCTGTTTTAGAGTCTGCTCCAGGATCTTGCCGAAGGAGCAAGAGGAGCTGAGGGATCTTGGGCGCTGAGAACCAGGGAGCCCCAGAATTCCCCTGCTACAAGCTCCTCCTTATGAGTTTATTGCCATCTCAACAAGCATGCATTCACTGGGCCCTTACTGTGCCAGAGCCTAGAAATACAACAGGAGCAAAAGATAGTCATGACTAGTAGGAAGCCAGTTTAAGCAGACAATGGAGTAAGTACTAGGTGGTATGGGAACCCCTAGCCCAGCTTGGTTGGGGTGGGGAGGAGTAGTAAACCCAGAGAAGTCTTCTTGAATGGAAAAGGAAATGCCCAAGCTCAGGCTTAAGGAGTAAGAACCAGAAAAAGTAGGGAACGGTCATTCCAGGCTAAGGAAATAGCATATGCAAAGGCCTGGAAGCAAGAGGCATCTCCCATCAGCCTCCCTGATGGAAGTATTAGTCATTATTCTCAGAGCTTCTCTTGACAACACTGGACAGCCCAAACCAAAGTTTTGTTTCTTCATTTCTCCCAACTCCGTAGCACCCCTGCTGCCTTGTGTTCATTGTAAATGGACAGAGCCGGGTCTGGAATCTTTGTTGGTTCCATCTTCTTGGTCTCATTGCATTACAGAATTCCTTAAATCTCATGGGTAAATTCACTGCACAGGGCCTCCAGCCTGGCAATTGCCCCTGCCTCGAATTTCCCTATTTCCCTAGGTTCTGTGAGTAACTTTCTGATACCAGGCAGCCTGGCACTAATCCTGCCCCAAGAGCACCGCTTTCTTTTCTTCTTGAATGTGATTTTCTGAGATCATTGCCTTCTGTCCCTTGCTTGGGTGCCTGCTCCAAATAGGCCTTGGATTACTTTGGGCAGAGCCCCGCTGCGCAGAGCCCCACTGGGTAGAGATCACCTGACCCAAGTCTCAGCAGCAAAAATGTTTTCTGCTTTTTCCTTGTCTCAAGTATGCAAATTGGCTCACCCCCTCCCTCTCTCCCTCATTCCAGAATGAATCTCATTTTTGCAGCAGCCATATCTTTCTGCTCTACCTGAACCTGTGGTGAACTGTGGCTTATTCTAAAAACAAACAAACCGCTCCTGGTATGTCTTTTTTAGAAAAATCCATTCCTGGCTTCTGTGGGCTCGCTGCTGCCCAGATTTCCCGGTTACTTTTTCTGCTTCTTGAAGTTCACCAACCAAGTGCCCTGGGTTTGGCTCCTTACTCAGCTAACCCTCAGGGTCACCTCCCACCTCACCTGAAACTGGTAGCTTCCCACACCCCTGCTGCATTTCTCCGCACTGGGCAACCAGGTGACCGAGGCTAGGGATGCTCAGTATTTCTCTCCTCACCCACTCTTCCATCCCACACACTCTAACTTGTGACTGAATTTTCTTTTTAAACCAGTGCATTGTGCATTTTTCCTTTCTTCCTTTTATTTGTTAAAAGGTAAGTCCCTCAGTCCTTGCAGGGTGCCTACCCTGTCCCATTTGTTCAAGGAGATTTGGGTCTTTCTATTCCTTGGCCCCTTCCTTCTCTCTTGGGTGAACTTCTTGCCTACATGTCTTTCTTTTTTTTTTTTTAAAGATTTTATTTATTTATTTGAAAGACAGAGATCACAAGTAGGCAGAGAGGCAGGCAGAGAGAGAGGAGGAAGCAAGCTGTCTTCCGAACAGAGAGCCCAATGCGGGGCTTGATCCCAGGACCCTGGGATCATGACCTGAGGACCTGAGTGGAAGGCAGAGGCTTTAACCCACTGGCCCCTTGCCTACATTTTTTGTATGAGGCTGTTGAAAGGAGCACAGATCTGTTTTCTTTAAGGTTCTGAAAAATTACAACATGTAGGAAATTCATTCTTGACTTATTATCCCTAAACCCACTTTCTTTTTCTTCTGACATGAGCCAGCCAGGGTTTTAGTTGAGGCGGAAATGATAATGATATGATTTTTTTTTGCTGTCAGTAAGCCTTAAGCTCATCATGCAAGTTTTGAGCTCTTTCTGCAGTCTGGCAAAACAAAGGCAAAACCCCACAGGAGGATAGGAAATCAGTAGCCCTGCCATGGAGAGAGCCATGCTTTGCTGTTGTCTCTCAGGCCAGGGTGTACCCCATCTGGTGGCAGGTTTCCTGAGAGCCTGTGAGCATACACTGTGTTCACACTCTGCACCGACAGCCCTGCTGTCAAGTCTCCCGCAGTGCCCAGTGACCTGGCTAAGAGGGCACTGCAGGCAGGGCTGCTGGGTAACAATCCCTCCTCCCCCAGGAAGGTAGAAGCCCAGTGTGAACACAGCTTTCTCTCAGACTTGCCTAGAGTTTAGCTTTCTCCTGGAGAAAGCCACCATTCCCACAAACTGTCCTCCTCATCCTGAGGTCTGGAATTCTGGTTGTTTCTGGAACCAAAATTGACTTGCCCTGCAGAGAGCCAAAGTCTTGGGCTAGGTGGAGAGAATATTTGGAATATTTGGATGGTTCCTTTCATGGACTAAGTGCCTTCAGTGTGGAAAAGCAAGATCAAATGGTGTGTGTGCGTGTGCACGCGCATGTGTGTACACACAAGCACGCGCGTGCATACATAGGTAGTATATATGTGTATATATAAAGTCCATATGTGGATCGTGCTTGGTGAGGGGAGCTAATATGCACTGTGGAGAAGAAAAATCCATGTGCTTTTGAATCATGAGAACCCAAAGGTCATATGGGCTAATACATAGAGAAATAGCTAATTGCAGTCCAAAGGTTTTGAACTTTTCTGGTCCTTCAGAGGGGCTTCAAGGGGTACTATAGGAACAGAGAGGGGGCTTGCGGGGAGGTATGGACCTCTCCTCCCAGCTCAACTAAGACAGCTTTGTTTTATGCGTGGAGCATTCAGAGAAACTTTTTTTTTGAGAAAGAAAAAGAAAAGGTTGGGATTCTACTCTAAAGGAAGGAAGGTGGAAGAGAGGCATGGAAGCAGACAGACAGACACTGGTAAAAAGAAGAATATCTCCCAGGCATTATCATAATGCCCTGAGAGCTGCTGGTGTCTGTTTTGACAGTGAATGTGGCCAAGTTGTTTTGCTTGTTGGGCCTCAGTTTTCTCACTGGAGAGAACGGTGGTATTGGAACCACACCTTCCTCAGTGCCAGGCAATGCTCTTGGTAGGATTAAGGGAGATCATGTGTGCGAATGTGCTTCTCACTTGAGAAGTGCTATATCAGTATAGGCAGTGCTTTTTTATGTTTTCTCTCGTCTTTCCTCACAAGGAATTCTCCTGTTCTCTGGGGGTATCTGAGAGGTTGGGCTATGGAACGTCGGTGTCTGGGCAGCCACATACCATCATTCAGGCTGGGCATGGAGTGGGGGTGCTCAGCCAAAGAGGGCAGGTGGGAGCATGAGCTCTGGTTCATGCTCTGTAAGCCACAACACCTGGTTCAGGAACAAGTGGGGGATGGGGGCCCTCTCTCATTTGCAATGAAGCGTGTTGGGGCTAGCAGAGGCCCTGGCAATGACAGGCGTTCTTTTCCTACGGAGGTGGAGTAAAGAGATCCAAGTATGAATTTCCAGCTCTGCTCTTCGCTGCTTGCCAGTCTTAGAACATTCTGTGGGCTGTTCTGGAAGAAGGAGGAAAAGCTCGTTGTGCAGACATCTGTCAGCACCTTCAGGGAGGGGGTGAATGGATTGCTCTGTGTCTCCTTTCACCTCCTCCACGGGAAACTTAGGGGGATCGAGCTGAACAGCCCAGGATTAAATGGAAAAGTGTTCTTCTTCTGAGGTATCATTTTCCCTGTCCAATGGGGGGAAAAAATAGAAAGATTGACAGCATTCTATGGTCATGGCTGTGGGAAAAAACCATTCTCCTGTGTTGCCAGTAGGAGTGTAGAATGGGGCCCCCCAGTAGGACAGAATTTGGCTCTGTCGAATGAAATGTACCCTTTGACCCACAGTCTCACTTCTAAGACCTGACCAGAGATGCACCTCCACAAATATAAAACACACACACAGGATTATTTGTTGTGGCAATATTTGTAAGAGCTAAAGATTGAAAAGAAGTCACATGTCAATTCATAGATTAATTCAATCCATAGACTTAACCATGGTTAAGTCATGTGGACCAGTGAAATAGGGTATTTTGTAACCATTAAAAAAAAAAAAAGCATGAGGGAGATCTCTAAGAACTGATATGGAGGGATTTCTAGTATTTATTGTGAAGTAAAGAAGCAATATGTTGCAGTATTATATACTACTTATATTTTCTGTAAAAAAACATAGAGGGAAATTAAAAATTCTCATTTATATATTTGCTTATTGTGGGAGAAGAAAACACAGGGCAAACCAGAAGTTGATGAAAATGGTTAAATGTAAGGTGGGAAAGGGAAAGGAGAAGAGTAGGACTTGTCTGGATGTAATTTTTTATCTAGTTTTGACTTTTGAACAATGTAACTGCTTTATATTTTTAAAACTGCAAAATTTTTAAGAAAGGAGTTATTTAAAAAAAGTCAGTCCCGGGAGCACCTGCGTGGCTCAGTGGGTTAAAGCCTCTGCCTTTGGCTCAGGTCATGACCCCAGGGTCCTGGAATCGAGCCCCGCATTGGGCTCTCTGCTCGAGAGCCTGCTTCCTCCTCTCTCTGCCTGCCTCTCTGCCTACTGCCTCTGTGATCTTTGTCTGTCAAATAAATAAATAAGCTATGTATCAAATTGATCATCACAAAGAGAGTAACTTTTGAAAATGTGCTCTGGTCATATATTTTTAACAGCTTTATTGAGTTATATACCATAAAGCTCACCCATTTTTAAATTACACAGTTCAGTGGTTTCTAGTATGTGTACAATATACTAGAATTGTGCACATCACCGTAATCCAATTTCAGAAATTTTTCATCATCCCCAAAAGAAACTTTGTACCCACTTTGTACCCACAAGGAGTAGTTACTCATGAGACTCCCTAAACCTCAGCTCCCCACCCTAGGCAACCACTCATGTTCTTTCTGTCTTCTGACCACACATCTTTAGCAGGATATTTTCTTTCTTCTTAATTTTTTTTTTATTTTTTTGAAGATTTTATTTATTTATTTGACAGAGAGAGATCACAAGTAAGCAGAGAGGCAGGCAGAGAGAGGAGGAAGCAGGCTCCTGGCTGAGCAGAGAGCCCGATGCGGGGCTCGATCCCAGGACCCCGGGATCATGACCTGAGCCGAAGGCAGAGGCATCAACCCACTGAGCCACCCAGGCGCCCCTAGCAGGATATTTTCTGAGGACTAACCCCTTGCCCCCAAAACAAAAATAAAAGCCCTGCAAAGAAATCTTAAATTTTATGTAGAAGGTTTATTGTTAGTGGTGATATTGCTATTAACATTTCAAAACTATGTTATGTATATTGTAGAATAAGGCAGATATAGAAGTACATTATTAATGTGATTCAGAACCATGATTTTTCAATAAGCAAAATGAAATATAAATATAAAATAAATGAAGATAAAGCAAATGTTGAATCTTAAATATGAATTGGAAGTAACTGTGTGGACTTATGAAAAAAAAATATGTATTCTCCCTCTACCCCCTGAAAGGTTTAGGAGCTCTTTATAGCACTCCTGTACCAATGAGCACACCTGGAACTTAGATCTTGGTCTCTAAATGCCATTCCCTACAAAAAGCAAACAGAACTCCTTGGAGAAATGTTTGATTCCAGAACTGGGTCAGGGGAAGTATAAAGTGATGCATGAGCATCTTTTATGCCAGAAAGCAAGGGTATGCTCAGTGGAGGTCACCTATAAAGGACATTTGTCCCTGGCAAAATTGGGGATAATCTGAACATCCCAAAGAATAGTGATGATAATGGATTATAACACATTAAATTAAAAATTACAAAAACAATCCCAGAAAGATGTTAGATAATAATAATAATGATGATGATGATAATTTAAAGGGAGCATGGGGAAGCCTCTTCTTTATGGAAGAATACTAACAAATATAGAAGGAATGACAGAATTAGAAATTCATCATTTTGTAACCCCAGGATAATAATTGATTTAGGCTAAAATCATCACTGGAGGTTAAAAGCACTGGGTGAAACATGTTGAGCACAATGACTTACACATAGATCACTTGTTATTTTCAAAAACATTTTATATTTAACACCTACTATTGCAAAGGGGAAAATAGATTTTACAGTGCAGAGATCTGGAGGTCACCCCCTTTATCCATGGATCAAACTTCGTATCACCAGCACCAAGACAGGCTGACATTACATGCCTCTGGATCCAGTGTAGTGTCCATAACATCACCCATGTACAATTCTTGCCCAAAATGTTTAACTTAAATCTAATCATGAGGAAACATTGACAAATGCAGAGTGGGAGGCATTCCAAAAGGCAAGTGGCCTGGACTCCTCAGAAGAGGCAACATTATAAAAAACCAAACAATAAAAAACGTTGGGGCCTCTTTTATATTCTAAAGACTAAGGAAACATAACAACCAAATGAATTATGTTGATTAGATCTTAGCCTCTGAAAAAATTCTATGAAATACCGGACAATTGGGAATGTTTGAATGTGGGCTGTATATGAGACAGTGTTTTGAACTATTGTTAATTTTCTTAGGTGTAACAATGTTATGTGCTTATGTAGGAGAATATCCTTATTCTTAGGAGAAATGTGTTGAAGTATTTAGCAATGGCATTTTGTGATGCCTATAAAATACTCCCAAATCATTGAGTAATAATAAATGTGAGTAAAGAGAGAAAGCAAATATGGAAAGATGAGTGTAGGTTAATGAGCATGAGTGAAGGGTGATTTCAGTTTTTTATTTTTACAATATTTCCATCGAGTTGAACATTTTCAACATCAGGTTGAACTCTAAACTTGCTCTGTCAAGGGGGTTGCCCATCTATGTCTCCCCGAGTTCAGGCTACACCAGGCCATCCCCCCCACCACATGCCCATTTCCTGCCTCCTTACCAAGCTGAATTATCATCTCCTCTCTCCTCTCAGGCGAAGACCCCCTTGTGGATGATCAAAATGAACGAGATATCAATTCAGTCGCTGGTGTTTTAAAACTGTATTTCCGAGGACTGGAAAACCCACTCTTTCCTAAGGAAAGGTTTCAAGATTTGATATCTACTATTAGTAAGTATTTCCTAGGTGGTATGGTAGAGGGATCGATTGTGTGACGTACCTTTATTGAAGTTGTTCTATGGGCTCATTGCTGTGCTAGGCACATGGGAGGGATAATATGAAAGGAGCAGTATGGCCCTCGTTCTCATAGAACTTAAAAACTAGTTGTAGAGATAATAAGATGGTTTATAATGGAAAATGGCATGGTACCATTGGGTATGGATGTAGCTCAGAAGAGGCAGAGGAAAGCATGGTTTTGCAGATCATAGCTGAGAGAGTTATGTGAGCAGAGCCTTCCAAGAGGAGTGGACCGAGTATCCTGGGAAGACTTTGGGGACACACAGACTAAAGGGACCAGAGGAAGGTGTTCTAGCCAGTGAATGGTGCAAGAGGCTGGAAGGGTAAAATAGAGAAAGGGGAATGACCCTGCAAGGATTTTGGAACTTTTCCCCTTGGGTAATAGGGAACCATAGAGGGTCAAGTCAGCAACATGACAGGCGAGTAAAATGGTGAAAATAAATTGACTGTGAGCTTCTTCTGATGTCAGAAGCCATTGGAGTTCTCTTGGATGAAGGCAGAAGCCCAGTCTAGGGGGCTGAAATCAAGTTACCTTGACTGTACAATGCCCAATCCAAGACAATATTTTGGGAATTTTAAAAAATAAACTTTCAATATTACAATATGAGAATCTTAGTGTTTTAGAATAAACTGTGATTTACAGAAAATTGTCCCATGCCCAGCAATACCCGCAATGCTTCTCACAATGTCCTGAGAGGGATTTGCAGCCAGGAAACTGCTCCAGCGGGTTGGAGCTTCAAGCCTCTCGCCTGCCTTTATGAAAGACGCTTCCTCTGCCCCTCTCTCCTCCACACTGCTTCCTGCTCATCTTTCCAGATCCACTTCAAGCTCCACATTACCCTCAGAAATTCCAGGCCACAAAGGCCCAACCGTATCTGAGCTCTGTGTCATGTGCTCAGCTAGTGTTTCCAGAAGTCCCATTAGTCTAGTTTCGGCGCATAGCCCTGAGGGGACAAGCCTGTTGGCCTTTGGTATAAGTTCATAACATTACATACCTTGGATCACATCTTGAATCACACTGTGGGGAAAAAGAAAAATCCTTTCTCAGTTCCCTCCCAAACCCTGCGATTACATCCAGGAGAAAATTTCAGAGGTCTGTCTCCCTTCTAGACAGAGAGATGAGGCCTCAGTCTCAGAAACTACCTAGAATTTAGTAACATTGTTTTGCTTTCATTTTATCTATTTTTATGTTACCTCCTAATCAGAGCAAGTGATCCTGGTTTCTCCTTTACAGAATGAGGTAAAATTTCCTCTTTAAATAAATGTATTTAAGAAAGCGATGTATTGAAGTGGACTGATGACTAAAGCTGAGGACAGGGAGTGGCCTGTATAAAGGGCAGTGGAGTCAGTAAACATCCAAGGACCTTTAGCTCTGTGGGGAGGCTTGGGCAAGGCCCCTTGGTTTCAGGCTTTGAAGCTAGGCTAGAGTCTACTGGGTAGAGTAGAGAGATCACCAGTGTGTGCAAAGGCCCAGGGGCAGGAAGGCCTTTTGTGAGAGGGAGATCATGGTGAAGGCAGCCTGGCACAGAGTTTGTCCGTGGGAGTGCTGTTGGCATTTAGGGTAACGCAGTGCCATATTGTGTGTCCCATACATTCAGAACACTTGGCACGCTGACCCCTGGATCCCAGATGCCAATTGATCCCTCTAGGTCATTGTGACTACCCCCAAAGAATGCCCCATGAATTTGTAAGTGCCCAGAGATGCACTGCCACCTCATTTGAGAAGCATGACTCCGTATCATCTTCAGATAACTTGGGGAAGGGGCGGCAGCTAGGAGGTGAGGTAGGCTATCTTGGCATAAGCCCTGCTGTGAAAGGCCTGGGATATGGAGGAGAAACAGGAGAAGCTGTGTTTTAGAAGGAACATGCTGACAGAATGTGGAAGCTGGAGAGAGAGGCTGTGTGAGAAAAACATGTTTTCTAAGAGAGAAACTGGCATAGGCTTGGGCATTAGCCCTGCAGGCACACATCAGAACTCTGGCAGCTCAGTGTTCGCACCAGCTTTCCCTCTCTACGAGGCAAAGCCCACAAAGCCCATCTCCTTACCAAGCCCAGCTTGCTTCTCCTGCCCATAGCCCAAATGACAAAAATACTAGCGTCTCTCTGTCTAGGATGGGCCTGGAAACCAGGCTCAGAGATAAGTTCCTTGGCCAGTATAGAGCTGTAGAGTTGGCTGTTTACTCAACACTTATTTCCAGCCTACTCTGTGCCAGGCCTGTGGTGCGGCTGGTGTTCATAAAGAGGTTCAGGGAACATGGCCCATGCCTGTGTTAGTCAGGACTCATAGATATCAGGTGACAGAAACCCAGTATATACTGGCTTCATCCATAAAAGGGAATGAATTGACTCATACAGTTGCTGTGAGTGGCCAGACGAGGGTCTTGAATCAATCCCTAGAACCAAGAGAACTGTCTTGGCCAGAACCATGTGGACTGCTCTAGGAGATGTTGGCTGCCTGGCTCCCTGAGGATGAAAGACCCCCTAAAAAGCCCCTTTGTGTTACAGAACTGGAGAACCCAGCTGAGAGGGTGCACCAGATCCAGCAAATCCTCATCACCCTTCCCCGAGTGGTTATCGTGGTCATGAGATACCTCTTTGCTTTCCTCAACCAGTGAGTTGCCTGGCCATTTGGGGGTGGGGGGTGGCCCCTCTTTGCCTCAGCTCTGGCCTCCTTTGGGAGGGGATGTCCTGAGGCTTTTGCAGGTGCAGCTGTTCCTAAAACAGAACATGGAACCCTCCTGGAGTTGAGTAGAGCCCTCGAAAGAAAGAACCCCCAGGGGGAAAGATTTCCCTTTCCCAGGTGACTTGTGAGTACCTCCTTTCTTGTAGCCTCTCGCAGTATAGCGACGAGAACATGATGGATCCCTACAACCTGGCCATCTGCTTCGGGCCCACCCTCATGCACATCCCTGATGGGCAGGACCCTGTGTCCTGCCAGGCACACGTCAACGAAGTCATCAAAACCATCATCATCCATCATGAAGCCATCTTCCCCAGCCCCCGGGAGCTAGAGGGACCTGTGTATGAAAAATGCATGGCTGGAGGGGAAGAATATTGGTAAGATTCCATTCTTCTTAATACTGTTATTATCATCACCGCTATCGTTGTTGTTGCTGTTGAACAGGAACAGTAAGAAACCCCTTGATTTTCTTACTGCTTTATAGTCTGTATTTCCATATGCATTTTCTCATTTGAGCTTTGCCACAGCCTTATATGAGAGATAGTTGCATCAGCCCAAACTCTCTTGGTTTATAAGGGACAGAAATACAAATCAAATTGGTTAAGCTAAATGGGAAGTTAATAGTTTACTTGACTTAACTAAAAAGTTGAGGATCGTGGCTTCACGTATAGCTGGATCCAGGAGTTCAACTGTTATCATCAGGACTTGGTCCTGCACTCTCCAATCCTTGGGTCTGTTTTCTTCTGCATTGGCTTCATTCTCAGGTAGTCTCTCCCTTGGTGGCTTCAGGAAGGCATCTAGTAACTCCAGATTTAGAGCACATTTCTCTCAGCAACCCCAGCAGAAAAAGGGCTTCTTCTTCCCCAGTGCCCCAACACAAATCCAAGAATTATATCCCCGAGGCTTGAGTTTGATGAACAAATCACATTGGTTAGGAGATGTCAAGCTGTCATGGACCGGGTGAGTCACAAACCCATCTCAGGCAGCAGGGGAATGGATAATAATCCCCACTACAACCTCTTGAGAAAGGAGTTCTTTCTTCCAGACACAGTGAGTTCACGTTTTTTGAGAGCTCCACACTAGGTCAGCAGTTGGTAGTTGGGCACCTCTGGGTACCTGTGCTACATGGGGTCTTGGGAGAAAAATGTCAGAACCTAATCAAAATCAGGACTGACTACTTTCCCCAGACTAAGACCTTAAAATGTGGTAAGATAGGAAATGTTTTTAAATGTGGATTCAGAACACCAGAGACAAGTGAAGGGTTCCTATTTGTTCTTTATTCCTAATCCAGGACAACACACAGCTGTGCATTTAGGTATTCCCCATACTGCTTTCAGCTAGGTTCCTGTAGGGGGGTTGTCTTTTGATTATCACAGTGTTCCTGGACTCTTAAATCGCTTCAAAGAAGGGAGACATTCCAGCCCCTTTGTTCCCCACATTGTCCCCCATAGAGATGTCGAGCTCTGCTGTATTATTTGAGGCACCAGGAGCACATCTGTCCTTGTTCTGTCACAGAGCCATTAAACAGCCAGCAAGCATACTTTCTGGACAAAGAGAAGCTTTTCACACAGTGTTTGCAACCATTACCCATTCTCTTTTCTTCCTCCAGTATGATCATTAAATGTTCTGGGAAGGGTCCTCAAGATATGTTGTACTTACCAAAGAACAATATCCAATAACCACACTTTTCTAAATGCCATTAGTGTCCCAGGAGAAAGGAAAACTATTAATTACATTGGAGGTGTTTTCAAAGCCAAAAAGGGGATTTGGCTGAGGATCACACTGTAGTGGACAACATTCATTCATTTGACGAATGGACAGATGGTTGCCGAGTGTCTGTCCTAGGCCTGGCTCTGGGCAGGGGGTCAGTGATGTAACCTGAAATGGGGTTAATCCCTGATGCAGGGAGCTCTGGGGGAGGAGGAAACAGTTCCAGAAGACGGTCTCCCTGAACCAATGTAGCGAGGCCGGAAAGGGCTTTCTGGAGGAACTAATGATTTAACAGAGGCCTGCTTGATGAACTGGAGTCAGCCAGTCAAGGAGTGGGCAAAGAATGTTCTAGACTTGAAGCATTCAGTAAAATGGAAAGTGGTTCTGTGTGACCAGAGTGTTGCAGATGCCCAGGAAATGGTGAGGGAGGAGGCTGCACAGGCCAGCAGGTTTTGAAAGGTCTCAAGCCATTGTGTAGCATCTGGACCTTATCCAGGAGGCAGTAGAGAATTTTTCATAATGAAATTCATATTTTCTCAACTGCCATTGCAAATGTCACTTCCTCCAAGAAGCCTTCCCCGACCACCCTACGTGGGTCCCCTCTGCTATTGTCTCTGCTCATTTGCTCCTCCATAGCACATTTCAACTTGCAGCAGATTATTTTCTGGCCCCTGAAGGCAGAGTCTGTCGACTTACCCATTGGTGTGTCCCTCCTACCGAGCATATAACGGGACTCCATCCTGGCTCAGTTAGAAAACTGACTATAGGAACAAACCCTGACCTTGAGAAGCTTATCATTTAGAGAGGGGGTCGTGGCTGGTGAAATTATCCCAGTGTATGAATTACAAATCTGATAGGCCTGGACTCACTCTGCCTCCTCCTGTGCCCATTATGGTTGCCAGCCTGCTGGCGCCATGTGGACTAGCCTGGGCTTTTCCACACAGTACCCTGAGGCAGCCCTGAGAGCCCTGCTCTTTTGGAGCTTTGCTCCTTCTTGTTGGGTATGTCGCGCCCTCTGTAAGACATGGAAGCAAGTTAGGTAAATGACCTACCGCACTTCCAGAGTTCCTTCATGTTTTGGCCTGTGGTCCTTCTGAGGATAAATGCCAGGGTTTTACACTGATCTCTGGATCTTATGGAACACCTAGGAATTGGCAGCCTGGCAAATTCCAGGGCTGGTGATTCAGGATAGCTGCCCATTGCAGGGGCTGCTGGCAGCAGTTTTCTATTAGGAGGGCCTATGGGTGGTCCAATGGGTAAGGACGGCAGGCCTGGGCCTGACCTGGGTCAAGTGCAGAGGTGGGCGGGGCAGGCACTTAAGCTGAGGACAGCGTGAGGGTGCAGAGCCCAATGTGTCCCCTTCCCACGTTTTCTTGCAGTGACAGTCCACACAGCGAGCCAGGGACTATCGATGAAGTCGACCATGACAATGGCACAGAGCCTCACACCAGCGATGAAGGTGAGTGAGGGAGAACCTGGGGCCAGTGAGCTTACCTGGAGCCTCTCACACTGATTCGTGTCTGCTCAACCTCTGTGTTGGCCACATAACCCCCTCCAGCTTTGCAAGTTAGCACATTGCCCTCCAGAATAGAGGGGGGACCCAGAAAGATCTTGGAGACATGTGCGCTCCCGTTCACCACACTCCTACCCATCTGTCTCCTCCCTTTCTGTGTCCTGCCTGGCCCAAGTGCAAATCCTAAGTGACAAGAGTTTGCTAAGTAGGAAGCGTACTTCGGCCCCTGTTCCTTCCCCACCAGGGATCTGTTCTGCACCCAGCCTGTGCTAGGACTTGGAGCACTTTGATGAAAGACACATGAGTTGTGGAGGAGCTCCCAGTCTTGTTACCTGACACATTAGGAGCGGCTCCCCATGATCCACAGAAATAATGCCCAACAAAGCTGTGTCCCCAGGGCATGGGTGCCCCAAAGATGAAACCAGGCAGCAATGACCCAGAGATGTGCTGGTGGGAGAGAGGGAAAGCAGGCCTGGGCTTTGAGGGACTCATTGGACCCTTCCATCCCTTCTAGACAAAGAGACTAGAGTTGGGTTCATCTCTAGGGAATGTGGACCACATAGATAAGCAATCTGGATAATATGAGCAACGAAACCATTAGAGAGAATAGGCACGGTACCCAGGGTCCAGGGTATTTTAAGGACCTGTAAAAATGTTTTAATTTCTTTTAAAATAATGAGGAGAAAAGGAATATGATCCAGCCTGTGTTATATTCTTCTTTATATCAACTCAGTTGTGGTATATAATTTTTTAAACTTTTTTTTTTAATGGAGGAAGGGACCTATTAGAGTTATAACACCATCCTGTGTAGACCAAGCATAGTCCTCCTTTCTCCCTGTGATAATTTTACTTTGAAAAAAAATCATTATGTAGAGGTTTTCTTATAAGCTTCTGTGTTTCCCTCTGGGACAGTCCCAGGCCCTGTTGGCCACAATTTTTGTTAGGAGAGCTGGTATATTGTACTCAGGTGTGGTTTCTGGGTGCCAGTGGAAAGAGCTGGTTCTAAGACTGATCGGTAGATTTGCACTTGCTAATGACAGATACTCCAGCGCAAACTGATTTAAGCATTAAAGGCCTCAGATATCATAGACCTGAAAAATCCTAGGTTAGGCATAGCTTCAGGAATGGATGGATCCAGGTTAGTTGATTTTGTTAGGAATCTGTCTCCATCTTCTGTTCTGCTTTCCTCTGTGTTGGCTTCATCCTCAGATAGGATATCCCTGTGTGGTGGCCTTTGGCAGTTCTAGGCTTTCATTGTCCTTTTGTCCAAAGTCCCAGTGGAGAAGAACTTTCTTCTCATCATGATTCTAAGAAAGCTCCCGGAGTAGAGTCTCTGGACTGCCTTGACTCACACACCCTACCAAGAAGCAAGCACTGTGGCCCAGGAGGGAGCCCATGGGTCAGGCCTGAGTCACAGGTGTGGAAGAGCAAATCTAGGGATAATGTCCAGTTCTGCCAGAATCCTCAGAGGCTCCAGTCATCCAGGGCTGAGGAAAATGTCCTTGGAGATGTGAAGGCTACTAACTTCTGCTTGTTTGTAGCGATTTGGTTTTCTCTTTCCTTCTTTTTGGTCTCTTGCCCTACCACCTCCAGCTCTTCTGCTTCTTCCTTCTTGACCTGTCTGTTGCTTGCTTTATTTCCGTGTGTGTGCACACAGCTCCCTCTTGCTCTAGATCTCGTTCTGTCTTCCCTCTCCCACTGGGGGGAAGTAGCTCTTGTCCCACTAGATAGATGGATTTTTCAGCATGAAGATCTGTTAGGACAGCTGCTGGTGGAGGTGGGTGTGTGTGTGTCTGCAGGAGGGTGGGTCCGGTGCCCTCTGAGGATCCTCACAGCCCGTCTTGCTGGAGGCTTAGGTCACTGTGCATCTTCCCACACATGCTGAGTTTCCCCACAGCTCCTCTGCCTGGGCGATGGAAAGCTGCTATGGGGGCCAGGCCAAAGGAGGAGGGATGGAGAGAGAAGGTCTTGCTGGGTACATGAGGAAGCATCCGCAGGACACACCCAGCAGGCTTCACCCATCAAGAAAAACCCCTCATAAAATGCTACCTCCCTCTTCCTAGAGTAGAGGCATACTATATCCCTGGAACAGGGCAAGTCAGAGCTTCTTGTCTGCTTCCCCAGAAGGTCCCTTCTCGATTGTTCCTTGTCAGGTTGCTGGTTTCTGAGTAGGACAAAGGCAGAAGGATCATCCTGGAAAGGGCAACAGCGAGCTTCAGAAGAGCCAGTTTTATGCTCCCTAAAGTTTCTCTCTATTTCCTGTGTGCTGGTGGTGGCTGCTGAATCAGGAGCATTCTTCGGAGGAAAATTAATTGCATTTCCTAGATGCTTACCTACACACCTGCCCTAATCAAAACAGTCACAGAAATACTGAGTTGCAGGAACAGTTGAGGGACACTAGACTCTGAGAAAGGAGACCTGGATTTGAAGGACAGGGAGAGACCTTCATGGCCCTGGGGTTTTTGGGAAGCCATGTAACTTCAGACCTCAGTTTCCTTTTCTATAAAATGAGAATGACAGCACCAAGAAAATTGTGGCCTAGGTTAAAATGATGTGACCTATATGAAGGAACTTAGCACAGTGTCTGGTACAACTAGGTGGGTAGGAAACATTATTCTGTGTCCAGGAGAAAACCCTCTTAATTTTTTTAAAATGTATTTCTTTAAAGGGTTTATTTATTTGACAGACAGATCACAAGTAGGCAGAGAGGCAGGCAGAGAGTGAGAAGGAAACAGGCTCCCCACTGAGCAGGGAGCCCAATGCTTGCCTTGATCCCAGGACCCTGAGATCATGACCTGAGCTGAAGGCAGACCTTTGAACCGCCAGGTCTACAAACTTCACAGCACTCACCATAGCACATACCTTCCCCAATGTCCATAACCCAACCATCCTCTCCCTACCCCGCCCCCGGCAACCCTCAGTTTTTGTGAGATTAAGAGTCTCTTATGGTTTGTCTTCCTCCCAATTCTATCTTGTTTCATTTTTTTCTTCTCTGCCCCTAAACCCCCCACATTGCCTCTCAAACTCCTCATATCAGAGAGATCATATGATAATTGTCTTTCTCTGATTGACTTATTTCACTTAGCATGATACCCTCTAGCTCCATCCACGTTGTTGCAAATGGTAAGATTTCATTTCTTTTGATGGCTGCATAGTATTCCATTGTATATATATACCACATCTTCTTTATCCATTCATCTGTTGATGGACATCTAGGGTCTTTCCACAGTCTGGCTCTTGTGGACATTGCTGCTATAAACATTCAGGTGCACATGCCCTTTCGGATCACTACATTTTTAACTTTAGGATAAATACTGAGTAGTGCAATTGCTGGGTCGTAGGGTAGCTCTATTTTCAACTTTTTGAGGAACCTCCATGCTGTTTCCCAGAGTGGCTGCACCAGCTTGCATTCCCACCAACAGTGTAGGAGGGTTCCCCTTTCTCCCCATCCTTGCCAGCATCTGTCGTTTCCTGACTTGTTAATTTTAGCCATTCTGACTGCTGTGAGGTGGTATCTCATTGTGGTTTTGATTTTTATTTCCCTGATGCCGAGTGATGTCGAGCACTTTTTCATGTGTTTCTTGGCCATCTGGGTATCTTCTTTGCAGAAACGTCTATTCATGTCCTCTGCCCATTTCTTGATTGGATTATTTGTTCATTGGGTGTGAAGTTTGGTAAGTTCTTCGTAGGTTTTGGATACTAGCCCTTTATCTGATATGTCATTTGCAAATATCTCCTCCCATTCTGTCAGTTGTCTTTTGGTTTTCTTGACCGTTTCCTTTGCTTGCATGTCTTTGTTTTTCTTGAAAACAGTCCTATGAATGGAGCCCAGGAGACTTCGAAGGCCAAATCAGCCAGAAAGCCATGACCCCATGTGTTTGTAATAAATGGTCCTCCCAGTGAGTGACCAACCAAACTGGAGGAAAAACTTAGTCCTTTGGCCTTTCCTTTCTCAACATATTCTGTACCTAAGTGATACCTGCTGCCCTGCCTGGAGTCTGTTAGCACATCATGAGTATATGTGTGAAAAATCCACTTGTGCTTGCTCTTTGGTCTCCAAGATTTATAAAGAAACCATGGTTAGTCTAAGAGCCCTTGATTGTCAGAACTAAGCCAAGTGAAAACATTGCGGCGGCCTGTCAATAACAGCTTTATTAATTGGATGCTAAATGGGGACCTAGGCTGCCGGATAAAGAAACTACTCAAATCAGTTACAAACATGATCATATAGTTACAGTATGTCAGTTTCCAATTACAATTGTACCACCATTCTCTCCCTCCCCAAATTCTTCCAACAGCCTTCCGCTCCATGTCCATCATCTACATCTGGAAAACCATTATGCCATTAACCTTAGGAGATCATTGTGGGCAACATTTGTTTCTGTTGGAATGTGTGCCTCTGAGAAGAAGTCCATGGTTTTCATCAGATTGTTCTAGGCATCTACTAGAAATCAGGGTCAGATTTCTATTGGCCTGCAGTTCATGATATTTCCTTTAAGAAAAAAATGTCAAGCACACAGAAAAGTGGATGGAAATTGTACCATCATGCCCATAAACCCATCACCGAGTTTCTACATGTTAACATTTTGTTATATTTATTTTATTGTGTATCTGTCCATTCATCAATCCATATTATTCTAATACATTTTTAAAAGATGTTATTTATTCATTTGACACATACACATAGAGAGCGCACAAGCATGGGCTGTCCCTGTCCTCTCTCCCTGTCCCCTGGTCAGACTCCTTGCTCAGCAGAGAGTCTGTGTCTCCCTCTCCCCCTGTGCTCTCTCTCTATCATTCTTTCTCCAGTCAATAAGTAAAATCGTAATAAGTAAATAAAAGTAAAAAAACTAAATAGCCAAATTTTAAAATGGGCAAAGGATCTGAAGAGACATTTCTCCAAGGAAAGATATACAAATGACAAGCACATGAAAAGATGCTCGGCGTCATTAGTCATGAGAGAAATTCAAATTAAAACCTCAGTGAGATACCATTTCACATCCGCTAGGATGGCTAGCATCAAAAAGTCAGATAACAACAACTGTTGAGAAGGATCACACACTGCTGGTGGTAATACGAAATGGAACACTTTGTTTTTGTTCTTTTGTTAAGATTTTAAATATTCTTTATTTGAGAGAGAGACAGAGATAGTGAGAGTGAGAGTGAGAGTGAGCAAAAGTGGGGAGCAGAGAGAGAAGCAGACTCCCCACTGAGCAAGGAGCCTGATGCAGGACTTGGTTCCTGGACCCTGGGATCATGACCTGTGCCAAAGGCGGACACTTAACTGACTGAGCCACCCAGGCACCCCTGCTTTTTTATTATTGAGTTGTAAGCACTCTTTATGTATTCTAGATATAAGTTTCTTATCAGATAAATGATTTGCCCAAACATGTTCTGTGTGCTTTTTCACTTTCTTATTGGTGTCCTTTGAAGCACAAAACTTTTCTAATTTTGATGACATCCAATTCATCTATTTTTTTTCTTTTTATTGTTTGTTTTTGGTGTTGTCTGAGAATCCTTCACCAAATCCAAAATCATGAAGGTTTACCTATGTTTTCTTCCCCGAGTTTTAAGTTTTAGGTCTTATGTCTGGTAATCCATTTTGAGTTAATTATTGTATATGTTGTAAGTAAGGGTCCAGCTCCATTCCTTCTTTGTGGCTATCCAGTCGTCCCATCATCATTGAAAGGATTATTCTTTCTTGCATTGAATGATCTTGGCTCCCATATAAGAAGTCAGTTGACCATAGATATAGCAGGTTATTTTTGGACTTTCAGTTTTATTCCACTAAACTATATTTCTGACCCTGTGCCAGGACCACACTGTCTTGATTATTACTGTTTTGTAGTAAGTTTTGAAATCAGAAAGTGTGAGTCCTCTAATTTTAGTTCTTCTTTTTCAAGTTTTTATTATTATTATTATTATTATTATTTGCTATTACAGGTTCTTTGCAATTCCATATGAATTTTAGAGTAGCTTATCAATTTCCACAGAGAAGTCAGCTACATTCTAATAGGGACTGAACTGAATATGTAGATCAATTTAGGAGTATTACCATCTTAACAGTGTTAAGTTTTCTGATCCATGTGTGATATGTCATTTCAGTTCAGCCTCAGTTTCCTTATCTGTAAAATGAGGAGAGTGCTGCATGTATTGTTGTGAGAGTTAAATGTGATAGTGTCAGTAGAACATTTGACATATAGGAAAAGCTTAATTAGTTCATGCAAGTAATATGGAGTGCCAGCTCATCCCAGACACTGTTCTAGAAGGGGGGAAATAGCAGATTATAAAACAAAAACCTCTGTCCTAATGGACTGCACATTTTAATAGAAAGATCAACAATAAACAAGTTTTCAAACTACAACTGCACACGCATGCAAACACAAACACACACAAGTTCAGGTTGTGCTAAGTGCTATGAAGAAGAATAAAACGAGAGAAAATGTTAGAGTGATTTGACACTTAGTACTTTTATAGTTCAGGGTGTCAAGTCCTTTGGTCTTGCTGAGGCAAAGATGTTTGCATATAGACCTGAATGAAATTAGGAAATGGCACACAAGGGTCAATAAATATTTGTTGAATGTGAATGAATGCAAATATCTGGGAGAACAGTATCCCAGTAAGAGGCAATAATAAGTGCAAAGGTCCTGTGGCAGGAAGAGGCTTAGAATGTTTTTAAAACATCAAGAAGGCTCTATGAATATTTATGAATAGAGTGCTAGGGGGTAAAGTGTACTGATGTCTGCAAGCTACTTTAAAATTCATTAAAAAATAAGATGGATAGATGGATAGAAGTTTGGATGGATGGTTGGATGGATGGATGGATGGATGGATGGAATGATAGATATGTGACAAAGCTAATACAGTAAAATGTTAACAGTAGAATTTTGGTGCCAGGTATATGCATGTTCACTTTCAACTTTACTTTGTGTTTGAAAAATATCAGAATACAGTGTCGGAGAAGAAATATTAAAAAGGCTAATGAGGCCACGAGGGAGGAACTGAGTGAGGGAGAGAGTGGTTGGGAGCGAAACTGCAGAGGGTTCCAGGCCCAGAGCACAGAGGGGCCTCAGCTGGTGTGAGAAGACATTGGGGGTTGGCTCCAAGCACAGTGGGAAGCCTTCAGAGGGATTTCAGCAAGGGAGTTTCATGATCTGATTATGATTTTAAAAGATCCCTTTTGCTGCCCTGGGGAGAACTACCCGAGCACAAATAAGAGGGGGAGGCCTGGTAGAGGGACGCCAGTGGTCTGGAAACAGGGCAGTGGCAGTGGAGGGGGTGAGATGGGTCTGATTCAGGGGACGCTTCACATGACTTGCTAGTGGCTAAGACATGTGGTGCTCAAGAGCAAGGCTGTGGCCTGAGCAAGCAGGCAGACGGTCTGTTTCCTAAGATGGCGAGGGTGAGAGAAGTAAGTTTGGGGTGGGGTGGGTGGGAGAGTGATAAGGGGGAGACTCATGTATTCTCTTTCAGGTACAATGAACCCAAGTAAGAGATTTCCTAATAAATGGTGGCTATGGTCACCCTTTCTACTTCACATACTCACATAACGGCATCTGCAACCACACACGCCCTCTCTCTGCCTGCAGCTCTGTTCTGCTCCTCGCTTTTCTTCTTTTCTTCCCCTTACATTTCCCATTCCTCCTCATCCCCCCACTCCCAACTCCAGACCACCCCCAGTGACTGCGGGAGGCTCTGGAGATGCGGAAGGTGGGACCTATCCACCCAGAGAGCCCCTCCAGGCTCCTCCCGGCAAGAGCAAAGCTCTGCTCCCATCAGCTCCTTCACCAGCGTGGGGAACTGGGCTAAAAGGACAGTGAAACCCAAGAGCACACAGCCCCCTGGGTGCAGCTTCCAGTCCTGCAAACCCTCCGGCCTTTTTGTCTCTATAGCTAGGTGGGCAGACAGGTGACCAGCTGGCGCTAGCCTACCGCTGCTGTAAGATTCCCGGAGGTAGCAAAAAGGAGGACAGAGATCTCCCCATTTCCCTGAGAAGGTAACTCTGAGTCAAGATATGAGTTGATGGGGCCCATTTAGCTATGCTGTCATCTCACGTCAACTGTGTTAGAATAGCCTTTAAAGACATTTGTAGGGGCGCCTGGGTGGCTCAATGGGTTAAGCCTCTGCCTTCGGCTCAGGTCATGATCTCAGGGTCCTGGGATTGAGCCCCACATTGGGCTCTCTGCTCGTCAGGGAGCCTGCTTCTCCCTCTCTCTCTGCCTGCTTCTCTGCCTACTCGTGATCTCTCTCTCTCTCTCTCTGTCAAATAAATAAATAAAATCTTAAAAAAAAAAAAAAAGACATTTTTTAAAGCCAGCTGGGGAAGGCTGGCCTCACTGTAGAAGGCTCGGTCCCTGTAGAAGGCTGCCCCAGGCATGGAGGACTAGCCATAGCTCACAGGAGCCCTGGCATAGTCTTCCTGAGCCAGCTGCTTACAGCGGGGAGCCCTAACGTGCCTGTGGGTGTGGTGGGGATTAATAGGAGAGATGAACAAAGGAGGTTCCTCCTTCTGCTCTTTGATTTTCTGTGTTGCCCATAGCCCTTAGAAGTGCCTTAGCTCTGGTAACAACTCTCCTATAGAGCTTAACTATGTGCCAGGCACTGTCGCAAGCACTTCCTATACAGTAACTCATTTAATCCGACTAACGGCCCTCTAAGCTGTGTGCTATTATTAGTATTCCCATTTTACAGAAGAGGAAACTGAGGCTTAGGAAGGAAAAATAAGTTCTTCAGGGTCACATGGCTGAAAAAATAGCAAAGCCAGGTGTTCTAGGCTTAGCTCCCTGATGGGCAAGTAGGTGGCTGGATGGGCAGATGCAAGATAATCCATAAGGAACAGAGCATTCCAGAGTCAATGCACGGAAGGTAGCTGCAGCTAAAGAGATCAGGGGTCACTTGCATTACTCTTTTATTGTATTAGAAGTCAATGCATTTATTATTTTTATATAGGTAAATATATACATAATATATGTATTGTTTTTATAGTGTCAAACATCTTTGTGCTTGCTTTGAAGTATAAATACATTAATACTCACAGCTGGTTTTCTATCAAGTATGGGCATCTCTTAGGGTACAGCCTTAACACAGATTAAATAAATCATAAGCAAGGCTCCCCTGCTCCCCAAAGTCTCTTTCCAAACCTCACTAGCTATATGGCCTTGGGAAAACCACATAAACTCTTTGTGGCTTAGATTTCTTGTCTGGACCTACCCCATAGGGGAAAGCCACTAATAATTATAATCATGAGAGCAACTACCAGCTGAACACCTCATGTATGTCTGTACTATGCCAAGGACTTTCATACATGATGACCTTTAAAAATCTATTTAAATCTAGTATATTTCTTTTTTAATTGAGATGAAATTGACATATAACATTGTATTAGTTTCAGGCAGACCACGTAACACGTATTGCAAAGTGATCACCCCCGTGAGTGTAGTTAACAGCCATCCATACATCAAAGTGTGCATGTAGTCACCAGACATAGTTACAAATTTTCTTTTCTTGTGATGAAAACTGTTTCAGATGGGCTCTCCTAGCAACTTTCAATGCAGTGCAGTATTATTAGCTTTAGTCATCACGCTCTACATTCCATCCTCAGGACTTACTTATTTTATAACCGGAAGTTTGTGCCTTTTGACCACCTTCACTTTCTTATTTGATAACTGGAAGTTTGTGCCTTTTGACTACCTTCACCCGTTTTGCCCACTCCTTACCCCCCGCCTCTAGCAACCACCAGTCTGTTCTCTGTATTTGAGAGTTCAGTTTGTTTTTGATTTTAGATTCCACATATATGCAAGATCATATGGTATTTGTCTTTCTTTCTCTGACGTATTTCACTTAGCATAATATCCTCAAGGTCCATCCATGTTGTTTCAAATACCAGACTTTCCTTCTTTGTTATGGCTGAATAATATTCCGTTGTATCTATATACCACATTTTCTTCATCCATTTATCCATCTATCTTTTCAAGTTAGTGGTTTTGTTTCCTATGGAGAAATACCCAGCAATGGAATTATTGAACCATAGAGTAGTTCTTTTTTGAATTTTTTGAGGAACCATCACACTATTTTCTACAGTGGCTGCACCAACTTGCATTCCCAACAGTGCACCAGGATTCCCTTTTCTGGACACCCTCACCAACTCTTGTTATTTCTTGTTGTTATTTTTTTTTTATAGTAGCCATTCTGACAGATGTGAGTTCTCTCTCCTGGTAATTGTGATTTGCATTTCCGTGATGCTGAGCGACGCTGAGCACCTTTTCCTGTGTATGTTGGCCATCTGTATGCCTTCCCACATGCATTATCTTTTAATCCTCCAAAATCAACTGAAGTGTACAGAGATTGCGTGACCTGCCCCTGGTGATGGAGCTGGGCGGTAGGGGTACCCCAGGGGCAAGAGCCACATCCTTATTGCTTAATCCAGTCAGGGCTTGTCACTAACCAGTGAAGAATAAAGGTATGATTGGTAAATGTGCGTGTGTAAAGAGATAGGTTAGAGCTGTGGCCCCAGTAAGAATTGTCTCTCCTCCAAAATTAAATCCATGGATGAATGTGTTACTCAGCTCAGGTTGCCAGAACAGAACTGGGCGGCCTAAACAACAGAAACTTATTTCCTCATAACTCTGGAGGCCAGAAGTCCAAGATCAAGGTGCTGTCGGGGCGGGTTTCTGGTGAAGCGTCTCCTCCTGGCTTGTAGAAGGCTGCCGTCTCACTGTGTCCTCACACGACATTTCCTCTGTGTATGTTCACAGAGAGAAAGAGATCTCTGGTGTGTCTTCCTCTTCCTAGAGGGACACCAGTCCTGTCAGATTAGGCCCTACCCTAATTACTCACTTTAACCTCAGTTACTTCCTAAACACCTGTCTCCAAATACCATCACACTGGGAGTTGGGACTTCAGCATATGAATTGGCTGGGGGAGGGGTGGGGGTGGGGGCCACAATTCCGTCCCTAACAGTGCGCTTTGAAGAGTTACGTGAGCCCTTGAAAACTGTGTACAGCAACTTTGCACCGATGGGGAGTCCACCTACACCCAAAAGATAAGAACCACTAAAAGTATTGCAAGTGGATGAAGAGAGAAAGGGTTCATGGACAAAGAGAAATGGAACTTGTATTGAGAGGTAGAAGAAAGAGAGATTTCGTAAGATATATTTTAATTAGTGTTAGAAAGTAGAAAACAAGAGGGGTAGTGGAAAATAAGTATATGGTGGGCCAGAAGTCAGATGGCCTGCCTGAGGCCACAGCATCGGGAGCAGATCTGAGCTAGAACCTGGTATTCTGAGCCTGAGCCCACCCTGTTTCCACCGGCTTGCTGTCTGTGCTGCCTCACAGAAGCCAAAGCCATCTGAGCAAGGCTCCTGGCTGCCATCCTGCTCACTTCATGGATGCTCTTTTCCTTTGCTCTTCTTCTAGAAGTGGAGCAGATCGAGGCCATCGCCAAGTTTGACTACGTGGGGCGGTCCCCGCGTGAACTATCCTTCAAGAAAGGGGCCTCGCTGCTACTGTACCACCGCGCCTCGGAGGACTGGTGGGAGGGTCGTCACAATGGCGTGGATGGACTCATCCCACACCAGTACATAGTCGTGCAGGACATGTGAGTGGGAATGAAGACCTCCTGTGGAGAATGCTGTAATTGATTAGTGATGTCTTGAAGGGGCACAGGATTAGGAGTGCTGGGCTGTATGCAAACCATTTGCTCTCGCTGGTATGATACATTTGTCTTTTGTAAGAATGGATTCTTTCTAACTTCGCCTTAAATGATGATCCACTTAATAAAAAAGCAAATTGCTCATCCTTTAGAGCACACAGAGACAGCGCTTGGTACGATTGGCTCACCATCCTGACCCCCTGACAGCCTCCAGGACATTCATCACCTGCCCTGGTTCTCAGGTTCCACGGGGTCTTACCATATTCCTCTGCCCTCTTGGGCCTTCCCTATACTCAGCGGCCCACCCACTGCCCCCTTCACTGCCCACCATTCTCTGTCCCCCAGGGGGCTCACTCAGAGGATGCACAGAAACAATCATCCCCTCATTTCCAGTTAGTGGGGTACTATTATTTTTTTATACTGTTTTTTTTTGTTGTTGTTTGTTTTTTGTTTTTTAAGAAAGAAAGGCCTGCATCCCAAATACCTAACCCTACCCGAAAACACAGAAAGTCCACACCTTCTCTTCTTTGGAAGCCATCAAAGTTTCCTACAACCCACACTCCTGAGTCAGGCCCAGGTGGAACTAATTTGTCAGGGAAGCAGCCACCATGCTGGCCCTCAAGGGAAAGCATAAGCTTTGATGGCAGGGGAGATGGTGAAAACCAGAGAAAAACCCAGGGCCAGGCAGGCAACAAGAGAAATGCTAGTGGAGGAACGTTGACCGCCACCTCATGATTATTCAAAACCCTGGGTTGGGAGCTGAGGGATAGAGGTACTGTTCTTCCTCCCTTGCTTAGCCCTAAACTGCTGCCCAGGGCCCCACATGGAGACTCAGCTCTCAGTGCTCAGCTTGTGGCTCCTCCCCCCATTACTCTAGCACTCCCTATTGGGTTTAGCTCGTCCTAGCCTGGAGCAGCCTGGGAGAGAAAAACCTAGAGGAGGGCCTGAGGTGAAGTGGGGTGGTCTCCTGCTGGAGAAAGTAACTCAGGAGGGAGTGAGACAGTGGGCGTGTGTGTGGTGCTAAGGCGCAGAGTGGGAAGGGCCTCATCCCGAGAATGGGCATAAGTTAATCATAAAGTGTGTGTGGATCCACCCTTCAGACAGGTCTCCAGGAGCCCTGCGCATCTGGAGTTCTCTGGAGCAAAGCACTCCCGATTCACATCTGTCCTTCTCCCCAGGGATGATGCCTTCTCCGACAGCCTGAGCCAGAAGGCTGACAGCGAGGCCAGCAGTGGGCCGCTGCTGGATGACAAGGCCTCCTCCAAAAACGACCTCCAGTCGCCCACGGAGCACATCTCGGATTACGGCTTTGGGGGGGTGATGGGCCGGTAGGAAACGCGGATTCATTTTTTCCTGCTAGTGCCATGCCCACATGTGTCTGGTTTGGGAGAGGCAAGGGGGCAGAGGGAAGAGAGGAGGCTATTGTGGCCCCTTGTTCCCTGCAGGATGGGATATCAGGCACACTGGGAGGTCTGGCTGGAACTGGCCCAGAGTGCCAGGCATAAAATGGTCCAGTTTGGAATTGGGGTGTGGAGAAGAAGGTCAAAAGACATATAATGGCAAATCATTGCCTTTTATGTAAAATAGTAATAATAGGGAGAAAGAGTTACAAACTGACAAGTATTTTTCCTACCTCTCTCCAGTTCTTGCACCTCCTCCCCATTTTCTGTTGAAGACCTAAGTTGTGTTATATTTAAAAATTTAAGGCTCACATACTCCCTGAAGTGCACTACACAAACAGAAAACTCACACCCACGCTTGTGGTGGGGGAAACTGACACTGGACTCCACCCACTTATTGGGTGGGAGCACATTTGCCAATTTCTTCCCTTCCCCCCTGTGTGGGCTGGGCTGTGTCCCATGATCTTTCTGCCAGGCAAGGAGCTGTGCTTGTCATTCTGCCTGCTCCTAGGGCCCAAAGAATGTGGCCCTTAAAAAATTTTAAGAAAAAGAAGAAAAGAGAAGCTGACAGTTTCTTGCTGCTTTCTCAGTCAGATTCTCAAAATGTCATAGTCTTCATTTTTTTCGTTGGAGAGGTCATGGGATCAGCTCCCACATATGGGTGCTTGCAGATAGAGCTTGAGATACAGTCGCAACAGGAACATATGTTTGTGAACTTACTTCGGCAGAAGTCTCCGTGCCTCCTTTCCATATATTCTGTTCAGTTCAGCAAACAGCAAAGGCACCATGATAAGTAATGGAATTGGGGCCACAATGGAAGTCTGGGGTAGGTAGAAGACAAAGCCATGGTTCCTTGAATTCTAGGAGGGCCATACCTTCTCTTGCCTCACTCTTCCTCTCCCTCTTCCCTCCCTCCCCTACTTTATTCTGGTTCTTTTCTTTCTCCATGTTTCCTCCTCTCCAATACCTATGCTTTGGTCCTGTTGGGGTACGCACGGGCAGTGCTTAGCTTGGCTGGTGGCTCTGGGATCTGAAGTGCTGCTGACCACTTTGAACTTGGCCCTTCAGTCACAGTCCATTCCAACAATCTGCCCCTCCTTCCCACCCCCTTGCCACTTCTAGCCTCCCCTCCCTTCAAATCTTTGTTGACCTCCCTAGAATGTGGCAAAATCGCCTATGGGTGGAGCCTGTTATCTTCAGAGTGCTTTCACACCCACCAAAGCTCCCTGGAAGGTGGGCAGGGAATGTTATGCCCATTTACCAGATCAATAAAGTAGGTCTGAAAGAGGACACAGGAAAGTTCGTGACAAAGCCCATCCTCCTGACAGATACTCTAGTCCCCTTTTCACTCTCACAGAGCCTCCCTAAAGAGTGAAAGGTAGCCAGATGCATGGACAAGGCATGTTGAGTTTTCACTCCCAAATACCTAGTTTTCCAAGATCTGGAAAAGCCTCATAGAAATTGCCCTTTGCTGGGGAGATTGGGGGTGGGCGACAACACTGGACTATGTTTAGTTCCCAGGGTCCCCCTCCTGTGCTTGCGGGAGCTGGTGACTTTTCGGTACAGTCAAGCCTCAATGCTTCAGACCAATTAAGAAGTCCTTCAGAATCATGGAAATGTCTGAACCACTTAAGAACATATCATGAGCCCAACTAACCATCACCAAAGCATTCTCAGGTTGAAATTCTCCTGGCCTTGACGTGTAGACAAGATTCATTTTGTAATTAGTAGCACCACCGTCTACAGTTTGGAAAGCAGAATGCTTCTGATTCCTTCGCGTGTGCAGATTAAACCTGCTCCTTGCCACTGAGTTACCTACTCGGGCTGTGCTTTTGTTGCGTGATTGAGTTTGGCTGAATGAGGCTTTACTATACCTGCTCCCTAGACTAGTGTGTAGTATGTGGCCTGGGATTAGCTGATCCATTCTGAGACTTGCCAGGGTTGACCTCTGCCCCATGCCCCTGCCCCCTGGCTCCTTTGCAGAGTGCGGTTACGATCTGACGGAGCGGCCATCCCCAGGCGCCGAAGCGGGGGCGACACCCACAGCCCACCCCGGGGCCTGGGCCCCAGCATAGACACGCCACCCCGGGCCGCCGCCTGCCCCAGCAGCCCCCACAAAATCCCCCTCACCCGGGGGAGGATCGAGAGCCCTGAGAAGCGGAGGATGGCGACATTTGGGAGTGCCGGCAGCATCAACTACCCTGACAAGAAGGCTCTCTCGGAAGGGCACTCGATGAGGTCAACATGCGGCTCCACCAGGCACAGCAGCCTGGGGGACCACAAGTCCCTGGAGGCTGAGGCCCTGGCAGAAGTAAGGGCCAGTGGGAACGCAGGCTGGGCCAGCTGAGAACCCCAGTGGGCGGCCGGGTGGGAACCTGCAGACTGGGGAGCCACTTTGCCCTTCACGCCAGGCTCAAGGTTAAGCAAACTGGCTTCCTGTCCTCCTGCTGGCCTCCCCAGGGGAGCAGAAGCTGGATGGGTGCAGCATGCCTGCCCTGGGGGCGGGCTGGTGAGAGGGATGCGGTAATGACAGGTGTCTCCACAAGATGGCTCAGTTTGAGTTATTCATTCGTTCATTCGTCTGATCATTCATTCATTCATCTGTTCATTCATTCATTCCTTTATTGACAAATATTGATTGAGCCACTGTTGTGTGCCAGTCACTGCACTAGGCACCGACAGTACAGTGATGACCTAAAATAGCCCCAGACCCTGCCCCTGGCTGTCCCATCTTCCCAGAGCGCCTTTCTGCAGCCCCACTCTGCAGATTGCTGCATTATCTCTCAGACTAATGCAAGGCTCATGCCTAAACCACTCAGCTGCTCTTTCTCTGAGCTTTCTGTCTTTCTGGCTCACATTCTGCCAGGGTAGAGTGGTGGTGGGGATGGTGGTAGAGGGGTAACCATTTCATTTATTTTTTACGGTATTACCTTGCAGTTCATGCTGGAGCACTGCAGAGAGAACAGTGAAGTCCATAGGGGACTTCATTTAAGCGAACGGGGCACAGAAAGCGGGAGTTATCACTGCCGGGCTGGGATATAGTAAAGATGGGGAGAGGATTGCCGTCTCTCCCCTCATATAGACAGTCCCCCACAGCTAATCCTTTGGGTAAAAGAACAAAAATCCCATTCTTAAAGTAGCTAGTGTTCTAGGCAAGGGATAAAATGTCATGAAGAAGCATAAAAGTTACTAGCCGTTGACCAGAGTCTCTTAGCAAAAGGGATAGGCAGGGATCCTGCCTGTGCCAGACTGGAGCCTGTTTGAGGGGCCCAGGGCAGGCAGGACGCCACCTATGGGCTGGGGAGTAGAGAGGGTAAAGGGGCCGGAAGAACATCTCCAGGTCCCAACTCCATCAGTGTGACCAGACTTGCAATTTTTCTGGCTTTGCCTCAGGGTAGAAAAGGCAATGTGTCCTAATAGTGCTCAGAGTCACCAGGGGTTGTGCACTGCCCCATCCTGCAGTGGTTTTAAGTAATATTCCCTGTTGTCCCCTCAGCAGCCAGGCTGATTGGTCTGTGCCCCATTTGTGTGCAGGCATCCGTGTAATAGCTGTATGAGCCAAGATCTCTGGCTAAAGGGAGTGTGGAACCACTGCCAGGCAGTTCCCAAAGTTCCATCCCATCCATTATCTCATCCCATCTTCACAGTGAAGGCTTCAGCAGAGAAGCAAAGCATGGTGCAGAGAGCCCAAGACTTGTCCAAGGTTACACAGCCAGCAAATGGCAGAGGGGTTTTCCTGCTAAAAAATCCAGGCCCTTTGCCCTAGCTCAGAGCTCCTGTTTCGGAAGCTGACGTCCAGCTGCAGCGCCCCCTCCTGGCTCAAGGAGGAACAGGAGCCCTGGGAAGGTGGAATGATGAGCCCAGTCCACCAGGCAGCCCCACAGCACCCAGTTCCTGGACTACCTCAGTGGGTCTCTGTGGCATTCAAAGTGCTCTCCTTCTGGTGAGCCCTTACTCTCCAGGAGTTACATAGGCAGGTGAGAGAGGTTTTGTTGCTTTTTAAAATTTATATTTTTGAAAAAAGCAAACTTTTCTGATTACAATACAGAGAAGAATGTGACAGTTGCATTATTCTGGAGTGATCATTGTGGGATATTCTAATATATAACCACCAAGGAATTTTTCAATGGGTGAGAATATTTTTTTTAAAAAAACAATAATTGTAGGGTGCTTTGCGGGCTCAGTTGGAAGTGTGTGCAACTCTTGATTTCAGGGTTGAGTTCAAGCCCCATACTGGGGGCAGAGATTACTCAAATAAATAAATATATTTTTAAAAATAACAATAATGGTTAGGGACCTGGGCTCTAAGTTGAGACTTGGGCTATATTAGTAACTAGCTGTGTAACCTTAAGCAAGTTGCTCAACCAGGCAGAGCTTCAATTTTCTCATGTGCAAAATGAGCATAATGGTAGTTCCTACCTTATAAGTGTGATGATTAAATGAGCTGCAAAAAGAAAGGGCTTGGATTGGTGCTCTGTCATTACCACTGTTACTGCCATTATCATTGATAATGTGTGCTTACCATCAGGAGCCATGCCAACCTCTTCACAGGGACTGTATCATGTAACATACTCATCAGCCCCCTGAGGTCGTGTTACCATGATCTGTATTCACAAATGAGGATTCTGAGGCTCAGAAAGGTGAGCTAACTTGCCCAAAGTCACCTAGCGAGGAAGAAGCAGAGCCACGGTTGGAACCCGTGTCTGTCTGACTCCAGAGCCTACCAGTAGTCTCACCTGCCCTCACTGCAGTCTGCCGCCTGTGCAGGCAAGTGCGCAGGTGATGCCCACATGGATTCCCTCCTTGTGGTCGTAGGACACCCTAGAGGTTTCACCTCCATCCCAGCCATGGGGCTCATGTGTGCCGACACCTCCCTAAGAAGCTCATAGGCCGAGTAGCAGCTGCAGAAGGCCTGGAGCCCAGGCCTCCAGCCTCTGTGCTGACCAGAGCTCTTTCCCTCGGCAGGACATCGAGAAGACCATGAGCACAGCTCTGCACGAGTTGCGGGAGCTCGAGAGACAGAACACAGTCAAGCAGGCGCCAGATGTGGTGCTGGACACCCTGGAGCCCCTGAAGAACCCGCCGGGCCCCATCAGCTCAGAGCCCGCCAGCCCCCTGCACACCATCGTCATCCGCGACCCAGACGCCGCCATGCGCCGCAGCAGCAGCTCATCCACCGAGATGATGACCACCTTCAAGCCGGCCCTGTCTGCCCGTCTGGCCGGCGCGCAGCTGCGCCCGCCTCCCATGCGGCCCGTGCGGCCGGTGGTGCAGCATCGCTCCAGCAGCAGCAGCAGCTCGGGTGTGGGCAGCCCGGCTGTCACGCCCACCGAGAAGATGTTCCCCAACAGCTCAGCGGACAAGTCGGGCACCATGTGACCTACAGGAGGGGGCGGCACCACCCTGGCCCGCTGTGCGTGGCCCGCCACAGCTGAGGCTGGCCTCTCAGACTTCCGCGGCCTTCCCGGGGCTCCTGGCCTTGTCCGGCAGGGACCAGAAGGTCGCCTGGAAGCACGTCTGTGCAGAGCTGAGGCCCAGATGCTGGCCACAGCTCACGTTCAGCCATGTAAATCCCACAGACCTCCTGTGTGTAAGCAGGCTCCCCAGTGGGCTGCAGGAGCAGGAGGCCCCCCTAGAGCATCTCCTGAGCTTGGGGCAAAATGGCCGATGGCTTCCCGGCATATGGTCACTGGAAAATTATTCTCTCGACGTTCTCTCTGCATACATAAATATGTGTGTATATATATATGTGTGCATATATACACACATATATGTATGTATGTGTCTGTAGGTGTGTGTATATATATATATTTATGCATCTATATACATATACTAGATCTGGACACATGACTAAATGTATATAGGATCTCCTTTTTTCTTTTTATGAAACTTAGATTTACCTCAGACCCATGCCACCAAACACCTCCCGCTGAGTTACTTGGTGGGACTTGCAGGGACCTTTCTGGGAGAATTTAGAGGCCTCAGTGACTGCGAATGAAGCAATACACCACTAACTTGCAGAAAAACACACAAAAATAGTCTCCCACTGTCTCCAGAAGTTGTGGCCTTCCAGAACAGTCTGCCCCTAACGGAAGGGTGGGGCAGGCAGTACCCCAAGCAGGCTGCTCCTAGAGGTGGGGAACCCTTCACAGAACCCCCCCGTCCACCCCAGAGACCCTGCCTTTCCACCCGGAGGCCGAGGGCCAACTGTACCCCCGAAGTCCCGGGAGGGTGTTGGTGAGATAGCCCCGACCACAAACATCCTTGTGTTTGTACGTAGATAAAGGGGATAGTGAGAACCTAAGCCCTGTCGTAGCACAGTGTTCTGTGTGGTTGGGAAAAAGAAAAAAACAGTGGTGTGAAACACTTCAAAACCTAGACACGCTGTAGGAATAAACCTGTGGTAACTATAGAGGTTTAACTTATACCATTTTCAAAATATTTAATTTTTCTTTTCTTCTTTCTACTAATTATACTGTGTCAGATCTGGAACTAAACAGGCAAGGAGGCTTTCAGTCATATCATTTTAATTTAAAATCAGTATGTGACCCACTTTGACTGTTGCCCTCCTGCGTGAGGCGCAGGAGCCTGTCAGCAGGGGCCAGAGAGGGGCCGTCCTTTCTGACCCAGAAAACACTCTGGTTGAGCTTATGCAGGTGAAATGGCTTCCCTCTCTCCCCTTCCCTTCCCAACCGCTGCTCCCCACCCCCTCCCACCACCTCCAGAGCATTTAATGTAATTACAAAATATGGTGATAGAACCGAGGTGAGTGACTTCTCGGAATGAGGAGGAGACTTCTGCTTCTCACCTGGGAAAAGGCCTTCTGGATCACTCTTGTTCCATTTTACTTCCTCTTTTGATCTCTTTGTTTTCCAGAGATAGGCTGTTTCTGGCTAACAGAACACAGACAGGTCAGATCCTATGGGGACCACTTTTATTCATCCCCTCATGCCAAGCCAAGGGTCTCCTCCTTATTGTTCTCAAGCTTCCTTTCTTTTCCCTGAGGCCTCTGAGTGTGTCTCCGTGGCTGTGGTTTGGAATCAGAAGTCCTGTGTTTTGAGTCTCAGTCCCCACCCCATAGGAGCTGGGGGACTCTGGACACGTCACTCCACCTCATTGAGCCCCAGTTTCCTGCTCCAGAAAATGAAGGCAATAAAGGTAAAATGTAAAGGAGCAAAGCTCTAAGCTGGAAAGCACTGTGCCAACATGATTGCTCTTTTCATTATCATTAGTAAGGTAAGTCTTTTAGATCAAAACCCATCCAGGACCTTCCTTTTGAAGTCTCCTAGTGGCATTTGAGAACTGGGTGGTGGAATTTTCCTAACAGTTTCATAGGAGCCCTCCAGCACAGCCCTACAGAGATACCACTTACTGATGCTTGAAATTCTGTCATGACCATTTCAGCCCACTGGATTAAGTGTTGCCCTCTCCTCTGGTCCTCCATAAAAAGGTACATACACCCCAGGGGGAGGGACCTATGAAGTCACTACTACCTGGGTGTGTGGGAGTGGTAAGCCATTACATTTTGTCAGAGGCAGTTTGCACATTCAGTGGAAAAGTTGAGAAAGGGCACAAAAAGAGTGTCAGAGATCAGTGACAAACTCGACCTCCCTGTTTAGCCTAAAACCAACCATTCTGTTTGAGCTCCCGGAAATGAAAGAGCCTCAGAACCAGCTAGGAGCCCCTCCGTTGTTGAGCAAATGATGACATCCCCATTTTATAGCTTAGCAAAGAAAGCAAGGCCTTGGGATGTGCTGTGACGTGCCCAAGATTTAATGGATGCCTGGCAGTGAGGGCCGTGTCAGGGACTTCCTTGCAAGGACGCTATGCTGTCCAGCCAGGACACAGGCCTCTCATTTCTACCCCAGAGATACTCCCACACCTTAATGCAGAAGCCTCCTGTGCAAAATGTCACATTCTCTGCCATGACCACAAGATGAAAAGAGAAAATCTGAGTTGACGAATCTGTTGCTTGATATACAGAACACCGGTCAGACCATGTGGCTTTTCCTATGAATTGACTGCATCTTTTCCTTCCTGTAAATGGATCTGCCCTTAACCAAATGACCTAAAGGCAGAGCCTTAGCTGTTTTCTTTGAGCATCTATTTTTCCATTGGGAAACGGCTGATGAGTTCACATTTAGGGAAGCTCACACCCCACTCATCCAGCCCCAGATCCGATTCCTGACACAGAACCAAATGGAAAAATCCTTTCCTGCACCACGCCCGCCCCCCACTTCCTCATTCGGCACTATGCATGTCTCTGCCACCCTCCACGTGCCACCCCGTCCCATCCACGGTCACGGAGCACTGGCATTCTCTTCCTGACTCCTGCCTGTGTTAGTCCACTCTATATTGCTGTATTTGCTTAAATGCTGGAAAGTAACTGTTAAAATGTGAAACTGTAATTTTTTAAAAGGCTACGATTAAATTATAGCCAATGCCACTCACCAAATCTTTGCACCTAGTAGATAGATCAGTGTAAAAAACAAATACAAGAAACCTAACTGTACAGTGAGTGTGGGGGAAATGTAGTAACCTAGTTAGTAGTCCTCAATATAACCAATTGTACAAGGGGGAGTGGTGTTTACCTACTTGTTCATCGCCATTACTGAGAGCTATACTGATCAGTTCGTTGATAACGGGCATTTTATTTTATTTTTTTTCTTCACGGAATGATTTCTTTTCTTAACCTTCAACTTACCCTGAGGTCAAGCTTTCTGTATT
Organism: Mustela nivalis; assembly: GCF_964662115.1. Taxonomy (NCBI): domain Eukaryota; kingdom Metazoa; phylum Chordata; class Mammalia; order Carnivora; family Mustelidae; genus Mustela; species Mustela nivalis. The sequence goes on from NC_139020.1 coordinate 166,086,430, forward strand.
TAAGTGTAACTGATGTTTAGTCTATTTTAGGAATGAACCAGCAAGATGTTCATTTAAAACTGACCAAAGACAATTCATTCCTGGTCTAGTTTCTGGGCCTTGGGGCCCAGCCACCGCTAAAGACCTTTCTCCGATAAAATTGAGAACAAGCAGTGCTTCCTACCCCACTCTCCCTCTCTCCCTTTATTCCCCTTCCTCTTAAAGAGCTGCTCTGAGCTGTGGGATTCTATGAAAAATTCTTGCCTTTCCTTGTTTTCAGTGCTAACGATTTCTCACCTTGAAGCGCCTTTTGAACCCCGGACAGAGCGCACAACTGGAGGGAATTGTAAGCTTGGGAATTAGACTTGGGAGTCTTTCTCTGAGGTCACCAGGCCAAGGGGCAGGAGAGAAATGGATTCCCAAGGGATGAAAGGTTTCTATTCAATGAAGAAATCCGAGTGGGAAGAGACGCAGGGAAACGGAGCCAGCATTTGGCTCCCGGCTGGAACCAGCAGCTCAGAGATCTGCCTTATAAACACTTCGGAACTGGGTTGTGGTACACGAAGGGGAGCCAATGTGGGGAAGGGCCTTATGTGGGGCCAGCCTCTCTGTTGGAGTCCCTTGGAGTGCCTTGTTGGGTATATTTCTTTCTCATTCAGGAGGCATGAATGCAGAGGACTTCCTGTGGCCTGGTGGCTCCTTGGCACTCAGCACACGTACTCGGCTGATGGAAAACCACAAGGACTAATGTGATGGTTCTTCCTCTCAGTCTTTCTATTCCTAACTTTTCACACATCCAGATGGTTCCACACTCGAGCAAATGCCTCATTCTCCTGAGAATCCCAGAAAGAAGAGTGGCTGGCTCACAACCATGGCAGGGGGGCCCCCCCGCTGGCCTGGGGAGGACGGGCGGGGAGGACAGGGCAGGAGGGGGTGAGCGAGGTGTTGCTTAGCTGATTTTCTGCTATGCAGAGCTAATGCTGATGTTTCATGTCAACTTCCCCGGTTCTCTGGGGCCTCCTCTCCTCGGAGCAGCCGTGTAGAGAATTCCCCACATACCCAAAGCTGTCCCGGGGGAGCTGAGCGAAGGGACTTCGCTGTTGTGTCGGACTCCTCCTGGCTTCTCTGAGGTCGATCTTGCCAGCATCCCGCTCTCCCATCCTCTGGGACTGGCCGAATGACCACCGCTGCCCCTTGCCAACACCTCCTTCCTGTGTGAACTGTCCCAGGCAAATAACAAAGCTGTTCCTTGAACCAGAGCAACCAGAGTGCACTTTGCCTTCCTTAGACGGAAGTAGATTCTGGCTAGAGTTTCGGCTCAGACTCGAGTTCTGGGCAGTGTGACTGTTTACACGGTTTGGCAATAGATTTGGTTCTGATTGCTTCAGAGTGGCTGGTCAATTTAGTTTCCTTTGGTTTCCTTCCTCCCCAGACTGTGTCAGGAAAAAAAAAAAAAAAAAGAAAAAGAAAAAAAAAAAAGAAAACAACCCTAGGAAATTGCTGGTTGCCTGTCCCCACGTGATGATAAGTGTCACCCTCTTCCAGATATCGTTTCTCTACCTTAACAACCAAACGCCCGTCCTATAGAGTGTCTGATTGGATCCTCTGTTGCGTATTCTGATGGTGCCTGCTGGTTTGACGTGGAGCTATCCTGTGAAATAAAACAGCTTAACTTTTCTCAAACATGTTCCTGTGGCTTTTTGGAAGGGCGAGGTGACATCCGGGGGGTGGGGAGCTCCCAGAAGGTTGTTTCTGTGTGCTTTCTCTGGGAACCGTCCCTGAATCTCCTTTAGCTCAGATCCAACGAGGGGGAAACCAAGGTTCCAAGGAGGACTGCTTCAGTGGTAGAGCTAATTGAGAAATGTCATTGTGGGAGGCCCTCTGGGAAGGCCAGAAGCTGGAAATGTCAAAACAAGGGCAAATGGGAGAAGGAGCTCTCATCTGCAAGAGTGTCTTCAGAAATTTAAGACAGGTCACCAGAGGCCACAGGATACGAGTTCCCTGTGAAGGCATATGCAACATTTTAGCATTTGTGTCTTCACACATGTGATACTGCCACTTGGATTTTTTTTTTTTAATGTGTGTGTGTGTGTGTGTGTGTGTGTGTGTAGTGTTTATTGATCACTTACTTCTGTCCCAGGCACTAGATTAAAGCCCTTTACATGCATTTTCTCAGCAAATTCTCACAATGGTTATTGAAGGTAAGTACCCTTCGTAAATCATATTCTGCACATGGGGAAATGAGGATCTAAGAGGTTAGGTGGCTCGCTCAAGGCTAAGCTAGGAAGTGAAGGAGCCCAGTCTGAGTCCAAAGCCATGCTCCGTACAAGTTCATTGTACTGCCTGTCATTGAGCATGTCCATTACACCAGCGTGGATGGTGGCATCCCATGATTAAGGTAGTGTGCAGCCTGCTACAGTCCAAGAAGCCTCCAGGCCTTTCCTTCCTTCCTTTCTTCCTTCCTTTCTTTCTTCCTTCCTTCCTTCCTTCCTTCCTTTCTTTCTTCCTTTCTTTCTTTCTCTTTCTTTCTTCCCCTCTTTCTTTCTTTCTTTCTTTCTTTCTTTCTTTCTTTCTTTCTTTCTTTCTTTCTTTCTTTCTTTCTGATTTTATTTATTTGACACATAGAGAGAGAGTGAGAGCACAAGTAGGCAGAGAGGCAGGCAGAGAGAGAGAGGGAAGCAGGTTCCCTGCCGAGCAGAGAGCCCGATGCGGGGCTTGATCCCAGGACCCTGGGATCATGACCTGAGCCGAAGGCAGAGGCTTTAACCCACTGAGCCACCCAGGTGCCCCTGCATTATATTTCTTTTTGTTGTCGGATTGCCAAGGCTAGGACTTCTAGTACTATGTTGAATGACAGTTGTGATAATGGACAGCCCTGCCATGTTCCTGACCTTAGAGGAAAGCTCTCAATTTTCCCCATTGAGGATGATATTCTCCATTGAGGATGGGTTTTTTATAGATGGCTTATGTGATATTGAGATATGTATCTTCTATCCCAACATTGTGAAGAGTTTTGATCAAGAAAGGATGCTTTGTCAAATGCTTTTTCAGCATCTTGAGAGTATCAAATGGTTCTTGTTCTTTCTTTTTTTAATGTATTGTATCACATTGATTTATTTGTGGATGTTGAGCCAACCTTAAAGCCCAGGAATAAATCCCTGGTGAAAAATCCTTTTAATCCTTTAATGTATTGTTGGATCCTATTGACCAGTATTTTGTGTCCCTGTTCATCAAGGGTATTGGCCTGTAATTCTTTTTGATGGGGTCTTTGTCTGGTTTTAGGATCAAAGTAATGCTGGCTTCATAAAAACAGTTTGGAAGTTTTTCTTCCATTTCTATTTTTGGAAAGAGTTTCAGAATAGGTATTAATTCTTTAAATGTTTGGTAGAATTCCCCTGGGAAGCCATCTGGCCTTGGGTTTTTGTTTGTTGGAAGATTTCTTTCTTTCTTTCTCTTTTCTTTTCTTTCGTTCTTTCTTTCTTTTGGGGGGGGGGGAGGGGGAAAGATTTTTCAATCTCCTTACTGGTTATGGGTCTGTTGAGGTTTTCTATTTCTTCCTGGTTCAGTTTTGATAGTTTATACATCTCTAGGAATGCATCCATTTCTTCCAGACTGTCAAATTTGCTGGCATGTAGTTGCTCATAATAGTTCTTATAATTGTTTGTATTTCTTTGGTGTTGGTTTTGATCTCTCCTCTTTCATTCATGATTTTATTTATTTGGGTCCTTTCTCTTTTCTTTTTGATAAGTCTGACCAGAGGTTTATCAATCTTATTAATTCTTTCAAAGAACCAGCTCCTAGTCTCATTGATTTGTTCTACTATTTTTTTTTGTTTGTTTCTATTTCATTGATTTCTGCTCTGATCTTTATTATTTCTCTTCTCCTGCTAGGTTTAGGCTTTCTTTGCTGTTCTTTCTCCAGCTCCTTTAGGTGTAGGGTTAGGTTGTGTACTTGAGACCTTTCTTGTTTCTTGAAAAAGGCTTGTATCACTATATATTTTGCTCTCAGGACTGCCTTTGCTCTGTCCCACAGATTTTAAACAGTTGTGTTTTATTATCATTTGTTTCCATGAATTTTTTCAATTCTTCTTTAATTTCCTGGCTGACTCATTCATTCTTTAGTAGGATGCTGTTTAGCCTCCATGTATTTGGGTTAAAGTCCCCTACTATTACTGTATTATTGTTGATGTGTTTCTTTAATTTTGTTATTAAGTGGCTTATATAATTGGCTGCTCCCATATTAGGGGCATAGATATTTAAAATTGTTAGATCTTCTTGTTGGACAGACCTGTTAAGTATGATATAGTGTCCTTCTTTATCTCTTATTAGAGTCTTTGGCTTAAAATCTAATTGTTCTGATATAAGGATTGCCACCCAGCTTTCTTTTGATGTCCATTAGCATGGTAAATTCTTTTCCACCCCCTCACTTTAAATCTGGATGTGTCTTTGGGTCTAAAAAGAGTTTTTTGCAGACAGCATATCAGTGGGTCTTGTTTTTTGATCCATTCTGATACCCCCTGTCTTTTGATTGGGGCATTTAGCTCATTTACATTCAGGGTAACTACTGAAAGATATGAATTTAGTGCCATTGTATTGCCTGTAATGTGACTGTTACTGTATATTGTTTCTGTTCCTTTCTGGTCTGTTACTTCTAGGTTCTCTATTTGCTTAGAGGACCCCTTTCAATATTTCCTGTAGGGCTGGTTTGGTGTTTGCAAATTCTTTTAGCTTTTGTTTGTCCTGCAAGATTTTTATCTCTCCTTCTATTTTCAATGACATCCTAGCTGGATATAGTATTCTTGGCTGCCTATTTTCCTCGTTTAGTGCTCTGAATGTATCATGCCAGTCCTTTCTGGCCTGCAAAGTCTCTGTGAATAGGTCTATCTAATATTTCTACCATTGTATGTTATAGACCTCTTGTCCTGGGCTGCTTTCAGGATTTTCTCTTTGTCTCTGAGACTTGTAAGTTTTACTATTACATGATGGGGTGTGGACCTATTTTTATTGATTTTGAGGGGGGATTCTTTGTGCCTCCTGGATTTTGATGTTTGTTCCCTTTGCCAAATTAGGGAAATTTGCTCCAATATTCTTTCTGCCCCCCTCTCTCTTTCTTCTTCTTCTGGGATCCCAATTATTCTAATATTGTTTTGTCTTATGGTATCACTTATCTCTTGAATTCTCCCCTTGTGGTCCATTAGTTATTTATTTTTCTCTTTCTCAGCTTCTTTATTCTCCATCATTTGATCTTCTAGATCACTAATTCTCTTTTCTGCCTCATTTATCGTAATAGTAAGAGCCTCCATTTTTGACTGCACCTCATTAATAGCTTTTTGATTTCAACATGGTTAGATTTTAGTTCTTTTATTTCTTCAGAAATCTTGTTTCTCCAGAAAGGGATTCTCTAGTATCTTCCATGGTTTTTTCAAGCCCAGCTAGCACCTTGATAATTGTCATTCTGAACTCTAGATATGACATCTTACATTAGTAGGGTTGGGTCCCTAGCCATCAGTACTGCCTCTTGTTCTTGTTCTTGTTCTTTTTTCTTTTTTTTTTTTTTTTTTTTTACTTGAGTTTTTCCACCTTGTCATTTTATCCAGATAAGAATAGATGAATGAGAGAACAAAATACTAAAAGGGTAGCAATGACCCCAGGTTGAATATATATATATATACACACACACACACACACACACACACACATTTATATATTAGACTGGTGAATAGAACAGAGCCACACACTTGATTTTGGGTGTATTTTGGTGTGCTAGAAGAAACTGCCTCCCAAAATTTTAAAGAAAGAAAAACATATGTATATATATAAATAAGGGTAAACATGATGAATGGATGGAATATGACTGTAAAGATGAAAATTAAAGAAGATTCTAAAAAAGGAATTGATAAGAAGTTGGTTGAAAAAAGAAAAAAAAAAAAAAAGAGAGAGAGAGAAAGAATGTATTCAGGCTGGAGAACAAAGCCATGAGCTAGATTTTGGATATATTTTGATCTGTTAGAAGAAACTGCCCCAAAATTTTAAAGAAAGAAAAATCTATATGTATACAAAAAAACAAGGTTAAGTCAATGAAGTGATAGGATATATGACTATAACAACAAAAATTTTAAAAGATTTTTAAAAAGGTAATGATAAGGTAAAATAGTTTTAAAAACATTAAAATAGGAAAGAGGAAAGATTTTAAAAAATAGAATAATAAAAAAATAAAATTAAAAATTTAACTTCAAAAGACTAAAGAATCATGGGGAAAAAGCCATGAATTCTATGTGTTGCATTTTCCTAGCTCTGGAGTTCTGCAGTTCTCATTGATGGGTAAACTTGATCTTGGCTAGATGTTCTTGCTGATCTTCTGGGAGAGGGGCTTGTTGCAGTGATTCTCAAATGTCTTTGCCCACGGCAGAATTGCACGGCCCTTGCCAGGGGCCAGGCTAAGTAATCTGCTTGGGTTCGGTGTCAGGAGCTTTTGTTCCTGAACACTTTCTATACAAATTTGGAGGACAGGAATGAAAATGGTAGCCTCCCAATCTCCAGCCCAGAGGAGCTGAGAGCTCAGGGCCCCGCTTCTCAGTGTGCCCTCAGAGAAAAGCAGTCAATCCCTCCCATCTCCCTGGCTTCCAGCTGTGTTCTGTGCTCATCCAGCCTGTGACCAAGTGTTTGTATCTCTGGCGCACAGCCATGTTTGGAGTCTCCATACCTAGCATATTCTTGCCATGTGCTCCAGCACTGCTCCTCCTGGAGGAGGAGGAAGGAGGGGGTCTCTCCAGATCAGCCACTTGTGGGGTCCCTGCTCAAAGAGCAGTGATCTGACTATGCCTTGGATCATGGTTTAAGGTAACCCTGAGCTGAGAGCCCACTCCTTGGCTTTGTCTCTGCAGCTGGCTTCCCCACTCCAATATCTGGGAACTCCGCCACACTCAGACACTCCTGGTCTTCCTGTGACCCCTGTGGGTCCCAAGATCACACTGTCCCTGCGAGGGCTCCACCTCCCTGCTTAGCCTCTGGAGCAATGTTTCTCAGTGGAGCAGACTTCTAAAAGTTCCCATTTTGTGCTCCATTGCTCCACTGCTTGCTGGCAGCTGGCCCTTCCCTCCATGGTCTATCTTCCCATATATCTCCTCAGATTAACTTCTCTGCATGTCCTACCTTCCTACACTTTTCTGTTCCTAGAATTGCTGCTCCTCTTCTCTTCTATCTCCTGTTGAGTTTGTAGGTGTTCAAAATGGTTTGATAATAATCAAGCTGAACTCCTTGGCCCTGATGATATTAGGTCTCTTACTCTTCCTCCATCTTGCTCTTCCTACCCCCCAAACAGCTTTTTAAAAAAGAATTTATTGGCTCATGTAACTGGAAACTCTAGGCAAGGACTGTCTTCAAATATAGGAGGACATAAGAACGTGAGTGTTGCCTCCAGGCCAGAGTTCTCTTCTTCTTTCTAGCTGGCTCTCCTCAGCTTCACGTGCTAACTTCGTGCTCACACAGGCTGTCTGGGATCTCTGCAGAAGCTCCCTTTGTCTGCACCTCCCCAGCATCAATATAATACACGCTGGCCAAAATGGACTTGCGGGTCTGCTCCTGAAGCAGGTCTGAGGGATAGGATAGATCCATGGGCCTCAGCAGTTCCCAGTTCCAAGGCTGATGTCGACCTCACCCAAACCCTGTGTCAGTAAATAAGAGCTGCCCAAAGAAGATCCCAGGGGCTGTTCTCATCCTCTAGACCCATAATAAATGATAAATAGAGCTTGTTTACAGTGACTACGTTTTAGAGTGATTAGTTATGCAACAAGAGTTAACTGATACTCTAGAAAAATGTTCATGTAAATACGGTAAAACTTTGCACTTATGCATGGACTACGGATGAACTTAATAATAAAGCTAATATTCATGGAGTGCATACTCTATGCTCTTCCTAAGAACAAAGTACAAAATATTTTTCACACTTCAGACTGAACCCTTAAAACCACCCAACAAGGGTGAATTATGTTCATATCCATATTTTATATATGAGGACATGAATGTGTAGGAGGTTTTAGTCCAGGATTCCATCACTGCCCCAGTGCCACAGCCCAAACCCATCCCCTTAGCCACACTGCCTGCCAGATGAAATATAGGAACCACCTACATGTTCGGCTCTTTCAAGCCAGGCAGGATTATGTGGTCCCTTAAATCCTGGATATGGGGAGGCTTCATTGCCCTGACCACCATCTTAAGATTAAAGTCTATGCTAGCTTCTCCTGGAAACCCATGATAACTAGTATTTATCAATGTCTTTTAAACTCTAATATTGAGGATAGTGATTATTAGGGATTCTTTGCATTAGTGCCATATTTATTTTCTCTCTCTTATTTTTAATCCAATTCCCCAAAGAACATACAGATTTATAGGAAATGATATTCTCATTTTCCAGATGTGGAAGTGGAGGAACAGAGAGGAGTCAGGACTTGCTCAAAGTCCCAGGGTCACATTAAGGGAAAGAAGACACCTCTGGCCTTCCTGGCCCTGGGCCCATGTTCCCTGGGATCTCTCTACTCCCCCCAACACCCACCCCTAGCCTACCCTACTCCCACATTCTACACTGACTAGCTGATTTTGGTGAGCTTTTGGGCATGGGTGCAAGTGCAAAGACATGAGTGTGACTAGCAGCCATGGCTGGTAGCAGCTGGTTGACCTTGGCAAGCGATGAACCCCCCAGAGCCTCTCTTTCCTCAAGAATGTGGGGACTGGAGCGCCTGGGTGGCTCAGTGGGTTAAAGCCTCTGACTTCGGCTCAGGTCATGATCTCAGGGTCCTGGGATCGAGCCCTGCTGAGCAGAGAGCCTGCTTCCTCCTTTCTCTCTCTCTGCCTGCCTCTCTGCCTACTTGTGACCTTTGTCTGTCAAATGAATAAAATCTTTAAAAAAAAAAAAAAAGAATGTGGGGACTAATGAGAGACTACTTTTGAGGGTGGTGTGAAGTCTGGAAAGTAAGAGCTATGTAACATGCCCAAGCCATCTCCCTCCCAGGCCAGGGGACCAGACAAGACCCTGAGCATGACTCAGAACAGGGCCCAGCATGTAACTATAAGCTTCGCAGGTCTGGGTGTGTTTGACCCAAGAAACATCACGGGGGGTGGGGGGGTTCCTTGTACCTGGCCCCAGGGCAGATGTGGTGGGGATGGGTGATGATTGGGACTTCCAGTATGGTGTGGGCCCAGGTCATAATGAATCTGCTTCTCTTCACCTGACATCTATTGGAGGAGAAAGAGAAGGGGCAATTGTTGCTGTTATTTATGAGCTATAAGCACTGCCACTCAGTTTTGTTTCTGGACTTCCAGCTTTGCTCCCTTTCTCCATCCACATATCATCCATCAAACCTTCTAAGAGGTGTATTTGAATTCTTCCCAGTATGGAGATTAATAGGCCAGGCATGGAGCAGACCTGCAGACCTTCTTTATAAGCAACTTACAGAGTCCTGTCATGTATGGAACAAGATTTTCCTTCTTCATGTTCCCACACCAGTGCTCCTAGGTCTTTGATGCCCTCATAAATAGCTCGGCTCTTTCTGTTTTACATCATGTTGTTGAGAAATGTATTAAGTTAGGACTCAAAAATTCAACTCAGCTCGAGTAAATGAAAAGGAATAATTTTTGCCCCTCACTTGAGTGAAAGAAAATTAAGATTCAGGCAGGACTGGATCCAGCTGTTCCAACAATGTCAACAACCTTCTGTTTCTCTACCTCTCAGCTCTTCTCTCCTCAGGCTGACTCTTTCCAAATGATAATAAGGATGGCCCAAAGCGATTCAGTGTACATCTTACGAATTCAGCTACACCATAGAAAAGGAGTGTATCTTCTTTCCCAATAGAGGAGTGAAAGTCCCAGAATTTTCTCTAATTGGTCTGGCTTGGGTCACAAGCTTCCCATGAACCAATCCCTGAATGGAGGACAGACCTTACTGTCATTGACCAAACCTTGTCATTTGGTCATTTTTGAACTAGTGGTTGCTGTCATGAGCCTTGCCTGACCACCTGGTTGAGCAGAGGGTAAGAGTGGTTCTCTGAAAGGAAGAGATGGAGTCTATTATCAGAAAAATGATGCTGGGCAGCCACACCCCAGGAGCCGATTCATGATCCACAAGGACCGGGCATGGTTTTTTGTTGTTGTTGTTTTTTGTTTTTTAGATTTTATTTACTTATTTAACAGAGAGAGAGATCACAAGTAGACAGAGAGGCAGGCAGAAAGAGAGGGGGAAGCAGGCTCCCTGCTGAGCAGAGAACCCAATGCGGGGCTCGATCCCAGGACCCTGAGATCATGACCTGAGCTAAAGGCAGAGGCTTAACCCACTGAGCCACCCAGGTGCCACCCAGGGGGTGCTTTTGAGAAATGGGTTCAGAGCATGATCTTGGCCCTTCTTGTCACCCTTTCACAGGTCCACAGACCCCTGTCAATGGCAGGAAAACACACACTCTCTCTAGCAAAATGCTTCATTTTTCTGCAGCACCCATTGCCAAAGAAGGGTACAGTGGATGAGAATGAAGCCCGCCTGGGTTTAAATCCTGGCCTCCCCTCCTTACCATCTGAGAAAACTCAGAAAAGTTCTTTACTAGCCCTGTCCCTCAGTTTCCTCAGCCTGAAAGTAGAGAGAGTGACAGTACTTGCCTTGTAGGTTTGCTGAGAGAAGTTAAGTTAGTACACATAGAACGCATGGGATAGTGCTGAGCACAAAGAAAATCCTCAAGAGAAGCAGCTGCTCTAACCCTATGATTACTATCTTGCTCTTTGGACAATCTTAATTCCAGTGCCCCAGTCTCAAGGCCCCAGTCATCATTTTCCCCAGTAGACTTGAGGCCTTCATGTAAATCAGACAAGCTGACTTCCTGCTTCCAACCTAGGGCTCCACAGGGGAATAGGGAAAGACTTAAATATGTTCACACTGAGCACCTATTATGTGCCACACACCTTTCAAAACAATTTACATAGACTCATTCTTTTCCAACAGAAAAGCTATAAGGTATGAACTCTGCTTAGCTCCATGAGGTTCAGAAAGGTAAAGGAACTTGCCTAAGATGATCTTATAGTTGCTAAGTGTGGAAGAGGTGAAGAGACCTCACAGAAATGGCAACCCTCCCCCCACCCCATGCCCCGGCATCCATATTAATGTCTTTGTTTCCAGCATGCCCAGCCAAAGCCTCCATTCCAGTGACATCAAACATAGAGACACCTATGTGAGCACAGACACCCTCCCCACCAGGACAGATGTTCTTGGTGATGCCTGGTCTCAGCCCCCAGATACACTAGTGTCTGCAGGAGGGAGCAGGTAGGGGTGAGTTTGACTCTTTATCCCCTGTAGGTCCAGCTCAGAGTCCTTTAGTAAGTTGACACTTACTAAAGGTGGATTCGATGCAAGGATGTTGAAGTGAATAAAGAATGAATGGGGAGATTACTCTATTTCTAATGTAAAGCTTGGGCTTACACCCAGCTCAGTACTCTACTGTCCCCATGTGGCCATTTGTAAAATGGCAGGTAGAATCAACGGTCTTCAATTTTTAGTGCGAAAGATTTCAAACATGTAAAAGAATACAGGGAATAATATAATTAACCCATTATGTCTATCCTTGGTTTAACAATTATCTGAATTTTTCTGAATTTGATTTATCTTTTTAAACTGTCGCCGACATCATGACACTTTACTGTGAAATACATCAGCATGTATCTCTAAAAATGACATTGTTCTACGTAATGACAATCCCATTGTCAACCTAATAAAATTAATAATAACTTATCAGTATAATGTAATACATAATTCAAATACAAAATTCATTTATTGTTCACAAAAATTTCTTTGAAAGGTTAGTTTGTTCAAAGCAGGGTATAAACAAGGGTGTAATGGGATTATGGCTATCAACTCTTGTTTATTCTAGCACAGTGACCTCTGCTCATGACCTGTTGACCTATTCGTTTTCTTGTAGAATGCTCCACGGTCTGGATATGTCTGGGTGCTTTCTCAATTTCCTCAGTTCCCTGGAGGACACGGTGTCCTCCATATATGTGTTATAAACTGGAAGTTGGGTCCAAATGTTTGATTAGATTCAGGCTCACCATTTTTGGGAGGAATGCGCCCTAGATGATGTGGACTTCATATTATAACACATCTGGACATGCTTTCATGTGGTACCCACTTCTACAGATGATACAATTGACCAGTAGGTTCAGGTGGATTCACCCTCCACTGAAAAACTGAGTTTTCCCTCTGAACAGCAAGAAAATTTTGGTCTGATCATTTGGAAACTGATAAATATCCAGGTAAGTTAGTTTTTTTTTTTTTTTAAAGATTATTTATTTATTTATTTATTTGACAGAGAGAGATCACAAGTAGGCAGAGAGGCAGGCAGAGAGAGGAGAGGAGGAAGCAGGCTCCCTGCCGAGCAGAGAGCCCGATGCGGGACTCGATCCCAGGACCCTGAGATCATGACCTGAGCCGAAGGCAGCGGCTTAACCCACTGAGCCACCCAGCCGCCCCGGTAAGTTTGTTTTTGACACCTTCCTTATTTGAGTAAGATTCTCCAGGCTCATCTCGTACCTCTTCTGCCCCCAGACCTCAAATCAGCCATGTCTCTAAGGAGCCCAGATTCCCTTCCACAGAAACAGCATTTAGAGACCACAGTCCGTGTGCTAGCATGCAGTGGAGCTGAGATTGGAACCCAGGCTGCCTGACTTCAGAACTAGTGCTCTTAACTTCCATGCCCTCTGGTTAATAATGTGTAATAGTGACAATGACAGCAATAATTGTGATTGTTATTCCTATTGCCAGAGCCACTGTCAGATGCCCTGCTAAGTGCTTCCCAACATCTAAAAAACATAATCATTATGGCAACCCTCAGAGGTAGACATTCTTATTCTTACCTTACAGAAAGGGAAACTGAGACTCTGAAAGAGAAGTGGTTTATGCAAGTTCATGAGGTAAGTGGAAGGGCGTGGATGCAAACTGGGGTCTGTGTGACTCTCAGTCCTGTCCCTGAGACACTAAAGACTGTAATGGTTGGTGAGAATTCTGTCTTTGGTGGGGATGCCTGGGTAGCTCAGTTGGTTAAGTGTCTGTCTTCAGCTCAGGTCATGATTCCAGGGTCCGGGAATAGAGTCCTGCATTGGGCTCCTTGCTCAGCAGAGAGCCTACCTGTCCTTCTCCCTCTGCCTGCCACCCCCCCTGCCTGCGTTGGCTCTCTCTCTGTGTCAAATAAATAAATAAAAAATCTTAAGAAAAAAAAAAAAAAGAATATGTAAGTCAAATCATGTTACTTCCCTGCCTAAAACCCTCCCAGGGTTTCCCTCTGTGCCCACAGCAGCATACTAACAATGGCAGCTGGTACTTACACGGCACTCGTTAGTTGCCAGGTGGTCCAGACACCTTTGTTATAAAGACTCATGGAATTCTCATGACACAGCTATGAGGCAAATGCTGTTATAATCATCCCTATTTTACAGATGAAAAAACTGAGATGCAGGGAGGTTCAATAACTTGCCTGAGTTAACATGGATTAAAATCAGGGCGCCTGGGTGGCTCAGTGGGTTGGGCCTCTGCCTTCTGCTCAGGTCATGATCCCAGGGTCCTGGGATCGAGCCCCGCATGGAGCCCCGCATCGGGCTCTCTGCTCAGCAGGGAGCCTGCTTCCTCCTCTCTCTCTGCCTGCCTCTCTGCCTACTTGTGATCTCTCTGTCCAATAAATAAATAAAAATCTTAAAAAAAAACCCATGAATTAAAATCCAAACTTTTTATCAAGGCCCAGAGCCTTCCACCCCCAGGTCCCTTATTAGCTGGGCCCTGGCACCAGTGTCACCCTCCCAGAGAGGACGTCCCACATCAGGCAGTTTATAGTGCTCCCTACTCTTTATTACACCAACCGTTTTTTGTTTGTGTATCACTTAAGCATTTTATTAAGTTTTCTATTCACTTTCTTACATTCTTGCTAGTTTCTGTCTGGGCCCCATCCTCCCCCCAGGGGGTCAGTATTCTTTGAGAGCAGGAACCAGGCCTGGTCCACACCCTTCCACAAGAAGGGCTGCTTTAGCACCGCTTAGTGGCTCCCTAGGGAAGGGCAAGAAGGGAGGAAAAGAGCAGCAAGGGCTAGGTCCTAAGCTCCTTCAATGTCCTTCTGCCCAGGACATTGGATGGGTCCTCAAGGGGAGAGAACGGAGAACAGAGAGGAGTGTGATGAAGTGAGACACTGCAAAGGAACTCAGGGCCCTGGGAGGCCTCAGGGTGCAGCCTGGCTGCCCCCCAACACTCCCCTGGGAGGATGTTTCCCTGATTAAGGTTGTCAGATTTGGCAAATAAAACGATAAGCTTCTCAGTTAGATTTGCGTTTCAGACGAACAGTGTAACTTTTTTTTGTTTAAAGGTTTTATTTATTTATTTTTAAAAATAATCTCTACACCCAATCCGGGGCTCTAACTCCTAACCCTGAAATCAAGAGTCACATGTGCTTCGAGGAGCCAGCCAGGCACTCCAGTGAACCTTTTTTTTTTTTTTAAAAAACATATAATGTATTATTTGCCCCAGGGGTACAGGTCTGTGAATCACCAGGCTTACACATTTCACAGCACTCTCCATAGCACATACCCTCCCCAATGTCCTTGACCCAGCCACCCTATCCCTGACCCCCCACCCCTCAGCAACCCTGTTTGTTTCCTGAGATTAAGAGTCTCTTATGGTTTGTCTCCCTCCTCATCCCATCTTGTTTCATTTTTTTCCTCCCCAACCCCCCACGACCCCACACTTCCTCTCAAATTCCTTATATCAGAGAGATCATATGATAACTATCTTTCTCCGATTGAGAGAGAGAGAGAGAGCACAAGATGGGGGGAGGGTCAGAGGGAAAAGCAAACTCCTGACTCCATCCTGGGACTCCAGGATCACAACCTGAGCTGAAGGCAGTTGCCTTACCACCTGAGCCACCCTGGCATCTGAAAAAATTGTTTGCTGTTTATCTGAAATTGAAATTTATAAGGCCTCCTGTGTTTTCTCTGGTGGCCCTACCCCAAATCGTCACTTTGTGCTCAGTGCGAAGGGAGATTCTTCTGAGCATTAGCCTGCTTTTTTAATACGGAACATTTTGTTTTCACTCCTGAATAAGGAAGTACAGTCTCTTTATTATCTAACAGAAGGAGACCGTCTGTGAAAACAGCAGCTTGTTCAGGCAGATTTGCTCCAAGGGGGCGGATAAATACCATGGGGAAGGCAAGACAAATCCCTTGCCCTGAAGTCAAAGCTGCTTTCAGAATCACTTGTGTTGTTGCTTGGACTTTCCTTGCCTGGCCCAGAGGTGGGCTTGAGTGGGCACTGCAGAACATGGCAGGAAATGTATATCGTTCTGCCTGCGAGGAAAAGATTCCCGCGAATGTGGGCTGATTTGGGTGATTCACCTATTCAGTCTCACTGAGCAGCTGGTGGCAGGAATTCAGAGATGAATGGCACTGGGCGCTGCCCTGGAGGCTCTCCAGAGACAGAGAGATGGATCTGGAGCCCAGGACCAACAAATGACGCCTGTCCCAAATCTGTCTTCCTGGTTGACCAATAGGAAGAATGCATTTCTTTCTCTCTTTCTTTCTTCTTCTTCTTTTCTCTTCTTTTTCTCTCACCTTCTCAGCCTTCCGTCATCCTCAACCTACAAGTACTATAAAGGAAAGAAAGTTCACTACCAGGTCTGGGACCGGTTCTTAGTCTCTCCAAGCTTGTGTCCCCCACCCCATTACCCACTTCCGGAACTAGGGAACGCCAGGAGTTCAACCGCGTGCTCTTTTCTGATTGGTTGATACAAACTCTTTGGAACCCCTCACCCTCCACGGTCTCTGCCACTCCCCACCATCCTGTTGGAGCCCCACAAAGTAAAGCATCTTGAGAGTCTCAGATCTCTGACCTGTGGCCTTATCTGCTCAGTTACTCCTCCGTAAGGTGTCCGCGGATGATCCTTTATGGTTTGGGGTTAAAAGACTCAGATTGAAGGCTGGATTTTGCCACTGACAAGCTGTGTGATCTTGAAGGAGTCCCTCTCTGAAATTCGGCTGCTGCATCTATAAAAATAGGAATACTTCTCACGATGATTTTTATTATTATTATTTTTTAATGAAACTATTCTGTAGTGGTTAATATGGACTACTCAGAAGGGACAGATCGCTATAGCAATCACGGAGGGCAACTTGAGGAGGAGGCATGAACCGAGATGTTGGAAGGTTTGGCAAGGTCTGGATTTGGGTTGATTCCGGCCTGTCTTTTCCTAACGGTCAACAGGCATTTATTTAACAAGGGTTTGCGCAAAACCTACTGCGGGCTTTTTAACCACTTACAAGCCTTGAGACGCGAAGGGGCAACTGGCGCGTGCGCAGTGGGAGAGTCTTTGCCCGGCTCCGCCCTTGTACTATAACTCCCAGCAGGCTCCGCACACGCCTCAGACGCGTCGCTGACTGTTGACGTAACGCCGTAGCGCGGGGAATTTCGAGTAGCAGTGGAGCGCGGGAGGCCAGTGGGTGCGGGACCCCATCACCCTACCTAGGACAGACCATGGACTCCTTAGTCGAGCCTCGGTGGCCTCCAGGTCTGGCAGTAATGAAGGTGAGTGCTCTGGGGAGGTCGGGAGCATTCGGTTGTCTGCAGGAGGCCAGTCCCGCTGTGAGAAGGAGAAAGGCGGAGACGCGAGCTGCGAGCTGGGCCAGGGTAGGCGGTTCTGCTCTGCCACTTACGGACGTGGTAGATGGGCCTCAGTTTCCTCCTGCTGAGAAGTGGCGGGGTCACGCCTCGGTTCCTTGTGGTAAACTTAGGTTGGCCGTCTTATGGAGCCGGGTATTAAGCGGTTCAGCCACAACGGTGAAAATGACCTCGAGAAAAATAGTCACTCTAAACGGCGAAAACCTCAGTAACAACTAACCCTTTCCGAGGGCCTGCTACTTGTCAAGCATATGTAAACTCTCGCAGTACATTAGTTGAGAATTTTCCCATTCCTTTTGCTTTCTTTCATTTCTTCTAATTACCTAGTGCTGGTTGGCCCTGACTTCTCCCTGGCGTGTCCTAACTCGTAACAGTCGTGCATCCCTTAAACAAGGAGATTAGGGCTCAGGCTTAGCACTAGAGCCTTTCATTGCATTTATATTTTATTCTATTATATCATTGTATTTCATGATATTACTTAACTTAAATAACATGGTGGTTTTTGGCAAGCCATTCCAGTTCCATTTACAGTAGCAGTGAACCCTGTGTGCTTAATCAAGAAGAGCAAACACATTTTGCTGTACTAGCTAAGAATCAGTTACTTGGTTTTTCTTCTTGCTCTGTTATTATGTATTTTTCTGACTGTGTGCAAGATCGCTTTCTAGTTTATTCCTCAGTTCGGTAAATTTGAAGATTTTGGTATCAGTCATAAGACTGACTTTTGAGGATTAAGGGGAGGGATTTGGGGAAGGTTAAAGTATAAGGCCTTTCTTCTTGCCATCCCAGTGTTATCTACAGTGCCTGGGGACTTGAAATAGCCCCATGGTGAAAAGCTGGCAATGGGGAAGGATCTAGGAAGGATGTGGTTTGGAGTTGTGGTGGCCTTGGCATTAAGGTACTTCAGAGAACATAGATTTGAGTTCCAGTGGTCTTGGGTTAAATCTGGTCTCTGGCTCTTATTTAACTAACCACTCTGAGCCTGCATTTCCTCAACTGTAAAGAGGAGGCAAAAATAAACAGTTTATAGGGTTGGTTAAATGAGCTGATGTGTGTGGATAGGGATTCTGTCTGGCTTACTCATGGTGCTTAACACAATGTCTGGCACATAGTGCATGCTTCAAGATTATTTGCTAATTGGTTGAAGGTTCTCAGTATTTGGAAGGTAGTAAGCTTTCAGTTAATGTCTTTATTATTATAATCAATAGCACTTTAACATGTGTGGTTTCTTCCCCCCCTTTTTATTTGTTACTGTGAAGATCGAATTGTATAAAGGAAGTAAAAGCTTTGTAGCTTGTAAAGCTTCTTGCTTTGTAGATTTAAGCATAGTTTACCACAACTTTCAGAGTTCTGTAAAGGCAGGTTCCATGTCTTCTACGGATTTGATGTCTCACCACAGCACTGGAAACAGGGTTCAGCAGCTGAGATTGTTCAGTGGTGGAGTTGATTGAAGCCATATTAGAATCATGGTGGAAAGCCAGCCCCCTCCAGTATTTTCTTTTCTATTTTTCTAATAGCTCTTTATTTTATTTTGTTTGTACCTGTTAGTACTGTTTATTTTGCCCATTGCCCCCCACCCCCAACCTCCTCAGCAACCACCATTTCTCTGTCTTTAAGAGTCTGTTTTTTGTTTGTTCATTTGTTTTTTAGATACCACCTGGTAGTGAAATCATATGGTATTTGTCTTTCTTTCAGACTTACTTCACTTGGCATACATAATACCCACCAGGTCCATTCGTGTTGTCACAAATGGCAAGATCTTATTCTTTTTTAGGGTTGAGTGATATTACATTGTATATCTATCTTGGTTGTTGTGAATAATGGTGCAATAAACCTAGGGGTACATATGTCTTTTCAAATTAGTGTTTTCATTTTCTTTGGGAAATACCTTGTAGTGGAATCACTGGGTCATATAATATTTGTTTTTAATTTTTTTAAGAAACTCCATAGTGTTTTCCATAGTGGTTGCACCAATTTACATTCCTACTGACAGTGCAGGAGGGCTCCCTTTTCTCCATATCCTCACCAACACCTGTTATTTCTTTCTTTCTTTCTTTCTTTCTTTTTTTTTTTTTTTGGTACTATCCATTCTGACTGGTGTGAGGTGATATCTCACCTTTTGATTTGCATTTCCCTGATGATTAGTGATTTTGAGCATCTCTTCATGTGTCTATTGGCCATTTTGTATGTCTTTTTTTTTTTTTTTGAAAAATGTCTATTCAGGTCCTTTGCCCATTTTTTAATGAGATTATTTGGGGGATTTTTTGGTGCTGTGTTGTCTAAGTGCTTTCTGTATTTTAGATATTGACCCCTCATTGAATATATCATTTGCATTGAATGCATCTCTCGCATTCACTGGGTTGCCTTTTTGTTTTGTTGGTGGTTTCTTTTGCTGTGTAAAGCCTTTTATTTTGGTGTAGTCCCAATAGTTAATGTTTGCTTTTGTTTCCCTTGTCTGAGGAGATGTAGCTATAAATATGTTGGTCAGGTGATGTCCAAGAGATTACTGCCTATTTTTCCTTTTAGAAGTTTTGTGACTTTAGGACTCAAATTTAAGTCTTTGATCCGTTTTGAATTTATTTTGTGTATGGTATAAGAAAGTGGTCTAGTTTCATTCTTTTGCATGTAGCTGTCCAGTTTTCCCAATACCATTTGTTGAAAAGACTGTCTGTTCCCCTTCCTGTATTCTTGCCTCCTTTGTTGTAAATTGACTGTATAAGTGTGGGTCTATTTGTGGGCTTTCTGTCCTGTTCCATTGATCTATGTATTTTAATCCCTTTGTCATGTATTTGTCAATTTCTCATCTAGTTTTTCTTGAACTTTTTCTAGGGACAAGGAATTAGGGGCTCCCAGAAGTAGCTCTGTTCAGAATTCTTTCTTATACTGCATAGAAACTTGGTTCCAAATCCATGGAACCATGGTAAGACTTTTGTATCGAGAATTATTTATGATTTTTGTTTGTGTGTGTTTTTCTGAACAGAGAGTTCTTGTTTTTATTCATATGTTTAAGGGGATTTGTGACCCAAAAAACTCAAGAGCCTTTCCTCTAGGTATTAAATCTTTTCACACATTCCCTACTTTCCCCTCTTCTAAGTTGAACTCCTAGAGGCTCCACTTGACTGCTCTCTGTTTAGTGGAGTGCATGTTATAGTCTTGAAATGGCAGGACTAGAAGTTTGTATAAGAGTGTTATAGCTCTGGGAGCGCCTGGGTGGCTCGGTTGGTTAAGCCTTTGCCTTTGGCTCAGGTCATGGTCCGGGAGTCCTAGGATCAAGTCCCACACTGGGCTCCCTGCTCAGCAGAGAGTCTGCTTTTCCCTCTCTCTCTGCCCACCATCTCCTCATGTTCTCTCTCTCTTTCTCTCAAATAAATAAATAAATCTTTAAAAAAAAAAAACAAAACGTTGTAGCTCTGGGGCGCCTGGGTGGCTCAGATGTTTAAACATCTGCCTTTGGCTCAGGTCATGATCCCATGGACCTGGGATCGAACTCTATATCAGGCTCCCTGCTCAGTGCAGAGCCTGCTTTTCCCTATCCTTCTGCCATTCCCTCCGCTTGTGCTCTCTGGCTCTGTCTCTCTCTCTCTGTCAAGTAAATAAATAAAATCTTAAAAAAAAAAAAAAAGGACACATCATATTTGGCTGCACTGAAAAAAAAAAAAAAAAAAGAGAATGTTACAGCTCATCTGATGCAGTGTCACCTTCCACAAATCTTGCTCAGTATGTGTCAGCACCTCTCCTCCAGAGAGGATGGTTATATAGAAAAAAAGCACAATAGAGATGCCAGGACTCTGAATTCCAGCCCCACCTCTGCTCTTAATTGATACTCCACACAGTTCTCTAGCTTTTTGTATCAGTGGTGGCTTACCATCCAAAACAATGGAAGATTTTGGCATTTTCATGTTTATTTTCCTGGTTTCATAGTAGCAGGAATTTTTGGTTTTGACAGATAATAAATGGATATGTGTATATAGTAGAAAAAATTAAAATTCAGATTAAGATAAAGGAGAAAATGAAAGTTCCCCATCACGCTGTCATCTGGAGGTAACCATATTTTAATGTTTTCTCTGTTTAATGTGCATGTATGATGTATATATGCATTTAAAATTTGGGATCACTTTGGAATTGACTTCTTGGGTTTAATTCACCCACTTATAGCTTGATAGTCTTCATCTGTAAAACTGGGATATTGATGCTATAGACTTCATAAGATTGTTAGGCAGATTAAACTGTATAGTTCTATGGTAGTGCATTGTTGTAGATTTGTTCTCTGATTTTTTTAAAGTTTCCATTAAAACAACACTTTCCCATGGCACTAATTATTCTTTGAAAGTGTGTGTGTGTGTGTTTTAAGATTTTATTTATTTGTTTGACAGAGAGAGAGAGAGCACTCAAGCAGGGGGAATAGCAGGCAGAGGGGGAGAGAGAAGCAGACTCCCTGCTAGCAGGGAGCCCCATGTGGGACTCGATCCAAGGACCCGGGGAAGCTGAGCCGAAGGCAGTTGCTAACCAACTGAGCCACCCAGTCACTCCAAAGTGTGTGTGTGTGTGTGTTTTTAAAGGCTACATAATATTTCATCATATAGACTGTTGGTGACATTAGTCTTTTTTTGTTTGTATTTTTAAAATTTAGGTAATACACTCATGGTTAAAAAAATATGAAACAAGATGTAAAAGTCTCCCTCACAGTCTGTCCCTTACCCAGTTTTCTGACTCCTATTACTATTATTTATTACTTTACTGTGTATCTTTTCAGAATTTCTTTATATGTATACAAGGTAAAAATATAATATGTTTTTATTCCGTCTTCTTTTTAACAAATGGTAGCATACCTTACCTCTTTTTTAAAAAAATTTCATTTTAAAGATTTTATTCATTTATTAGAGAGCATGCACATGTTTGGGGTAGAGGGACAGAAGGAGAGGGAGAAGCAGGCTGCCTGCTGTGCAGAGAGCCCAACGAGGGGCTTGATCCCAGGACCCTGGGAGCATGACCTGAGCCAAAGGCAGACACTTAATGGACTGCGCCACCCAGGCGTCCCTACCTAACTTCTTTTTTGCACTTGTTTTGGCACTCTTTCCATGTTGGTAAGGAGGGAGTTCCTCCTCCTCCTCCTTTTTTTTTCCTCTTAAAAACTGCTCAGGGAGCGCCTGGGTGGCTCAGCGGGTTAAAGCCTCTGCCTTCAGCTCAGGTCATGATCCCAGGGTCCTGGGATCGAGCCCCGCATCGGGCTCTCTGCTCAGCAGGGAGCCTGCTTCCTCCTCTCTCTCTGCCTGCCTCTCTGCCTACTTGTGATCTCTGCCTGTCAAATATATAAATAAAAATCTTAAAAAAAAAAAACTGCTCAGTATTCTTATTGGATAGAATAACATCTTATTTTAAATGATTTAGAAGATTTTGCATTGTGAGAATAGATCCTTTCTTTCCTATTTGGATTGCATTCCAGACTGACACACATCTGTCTGACTTTCCAGATTGACCACATCTTTACCACCTTCTGCCGCTGCTGGCTACAGCTCTTTCCAGGGCCTCCTCAGTTGGCTCTACCTTGTAGTAACTAACATGTGGTACTGTGCAGAGAGCACTGGACTGACTGCCCACAGAGAGACAGGAAGTTTTAGTCCTGGCTTGACTCATACCCCATGTTTGTGTGTGCTTCTTCATTTGTGAAGTAGAGGTTTTAACTAGATACTTTCTCATGTTTGGCTTTAGTATTCTTTGATTTTGTTCTTAACCTACCACACAGGTGAATGGTTATTTGTACCATTCCCTCAACAGTGAGTGTGGGCCAGGGAATGGGGTCTGAAGAAGCAGCAGCTTGGAGTAAGAGCTAGAAACATGTGAGAAATGGAACAGGAGGGCAGTGGCCGTTTTGTAAAGGGTTGACAGGAATCTGTACAGTGTCCACTTTATCTGTTGAAAGCTTTTTGGGTAACTTGACATTTGAATGTTTAAGTCATATGGGGAAGGTTTTTCTTGATTTGTCAAGATTCCTTGCAGTTTATGTGGAGTTAATTTTGAGTTTGTGTTTGACAAAAGAATATTCTTTTTTTTTTTTTTAAGATTTTATTTATTCATTTGACAGACAGAGATCACAAGTAGGCAGAGAGGCAGGCAGAGAGAGAAGGGAAGGGGAAGCAAGAGAGCCTGATGTGGGGCTTGATCCCAGGGCACTGGGTTCATGACCTGAGCCGTAGACAGAGGCTTTAACCTACTGAGCCACCCAGACACCCTGACAAAAGAATATTCTTAAATTTTTTTTTTTTTTTTTTTTAAGGTGTGGAGGAAGAGTTCTGTGGCAGGCATTCCAATCTTGGTATTTTTCTGATAGATATATATGTATCTTTGCATTTCAGACAATAGATGATTTGCTGCGGTGTGGAATTTGCTTTGAGTATTTCAACATTGCAATGATGATTCCTCAGTGTTCACATAACTGTAAGTATGCCTTGTCTCTCTAAGTTAGTAAAAATGTGATTTTTACATGAGGTAGTGTTAATTTAACACCCCAGGTGAGTACATGTATTTATTTCTCACCTTTAGTTCTTCTATCTCGAAGTTTTCAGATGATATTTTCTGTTGCCTTACTCTTGGGTATATATTTTTTTAAAGCAGGAAATCACTATATTTCATTATGCAGCTTCTATACAATCAGAAAGTAAAACATCATTGTAAAATGTTGGTTAGAAAACATGGTATTTCATTTGCATTGTATGGCAAATGGTTGACATCCTTAGTCATAAATGATCTCTTAGAAACCAGGAACAAAGACACTAATATTCCAAGGGAGATGAAAAAAAAAAAAAAAAACTGCAGAGGAAAGTGAAATAACGAATGAGTAGAAAGGTTTAAGGATATATGAAGATGTTTGAACTGAGCAATAACAAAAGAAAAGCAATCTTTGTAATGTCGTATTGTCAAAGATTAAAACACTGACATTTAATGTTTGTACTGTTTTAGAGAAAGTCTCATAGACAAACAATAAGGGACAAGATTGATGACAATCTATACAATTTTGGGGAACCTCTGCTTTTGACTCAAAATAAAAATTTTGAATATCCTTAATTTCAATGAAGTGGAACTACTGGGGCTACCTCAACAAATTAGGTGGAGAAATTAAAAATAATTTATATATAAGCATGTTCACTGCATAGAAAATTTGTAGCTCATGTATGGGCCCATAAGAATACTTGCATATCAGTTTATTTATCCGTACACCCCAAATAGATAGGCACAAAACTCCATTGACAGATAATGTTGGGGAGTAGAATTAGGAAGGGAAAAAAGCATTTAAGAAGTGAATATACGGGACACCTGGGTGGCTCAGTTGGTTGAGCAGCTGCCTTCAGCTCGGGTCATGATCCCAGCGTCCTGGGATCGAGTCCCACATCGGGCTCCTTCCTCAGCTTTTCCCTCTGCCTCTGCCTGCCATTCTGTCTGCCTGTGCTCGATCTCTCCCCCTCTCTCTCTCTGATAAAAAAATAAAATCTTTAAAAAAAAAAAAAAAAGAAGTGAATATACTATTCACAAATTCCTGTGGTCTTGGAACTGGAAGAAGATAATTTTTTTTGAATCAAATTTACCCTGTGATAAGTGGAAATTATAAATCTCTACACTTGAGACTTATGGCAACATTGAAATGAAGCCTTGCAATGACACCGTCCTGAGCTTGTGTGTAATATAACATGTCCATCATTCAGGCTCCCAAGATTTAGTCCAGTGTCAACAATGAAAGCAGTCAGCATGTCTGGTTACATTTATCTCTAGTGACACCCTTCAGGTAACTTTCAAACATGAGCTTTCCCAGTACAGTTTTTTCATCTGTGAGGAACACTCCAGCGTATGAAAGAGGAGTATCTGTACATTATGAAGATTGTCTTTTGGATTTGAAGATGGTGGTAGAAGTGATAGCATCAATTTCCCATTTAATCATCACACTCATTTCACCAAGGGCTGTTTCTGGGACCAGAGATGGAAGTGAAGAACCAGAGATGGAAGATGGAGTAATATTGCCAGCAGAGGTCTGGTGGCACTATTTCTTGCTATTATAAGCAAAGATGGCAAAAGTGTGTTTTCCTGGATCTGTCATTTCCTGTGGTTCCTAGTTAAGACTTATGAATTAAGGAAGTACATAGGACAGGGAGTGTTCCTGATGTCAGATGGTCTCAGGCCATGTGCAGATCTCTTCCTTTCTTGTTCTTTTCAGATCGCATCTTCTCCCATATTCTTTTCTTGGGTTCCCTCTTGGATATTTTTATGCCTCTTGTAACATTGCGGCAATAAAGATCTTGGTCACTATATGTGGTTATTTATTTGCCTAGTACTTTTAGATGTTAAATTTCAGAATTTTTGTTTTGTAACAGGTTAACACTTAGGTAGTTCAGTCATATAGACCTTAACATGGATATATAGTTCAAAGTTTAAAAACATTCAAAGTTTAAAAATCCCAGTGGTAAATCTACCAGTAAAGAGTTTTACAGGCAATTTATCACTTACCTTGCTGTGTGAGGCTGGAAAGACTCTTAAATTGAATTTTGCTCGTACTTAGCTTTCCGAGGCTATCATGTATTTTTTTTTTTTTATTCTGTAGCTTAAGGTATTTAACACGTAGTGGTGAGCCTGTCATTGTCATTGTTTAGGAGCTATTTTCATCTGTCTTACAAGATTTAACAACAACAACAAAAAAACAAGGTAGGCTTAAAAAATTATTTTGGTGTATGGTAGTAGCTTTGGTAAGAAGTTTCTATAGCAAAGACCTATGAGGGTGGTGGTGGTAGCAACATGGGTATTAGGGGTGTACTTAGGCTTGACTCCTGAGTCCCCAGCTTACAGCTGGTTGAATTTGCAAATGTTAACATTTCTTCAAATGTAAAAATTTGATGAATAATTTCGACTTTAGAAGATGATTATGAAAATTAAATGTGCAGAACCCAGTGTCTGGCATGATGCAGGCCCTTAATAATTGTTAGTTCCTTTCTAGATTAGATTCACATTAGTAAAGATAAGTTTAGGGGATTGTTTTGAAATGTTTATTAAAATAATTTTTATTTAGATGTAATTTACATATAATAAAACACATCCCTTTTAAATGCACAGTAAAGTATATAAGCATCAGTGAATTTTGACAAAGGTATATACCATGTAACCAGTATAGTTAAGATACAGTACATTTCAATCCCATGATAGAGTACTGCTCATCTTAGTCAGTATAGCCTCAGGCAATAATGTGTGTATCTGTTTCTGGACTCTTTTCTGTTCTCTTGTTCTCTCTGTTTATCCCTGTGCCAATACCTTGCTGTCTTAATTATTGTAGCTTTGTGTTACATCTTGATAGACATTTTAAGGCCTCCCATTTTGTTTTTCTTTATCAAAATTATTTGGACCATTTAGAATCTTTGCATTTTATATATAAATGCATTTACATATAAATTTTAGAATCATTGTCGGTTTCTACAAAAAAAGCTGCTGGTATGTACGTTGGGATTGTTCTGAATTTAGAGATCAATCTGGGTAGAAATGATTTCTTAACAATGTTGAGTCTTCAATATATGAACTTGGTATATTCCTCCATTTTGTAGTTTTAATTTCTCTCAACAGTGTGGTTTAGCTTTCGTTGCACAGGCTATGAACATAGAACTACAATTTTTTTTTTTAAAGATTTTATTTATTTATTTGACAGAGATCACAAGCAGGCAGAGAGGCAGGCAGAGAGAGAGGAGGAAGCAGCCCCCCGCTGAGCAGAGAGCCCGATGCGGGGCTCCATCCCAGGACTCTGAGATCATGACCTGAGCCGAAGGCAGCGGCTTAACCCACTGAGCCACCCAGGCGCCCCATAGAAATACAATTTTTTAATTGATTTTTTATCTTGTGATCTTGGTAAATTCACTTTTTAATTCCAGCATCTCTTTTTGTTGATTCCTTCAGAATTTTTACATATACAGTCATGTTATCTGTGAATAAAAATACCTTTATTTCTTACTTTCTAATCTCCACGCGTCATATTTTTTTCTTGTTTTATAGAGGCTAGTACTTCTAGTACAATTTTAAGTAGAAGTGATGTGAATGGACATCCTTTTCTTAGTCCTAATTTATGGGAAAATCATTTAGTTTTTTAAATATTGTGTTAGAGTATTATATTCATGATACATTTTCATAAATTTATCAAGTTGAGGCATTTCCTTTCTTAATTAGCTGTTTTTTTTTTTTTTTAAATCATAAATGTGTGTTGAATTTTGTCAAGTATGTTTTCTGCATCTATGGAGATGCTCATGATTTCTTCCTTCATAATATTACAGAATTGCTTTTTGTTTGCTAAAATAACCTTTTTTTATTCCTTTCATTAAATTTACCTATTTAATCTTAGTGGTTGAGTTTATTGGCACAGGATAGCCACATGTGACTAGTGGCTTCTGTGTTAAACTGTGCAGATACATTTCCATTATTGCAGAAAGTTAAAGTAATTATTGATAAGGCTGGATTTACATATACTCCCATTTTGTGTTTTATTTGTCCATCTATTCTTTGCTCTCTTGATCTGCCTTTTTAAGAAATAGTTAAACATTTTTTAAGTTAATTTTCCACAGTTGCCTTACTAGCTTTGCTTCTCTGTTTCATTATTTTAGTGGTAGTTTAAAATATGCCTCTAACTTAATACAACTTCCTTTCAAACAGTATTATGCTACCTGAATAGTGTAGAACTGTGTTACAGATGTGTACTTCTGCCCTCTTCCTGTCATCTTATTGTAATTCATTTTATGTGTACATGTATTATAGACACTAAAATACATTGTTTCTATATTTGCTTTAGACACCCATTATCTTTTAAACAAATTAAAAAAATTTTTTTGGTGTAACCCTCATATTTATCATTTCTGATACTCTCCTTTGTACATATCAAAGTTAACTTCTGGTATAATTTTTATACTCTCTGCTACTTTTCTTGTAGTATACATAGGCTGCTAAAGAAGTCTCAGCTTTTGTTTGTCTGAAAAAGTTACTTCATCACCCTTTGAAAGATTTTTTTTTTTTTGAAAGATGTTTTTAATGGGTATAAATTCAGGGTTAATGTTTTTTCCCTTTCAGAATGTCATTCTGACTTTACTGGTTTCAGATGAAACCAGGTGCATTCTTTTTATTTATAGCTTTCTGTGTATAATGTACCTTTTTTCCCTGGCTGCTTTTCTTTTCTTTTCTTTTTTTTCTTTTTTTTTTTTAAGATTTTATTTATTTATTTGACAGAGAGTGATCACAAGTAGGCAGAGAGACAGGCAGAGAGAGAGGGGGAAGCAGGCTCCCTGCTGAGCAGAGAGTCCAATGCAGGACTTGATCCCAGGACCCCAAGATCATGACCTGAGCCAAAGGCAGAGGCTTAACCCACTGAGCCACCCAGGTGCCCCATGGCTGCTTTTCATATTTTCTTTTTTATCACTGGTTTTCAGAAATTTGTAATATGCTTTAGTTTTGTTTACTTTGTATTTGTTTTGTTTGGGGTTCCTTAGCTTTGGGTTTATATTTGGAAAGATTTTAGCCATTGTTTCTTTTGAGTATTTTTCTGTTCATACATCCATCCTATGCTCCAGTATTGACTCCAATTAAATTTTGTTAAATCTTAACTATTTTTACTTTACTGCTTGATATTTATCTACAGACACTGAGACTCTTTTTTCTTTTTCTGTTTTGGTCTCTACCCTTATTCCCCACACTCACCCTGCCTTTCTGTGCTTAGTTTTGGATAATTCTTTTGCTATGCCTTCAGGTATATCCACTTTTTATTCTGTAGTATCTCAGCTGTTAGTCTCTTCCAATGAAATTTTCATTTCAGATATTATATTGATCATTTCTAGAAATTTCATTTAAAACATATTTTCCATTTCTTTTTTCACTAGGTTTATGTGTGTGTTTTAAGCTTTGAGCATACTGAGCATAGTCTTTTTTTTAAAAATTAATTAATTTATTTGACAGAGAGAGAGAGATCACGAGTAGGCAGAGAGGCAGGCACAGGGAGAGGGGGAAGCAGGCTCCCTGCGGAGCAGAGTGCCCGATGCAGGGCTCGATTCCAGGACCCTGAGATCATGACCTGAGCCAAAGGCAGAGGCTTAACCCACTGAGCCACCCAGGTGCCCCACTGAACATATTTTTTTTTTTTAAAGATTTTATTTATTTATCAGAGAGGGGGGGGGGAGAGCGAGCATAGGCAGACAGAATGGCAGGCAGAGGCAGAGGGAGAAGCAAGCTCCCTGCTGAGCAAGGAGCCCGATGTGGGACTCGATCCCAGGACGCCAGGATCATGACCTGAGCCGAAGGCAGCTGCTTAACCAACTGAGCCACCCAGGTGTCCCTGAACATATTTCTAATAGTGAGTTTAACCTCCCTATCTGCTAATCCATTATCTGTGTCATTTCCAAGTCTGTTTCTGTTGACTGATTTTTTTTTTTACCTTTCTTGTGTATAAATGATATTTTCTTATTTCTTTGCATGACTAGTAATTTTTTTTTTCTTTCAAGATTTTATTTATTTATTTGACAGAGAGAAATCACAAGTAGGCAGAGAGGCAGTCAGAGAGAGAGAGAGGAGGAAGCAGGCTCCCTGCTGAGCATAGAGCCCGATGCGGCACTCGATCCCAGGACCCTGAGATCATGACCTGAGCCGAAGGCAGCGGCTTAACCACTGAGCCACCCAGGCGCCAACATGACTAGTAATTTTTGATTAGATGCTTGCCATTATAGTGTTTACCTTTTTGATTGGGTAGTTTTATTGTATAACTTATTGGCGTGTTGGGCTGTGTTGTGGCAGGCGGGTAAGTCATTTGTGGATTAGACTGATTCTGTCAAGTTTTGTTTTTAAGTTTTGTTGGTGTGGATTTAGAGTAGCCTTTTCTATAGGGCTGGGTTTTTTGGGGGGTGGTGCTGCTGAGGGATTGGTAAAAAACACATAACAAGAAATTTACCATATTAACAAATTGTTGCATGTGTAGTATTGTTAACTATATGTTCATTACTATATAGAAATCTTTAGAACTTTTTTATTCTGTGTGACTGAAATTTTATATCCAGTGCACAGAAACTCCTCATTTCTCCTTAACTAAGTCCTGGCAACAACCATTCCTTTTTCTTCTTTTATGAATTTGACTAGATATCTCATATGAATGGAATTATATAGTATTTGTCTGTTTGTGATTGGTTTTTTCACTTAGCTTAATGTCCTCAAGATTCATCCATGTGGTAGTATGTGGCAGGATTTCCTTCTTTTTAAAGGCTGAATAATATTCCATTGTATGTATGTATCACATTTTCTTTATCCATTCAGTTGTTGGTGACTCTTGGGTTGCTCCCATCTTTTGGCTATTGTGAATGATGCTGCTTTGAACATGGTAGTGCAGATATCTGTTTGAGATCCTTTTTTCATTTCTTTTGAATAAATACCCAGAGGTGGGATTGTTGGCTCATATGGTAATTCTATTTTTAATCTTGAGAAACCACCATACTGTTTTCCATAGTGACTGTACCATTTTACATTTCCATCAACAGTGTACAAGTTTCTAGTTTCTCTACAGTGTTATCAACTTTATTTTCTACTTTTTAAAAATAATTGGCTATCCTAACAGGTGTGAAGTGATATCTCATTATGGTTTTGATTTGCATTTCCCGGATGATTAGTGATGTTGAGCATCTTTTCATATACTTGTTGGCCACCTGTATGTCTTTGGAGAAATGTCTATTCAGATGCTTTGCCCTTTTCAAATCTTGTTTTGGGGTATTTTTGTTGTTGTTGAGTTATAGGTGTTCCTTGAATGTTTTGGATATTAACTCTTTTTCAGGTATATGGTTTACAGATATTTTCTCCTATTTCATAGGTTGTTTTTTTTACTTTGTTCATTGTTTCCTTTGCAGAAGCTTTTTGTTTTTTTTTTAATTATTTTTATTATCACAGGATGTATTATTTGCCCCAGGGGTATAAGTCTGTGAATCATAAGGCTTACACATTTCACAGCACTCACCACAGTACATACCCTCCCCAATGTCCATTACCCAACCACCCTATCCCTTCCCTCCCACCCCCCAGCAACCTTCAGTTTGTTTTGTGAGATTAAGAGTCTCTTATGCTTTGTCTCCCTCCCAATCCCATCTTGTTTCAGTTTTTCCTTCCCTACTTTGCACAACTCTCTGCCCTGCCTCTCAAATTGCTCATAACAGAGAGATCATATAATTTTCTTTCTCTGATTGATTTATTTCACTCAGCATAATACCCTCTAGTTCCATCCATGTCGTTGCAAATGGCAAGATTTCATTTCTTTTGATAGCTGCATAGTATTCCAGTGTGTGTGTGTGTGTGTGTGTGTGTGTGTGTTCTTTATCCATTCATCTGTTGATAGGCATCTAGGTTCTTTCCATAGTTTGGCTGTTGCGGACATTGCTGCTATAAACATTTGGGTGCACATGCCCCTTTAGATCACTACATTTGTATCTTTTTTTTTTTTTTTAATTTTATTTATTTATTTGACAGACAGAAATCCACAAGTAGGCAGAGAGGCAGGCAGAGAGAGAGGAAGGGAAGCAGGTTCCCCGCTGAGCAGAGAGCCCGATGTGGGGCTCGATCCCAGGACCCTGGGATCATGACCTGAGCCGAAGGCAGAGGCTTTAACCCACTGAGCCACCCAGGCACCCCTATATTTGTGTCTTTAGGGTAAATACCCAGTAGTGTGATTGCTGGGTCGTAGGGTAGCTCTATTTTCAACTTTTTGAGGAACCTCCATGATCTTTTCCAGAGTGGCTGCACCAGCTTGCATTCCCACCAACAGTGTAGGAGGGTTCCCCTTTCTCTGCATCCTCACCGACATCTCTCATTTCCTGACTTGTTAATTTTATTTGCAGAAGCTTTTTAATTTGATGAAGTCCCGCTATTTTCACTTCTTCTTTTTTTTTTTTTTTTTGCCAGGGCCTTTGTTATCATATCTAGGAAATCATTCCCAAGGATGATGTTATGAGGCTTTTCCCCTTTGTTTTCTTCTAAGAGCTTTATAGTTTCAAATCTTCATTCTTTTGCATGTGGAAATATACTTTTTCCACCAGCATTTGTTGATGAGACTGCCCTTTATCCACTGTGTACCCTTGGTGCCCTTGTCAAAGACCATTTGACTGTATATGTGTGGAACAGCCTCTCTCTCTCTGGTACTCTGCCCTAGAAAATCTAGCTACCTGGATTGCCCTGCATTCTGATCTTTGCTGCTTCACCTAGCAAGACTGATGGGCTGCTTCGCTCTTCTCCATATACTGTGGTCATGAAAATGCCTCCAGACAAAGGTTGGGCTGTGATTGAACTTTCTCATTTCTGCCTTTGTCCGAAGTCCGAAAATAGTTGTGTTTCATATATCCCTCCAGTGTTTTAGTTGTTTATGGAAGGATCGTAATTCTGGACCCTGTTACTTTCTCATGGACAGAGATGGGTGTCCCTTCTGTAGATGAAAGACTACTTTTTATGAATTCTGTGAACTCTACTTAGCTGAAAAAATTAGGCTGTACTTCCATTCTTTTTTTTTTTTCATTGTTTATTTCTTTGTCACTTACAGTTGTCACTGATGTCATTTTTTATTTAAAAGGAAGTCAGTGGAGGGTACTTTCAGTAATTATTTTATGAGCACTTATTTTTCATATTGTACCTCTCATGATTTGATAGACCTTTGCTACTTAACACATTTGTTACAGTTCCTGCAAGACCAGAGGTTGCTCTGTGGTCTGTGGTATTGTTTTAATGACACAAAAGGCCACAGAACTTAATAGGAACTAGGTAGGGCAATCATGTTCTGCTGTTGTTCTGAATCGACTAGAATTGGTGACCCAAATACTGTGTTTTTCTTTTATATTCTTATGAGGCAGCACTGTGAGCAAGATGGGAGAAGAGCGATAGCTGCACATACGGATGGGACATACGGTCCTGCAGAACTGCGCGTATGGGAATGCTGGACTACTGCTGTCAGGAGGGATGGTTCTTTCTTAGCAGCTAAGAACTGCTGCTAGAACTGGAGGCAGAGACCAGCTTTCTCAGCTTTCCAGGACCTATTCCTTTCAAACCGGGAACTAGATTTTCTTATTTTAACTCGACACAGGAGAAGAATTTTTGAAGTGGTTCATTTTCTCATACAAGCTTTAAGATCACACACAAAAATAATTGGTTTAACTTTTAGAAATTTGCTTTTTATTGTTAGGATGCTAGGCTCTTTTGATATTTGAAAGCTAGCAGCTGGATGTATCCTGTTTGAGATTAGAAATGCTTCCTTCCCCAAGCCTTGGGTGTTTCTGTGAAGCTAGCTCCCCCCCCCCCTTTTTTTTAAAGATTTATTTATTAGAGAGAGAGAGGATGTGAGCTGGGGAGGGGCAGAGGGAGAGGGAAAGAATCTCATCTGACTCCCTGTGAGCTTGGAGCCTGACGTGGGGCTTGATCTCATGATTCTGCAGTCATGACCTGAGCCAAAATCAAGAGTCTGATGCTTAATCAACTGAGCCACCCAGGCGCCCCTGAAACTACCTATTACATCGCTATTTTATTCTACTCTCCTCCACCGTGTCCACAGAATTAGAGCTCATAGTTGGATTTTGGGAGGAAAAATAGACTTCACAGATGATTTAAATAAAGCCACTGAGGAATACATAGTCCAGAGCTCTTCAACAGCTCTAACTTTGATTGGAATATCATAGTTGCTCACTAGAGAATGCATTATGCTGGTCTGCAGTTCACCAGTACATATTTGGTAGTAAACTAGTAGACTGAAAGTAAGCCGAGAGCTTGATCTACTTTGGGCCTGTGTCTGGTTCTCTTTTTGTGAAACAAAACACATACAAGATTATGCAGAAGAGAAAGCAGTAGTCTCATTATGCATACTCTGGTACATGTGATCCTGTTAGTGAAATAATATTTATTTCTGTTATATAGGTATATATAATAAATGTATTTTATAAACAAATTGTATATGTTTTAAATAATTAATAGGTTAAAAGCATGAGCTCTGGTACTTGCCTTTGCCACCTATTTCCTTTGTGATCTTGGTTGAATTGGGTGAACCCTGAATTGCATTTTACTTATTGTAAAATAGGACTGATGTTAGTACTAGCCTCAGGGTTGTTGTAAGGATCAAAAGAGTTAATACATAAAACATGCTTAAAAGAGAGCACATAGTAAGTGTACAGTGTTACATTAAACCACATAAAATTGCCAGTATTTGTTCTTTTTTTGATTTACTGAAAAATGACAACTTTATATAGTTAAATGTAGTAGCAAAAAAACATGCTAATTTAAAAAAATTGTTGTTCAATCAGAATCACATATTATGGATGCAGTTTACTGGCCCAAATGCATTGAATCCATATAACTGGGGGTAGGGCCTGGGAAACTAAAAAATTAAAACCAACAATAATCTCTCCCAGGTGATTCATATAAGTCGCCGGGTTTGGGAATTCTTGATTTACAGCATTGCTTAGGAGATTTTTTTATACTGTGAAGGTAATAACACTGATAGTCAAGAGAATGAATCTGGAGAGAAATTTTGCCTCAGAATGAATCATACCTCATGTTTCAGTTATATCTGATTTAGATGATATTTTGGACTTTATAGCCTTTAGAGTCAGTGCTGGAATGAATTAAAGACTTTTGGGACTGGTGGTATGGAATGAATGCATTTTGCACAGGAGAAGGCATGGATTTTCAGGGGGCAAGGAGCAGAATGGTGTGGACTGAGCTGTGTCCCTCCCAGAATTCATAAGCCCTAATCCCTAGTGTATTTGGGAGTATTTGGGAGTTATTTAGGTTTAGTTGTGACCATGAAGGTGGGGTCCTGATGAGGGAGTTAGTGCCCTTGAAAGAAGAGACATATATAGCTTGTTCTCTCCCCCCTGCCAAGAGAGGACGCTTTGAGTAGGCAGCCATCTACAAGCCAAAAAGAGAGTCCTTACCATAAACTGATCATATGGCATCTTGATATCGAACTTCTAGCCTCCAGAACTGTGAGAAAATAAATTTATTTTCTTTAAGGCACCAGCATATGGTATTTTGTTGTGGCAGCCAGAGCAGATTACATCTAATTCCTCCCTCCAGTACTTTGTATCATTGATGTCATTCATTCCGTTTACACATAAGCGCACATAAGAATGAAAATATGTGTGTATGTTTTTATATATATGTGAATATAATAAATATATGAAAAAACTGAAGACACTGTTACCTGTTAGATCAATTAAGAATAAGAAAAATAAAAGTTTTTATTTTACCTATATTTATTCCTTCTCCAGTGCTTTTCCTTTGTTTATATAGATCTAGACTTCTGACTTGTTTACCTTCTCTCTGAAGAACTTTTTTTTTTTTTTTTAAAGATTTTATTTATTTGTTTGACAGGCAGAGATCACAAGTAGGCAGAGAGGTGGGCAGAGAGAGAGAGGAAGGGAAGCAGGCTCCCTGCTGAGCAGAGAGCCCGATGTGGGGCTCGATCCCAGGACCCTGGGATCATGAGCCAAGCCAAAGGCAGAGGCTTTAACCCACTGAGCCACCCAGGTGCCCCTCTGAAGGACTTTTTTTTTTAAATTTTTAATTATTATTTTTTAAAATTTTTTATGAACTCTGAAGGACTTTTTAAAAGATTTCTTATGATGCAGGTCTACTGGGAGCAAAGTCCTCCATTTTCATTTGTCAGAGCAGGTCTGTTTCTCTTACTTTTAAAGGATTATTTCACAGGACATAAAATTCTAGGTTGGTGGTGGGTCTTTTCTTTCAATTCTCCATTATCTTCTTGCTTGCATGGTGTCTGAGAAGTTGGATTTGATTCTTTCTTTGGTTATCTGTAGCTAAGGTGTCCCCCCACCCCCACCCCAGCTTCTTTTCAAGATTATTTTCTTTATCTTTGATTTTTTGCAGCTCAAATATGATATACCAGGTTGTAGGGTTTTGTGAGGTTTTTTTTTGGCATTTTTCCTTCTTGTGTTCTCTTGGCTTCCTGGATCTCTGGTTCGCTTTCTGACTGTTTTGGGGGGAATTCTCAGTCATCATTGCTTCAAATATTTGTTTTTTCCCCATCTTTCTTCTCCCTTTGGTATTGCTATTACATGTATATCACACCTTGTATAATGTCCTGCTACAAAATGTTCTTAAGTATTGTTCTGTTTTTTTTCCAGTCTTTTTCTTTTCATGTTTGTAGTTTCTGTTGAGATATTAAATGCAGTGATTTTTCCCTAAACTGTGTCCAGTCTACTGATACCATCAAAGGTATTCGTCATTCTTTTTGCAGTGGTTTTCATCTCTAGCATTTCTTTTTGATTCTTTCTTAGAATTCCCATCTCTCTGCTTACATTACCCATCTGTTCTTCCATGTCGTCAGCTTTGTCCAGTTGTTTTAAATTCCTGGATTTTTAATTCCAGCTTTTGTGCCATATTTGGCTATGATTCTGATGAGTGCAGTTTCTTCAAGCTATGTCTTGCTTTTTAGTATGCCTTGTAGTTTTTTCCTAATAACCAGTCATGATGTACTAGCGAAATGGGACTGTAAATAGACCTTTATAAAGTAATGTGGCCATGAGATGTCAGAAGTACCGTGTTTTGTAGTTCTATGATTATATCTATCATTTAGTGAGCCCGTGCCCTGGACTGTGAACTTCACAACAAACTTCAAGTGTATTCTTCCCCTTGGTGGGACAGGATGAGTAGAGGTAGCTGGAGTTGCTTATTTCCCTTCCTGAGGTTAGCTCTGATAATACCCCCAGAGACTTGGGACTGGTAAAGTTTCTCTTGAGGGCAGGCCTTGTTAAGAAGAACAGAGTGCTCTGATGTATTGCAGAATGATTACTTTTCCTTCTCCCTGCCGAAGGATTATGGGATTTTTCAGGTTGTCACTTTGAGTACTAGGTAGAACCCTTGGAGCTGAAATTCATGTATGTTTGGGCCTCTATCTTGGATCCCCTGGAGTTTTTAACTCTCAGACTCCACCCTGCTGAGCTTCCAGTGATTTGCCAATTACAATTCAAGTTTTCCTGCTCCAGCACTGGTTCTAGCAGAGGCTTTTTCTCTGGTTCTTGTGGAGGTTTCTGCTCTGGTAAGTTCTGATTCTTTGTGTCAAGCCTTTCTGACTAATTTTGGAGCAACAGGTTGTCTGTTAACCTCAGTTCTCTGATGGAGCTAGGAAGAACTGATTTTTCAGTCTTTTTATTTGTTATTAGATGGAGATGGGGTAATGACTTTCTAACTCCTTACCTGTAAACCTGTAAACCGGAATTTCCCCTTTATTCATCTTTGCTTTCCCACAAAACTTAACCCATTGCCTTTTTTATCTTCTCTTTTAACATGTTCTTTCATTTTTCCCCCTGGATGCTCTTGCTGAGGCTGCCGGGACTTGTTGATTTCCTGGTTATCTATACCCAAAATCATACTGTCTCCTCCTCTTTAACTAAACTGAATCCTTTTTAGTGAGGCCCCTTCACTAAGCTGAATTTGGACTGATAGCAAATTAGCTACCATTAAGGGAGCATTCTATTTAGTCACATTTCCCCCTTCTTTGGGAGATAATTTTATACTGCCTTGGATGTGAAGAATTTAGTTAATGACAATTTCCTGCTTAAATCCTTAGGATTTATTACAATGAATGTTACTGAAATTACCTCACTACTTTGTTAGCTCCTTGAGGTCAAGAACCTTCCCTTATATATTTTTCTTTTCTGAGTGCTTGCCACAAAGTACTTGTTATATGTTGGATGTTCAACATCATTTGTAGAGTTAGGATGTAGAAATCCCTAATTGATAGCCTAGGTATATATTATTTTTTAACGTGTGTATATCTTATTTCAAAATTTATATTTTAGAATGTTAGGCATAGGGATGTCTGACATGTATATACAGTATCCATCCCAGGTCTTACATGTATGTTTCCTACATTTTATGGAGTTGTGATATCCTAGGGACTCACAATTATTATTATTTGATATTTTTCCCTGTCCTAAAAATGCTACTTTGTCACTTTTGCAAGTATGCATATGTAGAGTAGAGGTGTTAGAATTTTGAGATTATAATGATATGTCTTAGATGATGGAAATGTTCTAGGGCTTAAGTCAGATTTTGTTAGAAGTCAGATTCCTATGTTATTAATGTAGCTTAACTAATTTATTACGTTGCATTTGTTTTTTTGCAGACTGTTCTCTTTGTATAAGAAAATTCCTGTCCTATAAAACACAATGTCCAACTTGTTGTGTGGTAAGTTTTTCTTTCCTGTTTTTTTCTTGTAAACTTAATTGATTGGTGCAAATTTCTGTATCATGTATACACAGAAGTTCAAGGGAAGAGGTATAATTATTGAATTAAGCTATAGAAAAGACATTTTCAGAAAGAACCTCTAAAACACATAGATAGAGACCTGGGCACCTGGGCTTTGTTCAATTTTTCATAAAGATTTCAAAACCTTAATGTATTTTAGGAAGTAGAAACTAATTCTAAGATCAGGATGTAGCACTTATAAGTCTTATGATCTATGTTTAATGGCTTGGCTTCTCATGTTTTATAATTTTTCACCCTGGGTAGAAAATCTGATGGTAGGATTATTCATTTGCATAGGGTTGGTATTTAAGTATTTGTGTGGAAGCCAAAGATTCATGGCCATTGGGTCGAGCCCAGCCTAACTGGTTCCTTACTTCTTTTTCTTCTTCTTTTTTTAAAAAGATTTTATTTATTTATTTATTTTAGTAAAAGAAAGAGGGAGGGAGTGAGTGGGGGAAGGAGCAGAGGGAGAAGGAGAGAAACTCAAGCAAACTCCACAGTGAGCAAGGAGCCTGACCCAGGGCTCAGTTTCACAATCCTTAGATCATGACCTGAGCTGAAATCAAGAGTCAGGCGCTTAACTGTCTGAGCCACCTAGGTATCTCATAACGGTCCCTTACTTCTTTCTCAAATTAGACCTTCATGGAAAACAGTAGGAAATTTGATGTTAGAGTTTCTGAAGCATTTCAAGTAGGCAAAAAGGTAGGTAAAAAGGGCAAGTAAACATAAATAGGAATAAAGAAAAAAGAAGAGGCAGTGAGGTCTAATAGAAAGGATACTGAGACTAATTGAAGGGTTTGGGTTTTAGTTTGGTGCCTCTGGTAGGTACATGGTGTTAAGATGTCATTGAACTTCTCTGAACTATTTCCCTACATTAGAAATGATGCAGTTTGGCTCCCAAGTTTAATCTCTTTACAAGCTGATGTCTTGCCATAGCCAAGATTATATCATTAAGGAGATGAACTGAATACCATTCATGCCAAATAACTACGGAATCTGTCATTTTTCTGTTGGATTCCTCAACACCAACCTTGTTTTTACCTTTCTTGTAGCACCTAATGCCTCTCCCTATGTGGTCACTTAAAAGAGCATCTCTGTTCTGTTTTTTCAGGAGAAATTTTTTGGGATGGTATTTTGAATAACGATTCTTGCTCATGTTAGGTTTTATCTTAGTTGTACAGAGTGTATACGATTTTATCAGAGGCAGTAGAGAACTTTTATCAGACTTTCAGTCAGCAGATGCTGATTCACTGTTTTAAAATTCCATATTAGTATGAGATAAATGAACTTTATTTTGAGGCTTTCCTGGAAGACTTAGTGGGATGGGGAGTCTCAGGAGATTGGGTCACACATTTTCAAAACAAGATTATGACAAGTTATTTTATTATTTCTGACCTTTTCCCATCTGTTGTTTTTCCTTTCTAGACAGTCACAGAGCCGGACCTAAAAAATAACCGCATATTAGATGAACTGGTAAAAAGCTTGAATTTTGCACGGTATGATTTAATTTTGTGACTAACCCCTAATTGCTCTGGCCTTTTATATGAGTCCCCTCTTTTCTCTGTGAACCTTTGGGGATTAGAGAATGCAGGGTTGGATATTTTGGGTAAAGAAAGGAAGTGACAACAGTCATGTATCACTTATGGACAATCTAATGGTAATAATATTTTCTTCCTTTACTTAACAGAAAGTCTCATCATGAAAAACAAAAGTTAAAATGCAGATTTGAGCACTTACTATTGGGTACTACAAAGATCCTCCAGCTTCATCTTTTATTTTTCCTGTCCTACCCCTAGAATCATCCATTTTTTCAAGGAGTTCCTTTTATTGGAGAATGGTATTTAGGATCAGGATCTGGAGCTAGGTATGATCTTTGTTACTGAGATGTCATTGCTAGCTCTCAGTGGACAGAGCTGGGTAACATATGCATGTATACATATGTGTATACTAACCCACGTGTACACGCTTATCTATAATTGTATCTATGGCTGTTATTTATTAACCCATTAATTCTTAATCTGATTTACTCAGCATGTATAAGATGGTGTGCCATGTGAAATAGGTAAATTGCTGGTACTTTATAAAGCTCAGAAATGTAGCTTTATTTCTTAGCATGATGGTAAAAGTAAGTTTGGTCTCCAAAGGGATATAAAAAGGCATATTTACCAAATAGTATCTTCAATTATTTTTAGTTTTAATCGTGCAAGTCAGTCAGGAACTTTTATTATGAAGGTACTGTGTTTAGATAATAGATGCCCATCTCCTTAAATATATGACTTCTTAGCTGTTGGGACAGTTTTGGAGGTACATTACAATGGTTCTGAAATGTAAAGAGGTTTCTTCCAGTAGAATCATACATTTATTTCATTGGGTTGTGTCCTGAAAATGATCAGGTTTAGTCCTCTGAACTTGCCTATTATGACATTTTAGAAATTGGCCTGTGTAGTCATTTCCCTAAACAGAATCCTAAAAGGATGCTATTTCCTAGATTAAGAAACTCTGAGAGTCTCCGATTCTTATAATTGCAGTTTTTGCTTTTCTTATTTTAAAGTCTTTCACCAGTTAGATTTTGCAGTCTATGAGAAAGGATGGAGCCATGTCTTTAGAAAGAAATTAAAAAAAATTTTTAATTTAAATTCAATTTAATTAACGTATGTTATATAATTAGTTTCAGAGGTAGAATTCAGTGATTCATCAGGTGTAGATAACATTCGGTGCTGCTTATTACATCAAGTGTCCTCCTTCATGGCCATCACCCAGTTAGTTACCCCATCTGCCTACCCACCCACCCCACCTCCAGCAACCCTCAGTTTGTTCACTGTAGTTAAGAGTCTCTTATGGTTTGCCTCCCTCTCTGTTTTCCTCTTATTTTATTTTTCCTTCCCTTCCCCTATATTCATCTCTTTTGTTTCTTAAATTCCACATATGAGTGAAATCATACAGTGTTTATCTTTCTCTGACTTATTTCGCATAGCATAAGATCCTCTAGTTCTAGCCACATTGTTGCAAATGGCAAGATTTCATTCTTTTTGATGGCTGAATAATATTCCTGTGTGTGTGTGTGTGTGTGTGTGTGTGTGTGTGTATCTCAATCTCACATATTCTTTATCCATTCATCTGTCGATGGACTTCTGGGCGTGTGTGTGTGTGTGTGTGTCTATCTCACATATTCTTTATCCATTCATCTGTCGATGGACTTCTGGGCTCTTTCCATAGTTCGGTTATGGTGGACATTGCTGCTTTAAACATCAGGGTGCCTGTGCCCCTTCAAATCAGTATGTTTGTATACTTTGGATAAATACCTCATTTACTGCAATTGCTGGGTCATAGGGTAGTTCTGTTTTTAACTTTTTGAGGAAACTTCATACTGTCTTCCCCTGTAGCTGCACCAGTTAGCATCCCCACCAACAGTATAAGAAGGTTCCCCTTTCTCTGCATCCTCGCCAACATCTTTTGTTGCCTGAGTTCCTACTTTTAGCCATTCTGACCAGCGTGAAGTGGTGTCTCAATGTGATTTTCATTTGTGTTTCCCTAATGTCTAGTGATGTTGAGCATTTTTTCATGCGTCTGTTAGCAGTTTTTGTGTCTAGAAAGGATTTTATTAGTTGTTTGATTTTTCCTGAGACAGTAAAATTGAATCTCAAGGATTATTTTTTTCTTAGCTGGTACTGAAAATATAATGACTTCCCTGCTAGGAGGAAGGGACTGTCACAAAGCAAGCACACATTTGTTGAAGAGAAGTAATCAGTATCTTTGGGTTTATAGACCTTTTGATAACTTAAAGGGAGGCCTTGGAATGATAGAACTCACCCCTTTCCTGCCTCCTCCCAAAAGGAATGGGCTGTTTAATTGTTCATTATAGTGGGTGTGGCAGGGTAAGAAGCATTCTTTGTGGATTTGGGATGGATTTTATCTTTTCTTTCTCCCTCTGTTTGCCTTGGAATTGCCTTATGGTGGACATTTGTCATCTCTAAAGTGCTATGGTACCTTATTTGCAAAATTAGTTGTGATGAAATTTAGGCTAGTCAATTTCAGTATTTGCTTGACATCTGGTTTAGGATTGATGAAAGAAGTTTAATTTTCTGACTAAAATATAAGACATTTGTGTTGTTTGTCAATTTTGTTTCTTTCTTATCTGTTATTGCCATTTTAAGACATGATGATTTTAAAAATTTTAATATTCTCAACTGAAATAAGAGTATTGGAAATAATTCCAGAGATTTTTCAGATAAAAGACTGAAATTCAGGGATGCCTGGATGGCTTAGTCTGTTAAGTGTCTGCCTTCAGCTCAGGTCATGATCTCGGGGTCCTGAGATTGAGTCCCACCTTAGGCTCCCTGGTTAGTGGGGAGCCTGCTTCTTCCTCTGCCTGCCTCTCCACCAGCTTGTGCACACACGCTCTCTTTCTCATTCTCTGATAAATAAATAAATAAATAAAATCTTTAAAATAAAATAATGTTCTTCAGAAATGGTGGTGTTGAACAAAACTATTTAGAATATTTTTGTCTAAGTGGAACATCATTCTTGATCTAAGTAAGAAAATACTCTTTGTGTTTTTGTGTAGCAGCCAGTTTACATCAATGTCATTTTTACAAATTGAGAGTGTACAGCATCATTTACTGCTTTGATTTATCCCCATCAAGGTACGGATTTTTCTCCAGGTTCTTATTTATTTGTTTGTTTGTTTGTTTATCTATCTATTTATTTATTTATTTATGATTGATTGATTGATTTTACTTATTTATTTGTCAGAGAGAGTGAGCGAGAGAACATAAGCACCGGGGAGAGGCAGGCTTCCCACTGAGCAAGGAGCCAGATGGGGGACTTGATCCCAGGACCCTGGAATCATGACCTGAGCCGAAGGCAGATGCTTAACCAACTGAACCACCTAAGTGTCCCAGAATTTAAACATTTTAGATGATAATTATAATAGATAATTCCCTTAGCATCTTATAAAAGAATGTAGAATATACCTTTTCTGATATAGTTTAGAGCATACTGGCTTTGGATTCAAGCACAACTGGGTTCTAGTCCTGGCTCTTCTAGTTGTGATGCGACTGTGATCAAAATATTAAACTTTTCTGGCCTCTATTCCCCATCTGAAAAGTGGGAGTAATAATATTGATACTTTCAGGGATTGTTTTAAGGATTAGAAATGAAGTTATACTAAGAGATACCCAGCATAATACCTGGAACAAAGGAACCTAAAAAAAGATTGCTGTCATTATTATCATATGTATTTTACCTGCACTTATATTGTCTTCACTTACATTATAGATTGATATCCTAAGGTGTTAATAAGAATTTGTGCTTTGGTGGGCCTCTGCCTGTTTAACCAAACGGTCTTAGACCACTGTTTGCATGTTTTGGATCAGAAGAGCATTTCTACTAATTAATGAAATCCATGGACTTAATCGCATGGATTTCGTGACCATGTCTACCCAAAAACCTATTTTGATTCTTGATTCTTGGCTGCATTCTGAAGAAGTAAGTTTATTGTATAGTTAACAAATGGGCAAGATTTTCTGTACTTCATGGAGTCACAGTTATTCTGAAGGTCTGTAATTCACTCCCAAAATCTGAGCTTCTATGATGAATGCTATTAGGCATTATAATACCAACTTTCTTTAAATTAAATTTATAGGAGTGATGGGAATGAAAGAAAGGTTACCAATTTAATTTAAGTATCCATTTTGGAATTCGTATTTTCACATAGCTCATTTTTAAGGTATATGAATTGCAGTAGTCTCATGGTTTTAAATACCGTATGTCCATTCATGGCTTTCAAATTTATATCTTCAGCTAGATCTCACCCCAGAACTCCACACTCATATATCCAGCTGCTTACCTCACATCTCTGCTTGGACCTCTTCAAAGGAATTCTTGATTTCTCTATGCTGCCTGCAGTCCCCTACTCCAAATGTATTGTTCCCATAGTCTTCTCATCTTGTTAAATGGCAGTTCTGTCCTTTCACTTGCCCAGACCAAAACCTTGAAGTCATCCCTGACTCTTTCCTTTCACACTTAATCTGTCATTTTTTCAATAAATCCTGTTGGCTTTATCACTGACAGACTTCCCGAAACCGAAGCTTTTCATCACCCTGCCCGAATTATCCTACCCAAGCCAGTGTCAGCTTGGACTTTTGTGGTTACTTTCTGTTGGTCTTCCTTTTTTTTTTTTTTTTTTAAAGATTTTATTCATTTTTTTGACAGACAGATCACAATAGGCAGAGAGGCAGGCAGAGAGAGGGGGAAGCAGGCTCCCCACTGAGCAGGAGCCCGATGTGGGGCTTGATCCCAGGATCCTGAGATCATGACCTGAGCTGAAGGCAGAGGTTTTAACCCACTGAGCCACCCAAGTGCCCCTCTGGTGGTCTTTCTTGTTTCTGCTTTTGCCATCTGATAGTTCTTCTGAGGCCAGCAACCAAAGTGATCCTTTAAAAAGGGGTCCTTTAAGAAGTCAGATCATACTTAATATTGTCCTGAGGTGGTATCCCCTCTCATTTGGAGCAAAAGCCAGAGTCCTCTCCCCTCAGTGACAGTCCACTGTCCCTTTCTGACTTTTCTCCCACTTTTCAGTCCCTTGTTTATTCTGCTCCAGGCACCTGTTTGCCTGTTTCTTAAACATGTCACTCATACTCTAACCCTAGAGACTTTGTACTTACTGTTATTTCTTGGTGAAACACTGTTTCCCCAGATAGTCACATGGCTTAGTCCTTCAGTTTCTTCAGGCCCTGTTTTTCATAGGGCATGTTCTCGGTGAGGCCTTCTGTGACCCTTCTGTAAGGAGTATCAAGCTCATCCCCTCCTCATGCACAGCTTTGCTGGCTTCCTTTTTTTGCTGTAGCACTTTCATATACGTCGTGAGCATCTCACATCTTTTCCCTTACTA
Source organism: Mustela nivalis (assembly GCF_964662115.1). Taxonomy (NCBI): domain Eukaryota; kingdom Metazoa; phylum Chordata; class Mammalia; order Carnivora; family Mustelidae; genus Mustela; species Mustela nivalis. The sequence continues at coordinate 166,131,254 of NC_139020.1, forward strand.
GAGTATAAGGTTTGTGAGGACAGGTGATTTTGTTCATTGTTTTATTTCCACTGCTGAAAGTACCCTGAAAGTAGCCGGCACATGAAGAAGTTAATGAGTTTCAATTTTGGTGAGGGGCATAATTTTATCACTGCAATAGTACAACTGTCTGACACCTATTTTTTTTTAAGATTTTATTTATTTATTTGACAGAGAGAGAGCACAAATGGGCAGTAGCAGGCAGAGGGAGAGGGAGAAGCAGGCTTCCTGCTGAGGGAGTAGCTTGACATGGGGCTTGATCCCAGGACCCTGGGATCATGACCTGAGCTATATGCAGACACTTAACCCACTGAGCCACCGAGGTGCTCCTGTCTCCCACTTTTTTTCAGCATGTACAATCATACCTTGTTTTATTGTACTTTGCAGATATTTAATTTCTTGACAAAGTTTTGGCCAAAAGTTTTTGGTCACCCTGCATTGAGTGAAGTCTATTATTATCATTTTTCCAACAGCATTTGCTCACTTTGTGTCTGAGTCAAATTTGGCAATTGTTAAAATATTTCAAACTTTTTCTTTATTGTTATGGTGATCTGTGGTCAGTAATATTTGATGTTACTATTGTGATTGTTTTGGGGGCTCTGCAAACTGCAGCCACATACGACCACAAACTTAACTGACAAATGTATGTGTTCTGCTGTTCCAATCACTGGCCATTTCTCTCCCTCTTCTTGGATCTCCATATTCCCTGAGACACAACAGTATTTAAATTAAGCCAGTTAATGACTCTCCAAGCCATTTAAGTGTTCAAATGAGAGGAGAAGTCACAAGTCTCCCTTTAGATCAAAAACAAAAAATGATTCAGTTTAGTAAAGAAGGCATGCTGAGGGGTGCCTGGTTGGCTCAGTGGGTTAAGACTCTGCCTTCAGCTCAGGTCATGGTCTTGGGGTCCTGGGATCGAGACCTGCATCAGGCTCTCTACTCAGTAGGAGCCTGCTTCCCCCTCTCTCCTCTTGCCTCTCTGACTACTTTTGATATCTCTCTCTCTCAAAAAGATAAATAAATAAGTCTTAAAAAAAAAAAAAAAGAGGGCATGCTGAAAACTGAGATAGGCTGAAAACTAGGCTTCTTGTGCCAAACAGCCACATTTTTGAAGGAAATTGAAATTGTTACTCCAGTGAACACATGGATAATAAGAAAGCAAACAGACTCACTGCTGATCTGGAGAAAGTTTGACTGGTTTGGATTGATCACACCAGCCACAAATTCCCTTAAGCCAAACCCTAGTGGAGAACAAGTCCCTAACTCTGTCATTCTGTGAAGGCTGAGAGAGGTGAGCAAGCTGCAGAAGAGAAGTGTGAAGCTGGCAGGGGTGGTTTCTGGGGCTTAAGGGAAGAAGCTGTCTCCTTAAAATAGAAGTACAAAGTGACTCAAGTGTTGATACAGAAGCTGCAGCAAGTGCTCCAGGAGATCTTGCTGAGATCATGAATGAAGGCGGTTGCACTAAACAACAGATTTTCAAAATAGACAAAACAGCCTTCTTTTGGAAGAAGAAGCCATCTAGGATTTGGCATAGCTAGAGAGAAGAAGTCAGTGCCTGGCTTCAACACTTCAAAGGTTTGGCTGACTCTCTTGTGAGGGGCTAATGTAGCTGGTGACTTGAAGTTGAAGCCAGTGCTCATTTATCACACAGATAATCCCAGGGCCCTGAAGAATTATGCTAAATCTACTCTGCCTCTGCTCTATAAATAAACAACAGAGCCTGGATGACAGTACATCTGTTGACAACATGGTTATGCTCATTGACAATGTATCTGGTCACCTAAGAGCTCCAGTGGAGATGTATGAGATTAATGTTGTTTTTGTGTCTGCTAACACAGCATCCATTTTGCAGCCCATGGATCAAGGAGTAATTTCAACTTTCAAGTCTTACTATTTAAGAAATACGTTTTAGGGGCACCTGGGTGGCTCAGTGGATTAAAGCCTCTGCCTTTGGCTCGGGTCATGGTCTCAGGGTCCTGGGATCAAGCCCTGCGTCGGGCTCTCTGCTCAGCAAGGAGCCTGCTTCCTCCTCTCTCTCTCTGCCTGCCTCTCTGCCTACTTATGATCTCTGCCTGTCAAATAAATAAATAAATAAATAAATAAATAAATAAATAAATAAATAAAAAGAAATACATTTTATAAGGCTATAGCTGCTGTAGGTAGTGATTCCTCTGATGTATCTGTGTAAAGTCATTTGAAAACCTTCTGCTTATCTATTCATCTGTTGATGAATTTGGATTATTTCCATTTTGTGGTTAGTGTGACAAAAGCTGCCGTGAACATTTGTGTCCAGTCTTTGTGTTCATCTTTGTGTGCATCTGTTTTCATTTCTTTTGGGTACATATCTATGAATGGAATTGCTGGCTTAAATGCTAGGTGTGTATTGAACATCATAAGAAATTGGCACATAGTTTTCCTGCTGGATTGGACGACCTCTACCAGCAGTTTATGAGAATTTCAGTTGCTCTATGTCCCGATTAGCATTTGGTAACATTAATCCTTTTAGTTGTAAACATTTCATTGGGTGTGAAGTGATAACTCATTGTGGTTTTAATTTGCACTTTCTGATGATTAGTGTACCTTTTCATGTACTTACTGACTCTTCTTATATCTTTGGGTCTGTTAAATTTTGACCGAATTTTTAGAAATGGTATTTTGTTTTTTTCTTATCAATTTGTAGTTTTCTATGTATTTTGGTCATATGTATATATTTTTTTTCTTCCTGTGATTGGCTTATCTTTTCATTTTCTAAAGGGTGTCTTGATGAACAGACATTTTAAAATTTTGACGAAGTCCATTCTCTCTCTCTCTGTCTGTCTTTTTTTAATGATTACTACTTAAAAAAAAAAAAAAATCTTGCCTAAAAAGTCTTTGCCTGCCTCAGGTTACAGATATTTTTCCCATTTTGTCCCCCCCTAGAATTGTTACAGTTTTAGCTTTTACACTTAGGCCTGTGAACCTATTCAGGTTAATTTTTATGTATGATGGAGGTTAAGAGTCAGGATTCCTTTTTTTTTTCCTCGACAGATACTTGGTTGCTTGAGCACCATTTATCAAGACTCACTAAATTGCAGTGGCTCCTTTGTTGTAAATCAAGTGACTACACGTGTTGGGCTAATTCTGGACATTCTGGACACATTCTCTGTGTCTCTTTCAGCTAAAACTACAATGTCTTTAATACAATAACTGTGCTGTTAAGTTCTTAACATTTGTAGTATGAGTACTCAACTTTGGTTTCCTTTAAGACTACTTTCATTCTGGGGCCTTTGATTTCTTGATTTCTTTTTTTTTTTTTTTTTAAATTTAATTTAATTTTATTTCTTTTCAGTGTTCCAGAATTCATTGTTCATACACCATACCTGGTGCTCCATGCAATACATGCTCTACTTAATACTCACCCCTAGGCTCACCCAACCCTCTACCCCCTCCCTTCCAAAACCCTCAGTTTGTTTCTCAGAGTCCAGTCTCTCACGGTTCGTCTCCCCCTCCAGTTTCCCCCAACTGCCTTCTCCTCTCCATTTCCCAGTGGCATCCATGTTATTCTTTATGCTCCACAAGTAAGTGAAACCATATGATAATTGACTCTCTCTGCTTGACTTATTTCACTCAGCATAATCTCCTCCAGTTCTGTCCATGTTGATAGAAAAGTTGAGTATTCATCCTTTCTGGTGGAGGCATAATACTCCATTGTGTATATCCATAATACTCCATAATCTTAGAATGAATGTATCATTTCCACCCCCACAAAAGTTGCCTTTTTTGTGCTTGGCATTTTATTGAATCTATAAATAAATATGGAGAAAATGGATATGTTAACATTGTTGAGTTTTCTAATCCATGTACGTAGGATATTTCTTTACTGAGGTCTTTTTAAAAATTTCCCTTAGCAAGGGCACCTGGATGTCTCAGTTGGTTAAGCATCTCTCTTCGGCTCAGGTCATGATCCCAGGGTCCTGGGATCCAGCCCTGAATTGGGCTCCCTGCTTCCCAGGGAGCTGCTTCTCCTTCCTCTGCCTGCTGCTCTGCCTATTTATGCTTTCTATCTCTCTGTCAAATAAATAAATAAAATCTTTTAAAAAATAGGATAAAATAAAATTTCCCTCAGCAGATTTGGTGGTTTTCAAGATATAAATTTAATACATTTTTGTTAAATTTATTCTTAGGTATTTAAAGTTTTTGATGGTATTTCAAGTGGCATTTAAAATTTCATTTTCTCTTTGCTAACATATAGACATTAATTTTTGTTAACTGATAATTACGTTCAGGGTCTTGCAAAAATTCACTTATTCTAGTTGCATGTGGAGTCTTTAGATTATTTTGAACATAATCATGTCACCTGCATATAACAAGTTTTCTTTTTTCCCATTGTTTTTGTGTGTGTGTGTATGCATATATGTGTGTTTGTGTGTGTGTGTGTGTGTGTGTGTGTGTATTTTGTTGTTTGTGTGTTTTTTTCTGCCTTACCACAAAAGCTAGAGCCTCCAGTAAAATTTGAAGAGAAATAGTGGTGGTAGACATATCTTTTTCTTGTTTTCAGTCTTAGGGGGCGATATCCAAAGTTTTACTAGTGACTATAATATTAGCATAGTTTTTTTGAAGTTATCTTTTGTCAGATTATGAAAGTTTCCTTTTGGGGGGCCTTAGTGGCTCTCTCAGTTAAGCATCTGACTCTTGATCTCTGCTCAGGTCTTGATCTCAAGCTTGTGAGTTCAAGCCCTGTGTTGGGCTCCATGCTGGGCACAGAGCCTACTTTAATTTAAAAAAAAAAAAAAAAGTTACCTTCTATTCCTGGTTTTCTAAAGTGTTTTTATTATGAATGGGTATTGAATTTTTATCAGATGTTTTTTTCTGCATTTATTGTAATGATTGTATAGTTTTCTCCTTTATTTTGCTAATGTTGTGAATTAGATTGATTTTTCAAATAGCAAACCAACCAACCTTGTGTTCTTGGAATAAATCCCACTTGGTTATAGTGCATTATTTATTTTTTTATTTGTGTCCAGATTTTATTTGTGAATATTTCATTTATGATTTTTGTGTATTAGACTATAATGTTTTTTTCCTACAATGTACTTGTCAGGGCGCCTGGGTGGCTCAGTGGGTTAAGCCGCTGCCTTCGGCTCAGGTCACGATCTCAGGGTCCTGGGATTGAGTCCCATATCGGGCTTTCCGCTCAGCAGGGAGCCAGCTTCCCTCTCTCTCTCTCTCTCTCTGCCTGCCTCTCTCTCCATCTACTTGTGATCTCTCTCTGTCAAATAAATAAATAAAATCTTTAAAAAAAAATGTACTTGTCAGATTTTGTTATCAAGGTTATGCTAGCTTAATGTGAACTGGGAAATAATATTTTTTAAATTTTCTGGATGATTTTGTGTAACACTGATATTATATTATTTCTTCCAGAATTATTTGGTAAAATTTACCAGCAAAACCAACTGGGCCTGGAGTTTTCTATGTAGGAAGGTTTTTAATTACAGCTCAGTTTCTTTACTAGATAATACCACTCTTCAGATTTTCTGTTTCTTCCTTTTGGTAGTTTTTGATGAGTAGTCTTTTTTAAGAAATTTCTCCATTTCATTTAAAATATTGATTTTATTGATAATATCCTCATATTAATTTCTGTTGGATTCATAATGATGTCTCCTTACAATTCTTTGTTTCATAGTTTGTATTTTCACTTTTTTTTTGTTCAGTCTTGGTAGAAGTTTACTAGTTTTGTTAATTTTTTTCAAAGAACCAACTTTTGGCTTTGCTCAAATCCTCTTAAATGCTTATTTTCTATTTCATTAATATCTATTATTACTTACTTCATTATTTGCTCTTCATTACCTAATGTTTTAAGTTGGAAGCTTTGAGTGTTGATTTTCAGTTTTTCTATTAAGCTATATGTTGTTTTAGCAAACATCCAAGTTGTCATTCAACTCAGAATATTTTCTAATTTGCATTATGTTTGACCTAAAGGGTTATTTGAAAGTGTGGTGCTTCACACACTTAATGTGTCTCTTAAAAGTTTGGAGATTGTCTTATTTTTTTGTTACTGGGTGTCACATGAAGTCACAGTGGTCAGAGTAGATACACTGAATTTTTTCATCCCTTGTAAATTTGTTGAGATTTACTTTATGGCCCAGAATGTGGTCTATGCTGGTAAATGGGCCATGTATATTTGAAAAGGATATGTATTCTGCATTTGTCAGTTGTAATATTTTTTGTTAATTACATCAATTTGATTAATTGGGTTGGTTCAGATATTCTGTATTCTTACTGATTTTTATCTGTTTTGTAAGTTAGAAAGGTGTGTTTAGATTTATACATACTATTATTTAAACCAAACAATATTATGAATGGGCTGTTCCTCCTTTTAGTTCTGGGAGTTTTTGCTTTATATATTTTGAAACTATGCTTTTAAGTGAATATAATTTATGATTTTTATGGCTTTGAATTAAATTGACCATTTTGTCAAAATGAGATATCCCCTTCTATGTCTCATGATACTTTTTGCCTTAATGTTAATGTTTTACTTATGTTGCCATATCAGCTTTCTGTTCATTAGTGTTTTCGTGGTACATCTGTTCCCATCCTTTTATTTTTAACCATCCTGGGTCTTTATATTTAAAGTGTTTTGGGACGCCTGGGTGGCATCTCCCTTCATCTCAGTCATGATACCAGGGTCCTGGGATTGAGTCCCACATCAGGCTCCCTAGTGAACAGAGAGTCTGCTTCTCCCTCTCCTTCTGCTTGCCACTCCCTCTGCTTGTGCGCACTCTCGCTCTCTCTCTCTCATAAATAAATAAAATCTTAAAAAAGTGTTTTCTGGGCGCCTGGGTGGCGCAGTGGGTTAAGCCGCTGCCTTCGGCTCAGGTCATGATCTCAGGGTCCTGGGATCGAGTCCCACATCGGGCTCTCTGCTCAGCAGGGAGCCTGCTTCCTCCTCTCTCTGCCTACTTGTGATCTCTCTCTGTCAAATAAATAAATAAAATCTTTAAAAAAAAAAAAAAAGTGTTTTCTTTCACACAGTATATAGTTATATCTTTTGTGTTTTATTTTTTAATCCAGTCTGACCATCTTTGTATTTTGGAGTCTGTATCCATTACATTTAATGTGATTACAATTTGCCATGTTACTTTTTGTTTTCTTTCTCCATTTGCTCCTTTAAAAAAAAAAAAATATTTCTTTATTCCTGCCCATTCTTTTCAATATTAAGAGTATTTTTATTTTTTAATTTCTTTTGTTAGTTTTTACATGATATCTTAGTGTCACTCTTTTTTTTTTTTTTTAAGATTTTATTTATTTATTTGACAGAGAGGCAGGCAGAGAGAGTGAGAGGGAAGCAGGCTCCCTGCTGAGCAGAGAGCCCGATGTGGGACTCTATCCCAGGACCCTGAAATCATGACCTGAGCCGAAGGCAGCGGCTCAACACTCTGAGTCTTACCCTTTTAAGTCCTTACTGAAAAAATTACAAAATATATCCTAATGATAATGTACCATAAATTAGTACTTTTATTATGTCCTGAACAATTCAAGAATGTCACAGTATTTTTATATTATTCAGTCTCCCTTATTTTGCTATGTTTTTGTATGTATTTTATTTCCATGTGTGTTATAAATCCTGTAAGACATTGTTAGTGTTGTTGAAAACCGTCAGTAGTTTTGTTTTTGAGCACATATTTACCATTTCTGGAGCTGTTGATTCTTGCCGACATTTTTGTGCTTCCTTCTAAAATTGTTTCCCTTAAGCTGAAGTACATGTCTTATAGTATTTTTTGTCTGCCAGTGAGGAATTCTCTTTGCTTTTCTTAGTTTGAGAGTGTATTTTGCTTTCACTTTAGAATACTATTTTTTTTTTCTTTTAAAAAAGATTTTATTTATTCATGAGAGGCAGAGGGAGAAGCAGGCTCCCTGGGGAACTCCATCCAGGATCCGGGACAACATGATCCAGGATCATGACCTGAGCCGAAGGGAGACACTTAATGGACTGAGCCACCCAGGCTCCCTAGAGCACTATTTTCAATGGAAAATAGAACTCCTGGTAGTTTTGCTTTTTAAATATGTCATGATGTCATTCTGTTATCTTCTTGCTCTCATTGTTTTTGTCGAGAAATAAATAATGTTTTTATTATTTCTTAGAGCAGTGGTTCTCAGCTGGGAGTGATTTTACTTTCCCTTTACCCCTCCCCTAGGGGACATTTGGTAATGTTTGGTTACATTTTGGTTGTCTCAACCTAGAGTGGGGTATATGCTACTGATGTTCCTGCAATGCACAGAACAGCAAAAGAAGTATCTGTCTCAAAGTGTCAGTAGTGCCAAGGTTGAGAAACCATGCTTAGAGGTACCATGGCTTTTTTTTTTTTTTTGGTTATGTGCAAGACTTTCTTTATTTTTTTTAACAGTTTGAGTAATACATGCCTAGGTTTTATTTTCTTTGTTTATCCTTTTTGGGATGGATTTTAATTCATCCTAACAGTATGCTACCTTTTTATTCTTTTTTTTTTTCATCTTTAATATTCATCACAATAATTTTGAAGTCCTTCTAATGCCACTCTTTGGATCACCTCTGGATCTACTTCCATTGACTATTTGATCTTTTAATTAGTGGCTAATTTCTTGCTTCTTTGCATGTCTAGTCATTTTTAAATGTGTTCCGATGAAATGTTATAGAGACTGTGAATTATCTTCCTTTGAAAGATGTTGGATTCTCTTCTCACAAGTGGCTAAATTATCAGCTCTTCACTTTTTTTCTTTTCTTTTTTTTTTTTTAAAGTAGGCTCCAGGCCTGGTATGGAGCCCAGTGTGAGGCTTAACGCACTGTACTGTGAGATCAAGACCTGATGTGAAATCGAGAGTCAGACATTTAGCTGACTGAGCCATCCAGGCTTCCCACCAGCTCTTCACTTTTATTCTGTTAGGGCCTTATTTAGTTTTTTGCTGGTTTGGTCTATTTATGTTTTATATTTCCAGAGTATGGTCCTTTATCCTGAGATATGGCCTTTGTGGGGTTTTAACTGAATGTCTGGGATCTTTACCAATATCTTTCTGGTTTGGCTGTGCTCAGACTCCCAACAACTTTTCACTGACCTTGGGAATCTCAGCTTCTCAACATGTGCTTCTTACGAGATTCTCTTGTTTTCTCTCTTAGGCTTTTGCAGCCCTGGAGATGATCAGGAATGGATGAGAATTTGTGCAGATTTGGGGGGTTCTCTTTCTATGGGTACCCCAGTCCAGCACCCTACCCCTTCAATCCTAGCCGTCTTTGCTCAGAACTCTCATCTCTCTTCCCTCTGGTCTCTATTTGGACTTCATTTCAATACCTAACTCCAGAAGATGCTTCCAGGGGAAGTTCTAAGGGGAATGTTGGGTCACCTCATGTTTCCCTTTTCTTTCACTGACTACAGCCTTGCATTGATGATAGTCCATGCTAGAAACATTTGTTTTGTATGTTTCGCTCAGATCCTAAAGTTGTGTATGGTTGGAGAATAAGTCTCACACCAGGTATTCTTTATGGCCAGTTGCTAAAGTATCTCCATTTTCCTTTATAAAAGATTAACTGCCTTTTAAGTCAGATTTGTTGCTTTGAAGAAATACTGGTTTGATTGTCATTATGGAGTAAGTTTGGTATTTCACAGAAGCAAGTGTTAATTGGATGAACAGCTTATGTTTACAGTTTACTTATTGTATATAATTTGACATCTTCATTATCCATTGTGTTTTTTGTGCTTCAAGGAATCATCTTTTGCAGTTTGCCTTGGAGTCACCACCCATATCTCCTGCTTCCTCCTCTTCAAAGAACCTTGCTGCCAAAGCACACACTCCTGTAGCCTTCAGACATTCTTTAAAGCAAGGAAGCAGGTTAATGGAAAATTTCTTGATCAGAGAAACTGGTGGTTCTACATCAGAGTTGTTGATAAAAGAGAATGAGATTAAATTCATCCCTCAGAAAGAGGTGAGCACTTCTTCAAAGACCAAGGAGACACCTTCCATAGAAAAGGCAGCTCTGTGTTCCTTAGATGGTCATGTTCCTGAGACACCCTCTACATCAACTTTGAAACAGGTTACCAAAGGTAGGAAATTATTTTCATATATGTATTTTCTTACTTAAGGGAAATTTTTTCATCCTATATGACCTGAGAATAAATAAGCATCTTGAGGGGGATGGAATGGGAAAAGACAAACCACATTTCACATTATAACAGTCTCGGGAATTGATGTAAGTAAGCAGTGCTGCAAGATATTTTTATACTCTTTCTCTCTCACAGAATAGGAATTCAGGCTGATTGCTGGAAAAATGAAGCAATTTTAATTAGCTCATATTTTAACTATGGCAGTTGCTTTCTAATTTTCAGCTTTTAATTTCCCTCCTCATCTGTCATATCAGTTCCAGTTTAATCTTAAAGAGCTCCTTTTATCTTCTTATGCCCCTCTTTGAAACTTCCAAGCTGTTCTGACTGGCATTTATAGCTATAGACAACTAGACCCCTCCCCTAGATGTCTGACCTTATTTCTTACCTCTTCATCTCAAAAATCCTCCTGCAGTAGCCATGCTAATCTTCCCATTATTCCTTGAATAAACCTAGAGATTGGAAAAACTACAAGCTGTAGGCCAAATTTGGCTTTACACCTATTTTTGTAAGTAAAGATTCACTAGAAAATAGCTGCACCCATTTGTTGACATACTGTTGATGAATGCTTTCATGCTCCATGGCCTTGGTTAGTAGTTATAACAGAGACCATCTAGCCCGTAGAGCCTAAAATCTCTACTAGCTGGCCCTTAACTAAAAAGGTTTGCTGGGATGACTGGGTGATTCATTATGTTAAGCATCCAAGTCTTGATTTTGTTTCAGGTCATGATATCAGGGTTGTGAGATCGGACCTTGTGTTGGGGGGGTCTGTGCTCAACAGGGAGCATGCTTGAGATATCCAGTCCCCACCCCCACCGTGCTCACTCATGTGCATGCTCTTGCTCTCTCTCTCTCTCTCTCTCTTAAAAAAAAAACAGTTTTGCTGACCCCTGTTTTACCTTTTTATACTCTATTCAGATCCTAATCATTCTTTAGTTATGTTAGATGATATTGACATCTCACATCATGAAAGTGTTACAGCACTTGTTTTCTGGGCTATTTTGTTTATAGTTTGCTTTTTTGATGAATTAGCTTGTTTAACTTATGTTTCCATGTCTCCTCTTATCTGTGAAGTTCAGGGCACCTTTTAGGCAGACACTAAGATATCTTTAGTACACCCACATCACACATAGTGCAGGGCAGTTAGTGGTTATTTATTTTAGTTTTTTAAAAAAGATTTTATTTATTTATCTGAGGGAGAGAGAGAGCATGCACAAGAAAGTGCAAATGGCAGGGAAGGGCAGAGAGAGAAGGAGAAGCAGATTCCCTGCTAAGCAGGGAGCCTGGTGATGCAAACTCTATTCCAGGACCCTGAGATCATGACCTGAGCTAAAGGCAGATGCTCAACTGATTGAGCCACCCAGGTGCCCCACTACTAGTGGTTATTAAACTTAGGTTAAAGTTAGCATATTAGTTGTCAAGGGTTTAAATTTTGTAACGAGATGCGCTTGTTGGCTTAGTTAGTTAAGGGTATGCCTTTAGCTCAGGTCATTATCCCAGGGTCCCAGGATTGAGCCCTGCATCAGGCTCCCTGCTCAGCAGTGGAGCCTGCTTCTCCATCTACCACTGTTGATGACACTCTCTCACTATCTCTCTCTCTCAAATAAATAAATAAAATTAAAAAAAATTTTTTTTGTAAGGATATGTGAATCTTGCATTTCCTACCATATATTTTGTTAGTCTATCAGTTGACAGTTCTTGTAGTGTTTTTAGCTTGATATTTAACTTTTTTCCCCAAAAGACCAATTTTTTCAATTAAAATTTAACTGCGAACTGTAACACATAAAATCGCTAAAATTGGTCCTGCTCCATTGAAATAGAGATGGAGGGCCTGACCTCCTGCTTCACCCCTGCCATTATCATGGTGGCCTCTGAGCCCCAAGATTCTTCCACAACTTCATCAAACAGTTTGACAGTGATTGTGTTTTCTAAAGGCAATACTACATTTGTAATTACAAATAAGAGCTAAGTTATTAAATTTGTAACCATTGTTAATTTTGATAGTAGTTGGCCCAAACCAACAAATGTTTCAGTTTAGTTTTGCATAGCTTCCTGTCCCCAGCCAGGTTTATCTTATTCATGTTGTTATGATTGCTATAGTGCTGCAGATGAATGGCTCCTAAGACAGAAAAACTTAAGATTAGTTCTATAGGTCAGTCACCCCTCAGTAAAAAAGACTTAACCAAATCATTTTCTGATAAATGAATTTCCAGACTTCTTTGCAATCTCTTCTGTAAGACCCGGATTCTAATTATGTGACTTACCACAACTTAGTCATTACTCAGTGAATAGTGTCTCCCAGTCCTGTTGCCCTGAGATGTCATTCTTTTTTTCTTCTGCTTTCCTAAGTGCATGTGAAGGTTGGGATTCTATTTTTTATATTAATTGCTGAAAGATGACAGGTTATACATTATTTTTGCCCTTTATGTAAATAATAAAGTCTCTCTTTCTCTATTTAAAAATTACAGTGGATTGTCCTGTTTGCGGGGTTAATATTCCAGAAAATCACATTAATAAGCACTTAGACAGCTGTTTAACACGTGAGGAGAAGAAAGAAAGCCTCAGAAGGTAAGAAAGTTAAGCATAACCTTTGAGTTACCTCAGCAAGGTACTTCTTATGATTTTTAAACTATTTTCCACCTCTTCCATTCTGGCTTCTTCATCCTGAGGGTTATTTCCCATACACCATGAGAATCCGGTGACCTGCATTTCTCCTTAGAAGTGTTTCTTCTTGGGGCGCCTGGCTGGCTTAGTCAGTAGATCATGTGACTCTCAACCTCAGGGTCCTGAGTTCAGGCTCCACATTGGGCACTTTTTAAGCCCACTTTAAAAAAAAAAAAAAAGTGTTTCTTCCTGAGGAATGAGTTTCAAGTATAGAGGCTGAGTATTTTCTCCTTATTGAATAGTGAGAAATCAGCACTGATAGTATTGCTTGGACTGCTCTTTTTCTAGATGCATCTGTCATATTTCTTCTAATACATTTAGTTTTGTCAGTTTATCCAAAGACATACTCATCCAAACATAATTAAGTTCAAGTTCCAATAGTAGTTCCAAACCCTGCTCCTTGGAATACCGTAGTCCTGCCATTTGCTCTGTCTTGCAGTTTAGAAGCCCTGCATATCATATTTCTTAGGGAAAGATTCATTATACCAGTTAGTGTGTTGAAGGCTTTGAGAAGTCCTGTATCAATGCAATTGTTGGGTTTTGTTTAATCTAGTGAGTACTACATTACTTGACCCAAAAATCTTTCTTTTTTTTTTTTTTTAAGATTTTATTTATTTATTTGACAGACAGAGATCACAAGTAGGCAGAGAGAAAGAGAGAGGAGGAAGCAGGCTCTCTGCTAAGCAGAGAGCCCGATGTGGGGCTCTATCCCAGAGGCCTGGAATCATGACCCAAGCCAAAGGCAGAGGCTTTAACCCACTGAACAACCCAGGCACCCCCAAAATCTTTTTTTTTTTTTTAAAGGTTTTATTTATTTATGAGAGAGAGCGAGAGAGCGAGAGCATGAGCAGGGGAGGGGCTCCGCTGAACAGGGAGCCAACTGTGGGGCTCAGTCGCAGGACCCTGAGTCATGACCTGAGCCAAAAGCAGACACTTAACCCACAGGGGCACTCAGGCACCCCTTGACCCCAAAACCTTTTTATCCTCATAATTTACGTCTTACAAAACTGATTTGTAGAGATATGCTTAGGGGAACATTGAACTGCATTTCCATTTAGTTACATCCTGGTCCTGGGGTCTGGTCACATAAAATATACTATGACATTTAGAACATTTTATCCACAACACCCTGGCAGGCCGTTTCTTTGATAGGGGTGACAACCCTTAACCCATTCTATGTAGAGTTGTGTCAGAGTTGATTCAAAGACTGTTCTTCCTTTTGATGTCTTCAGATTTTGAAGACTCCTAAATGCATTACTCACTTTCACTAAATCATGGATGATGGATCAGTGTTATCTTCACGTTTTGGGAATCATCTGTCAGGCTTCATATTTTAAAATTCTGGATAGAAATTGTTGATTTCTGTTGGTGCTTTTCATGGTAAATACCATTAAACTGTTGAGTTTCCCATTTGAATTTCACAGTCATGAGTTTAATTGTCTATCCTTGATAAAATTACTGAACTGTCCCTGACAGTGTGCTTGTATAAACTATAAAATGTTTTAGCTCTTGCTACCCACTGTGATTTTATTTAGCTGTAATCTTACCTGTCTCATAGAGCCCACTGGGCAGTTTTCAGAAAAATGTACTTTCTTGAGGGTTTGTAGGTCTTTCTATGTTAAATAGTTATCTCTGGCTTTTATTTTTTTTTTTTTTATTTTTTTTTTTTCTATTATTTTAGTTTATTCCGTTTTTTATTTTTTTATTTTTATTTTTTTAACTTTTTATTTTTTATAAACATATATTTTTATCCCCAGGGGTACAGGTCTGTGAATCACCAGGTTTACACACTTATCTCTGGCTTTTAGATGTTATTGATAAAGCATAAAAGAAATAATTTAGGGAATGGTACTGTTGGTTAGTAGAAAAATGTTTGGTTGTTTTCATTCTACAGATATTTAATTGTACTATTTCTCTCAGTGTAGTCTTTGGGCGATTTACATCAGATTTACTCTATGGAAGCTTGTTAACATAGATTTTAGGTCTCCACTTCTGAATGTAATCAAAATTGGGGGATGGTGTGGAGGTGTGACCAAGAATCTACAATTTAATAAACTCCCTTGGTGATTCCAAGATTTACTCCAGTTTGTGTAGTATGGCTTTGAAGGTGAACTAGTTAAATGCAAGTCCTTTGTAAAATCTCGGGTTTGTTTTTTTTTTGTTTTTTTGGATAAACTGTTTACTTTCAAGTGCTTATTAGTTTTTACTGGTATTTAAATTTTGGAATATTGGAATTTTAATGACTACTTTGAATGCGTATTTATTAAGCACCTAATTGCTATGGTATTGAGCCAAGTAATGTACTCAGCCAGTTTATAATCAGATTAAATAGTTTAAAGCTCACTAAGGTTCTGTTTTTAAAATTGTTCAAATCATTGATACCCTTAGGTAGCTTGACTTCTATTCCATTTTAAGAAGTAATGTTTCTTAACTGGTTTTTTGGAGGGAGCAAAATGTCTTTTCATAGGGCTTTGCTATATTAAATTGTAGCTTAGTGCTTGTCAGTGTATAAATTATATAAATAAAATGAAGAGACAGATGGTGCTTGTAATCCTTATATATTTGTTAATATAATTAATTGAAGTTGAAGAGAACAAAACCTTCTTGTATTTCTTGCTGTTGTTTTCAGTCATGTTCTTTGAAGATGTTGCCATAAGAATATTATCTTCCTGTCAACTTTCAGAATTCTTTTTTCATTGGCAGTAATGAATTGGTTAAAACTAACCATCCCAATGCATCTTTTATTTAATCTAGAGCTTTTGTATAATGATTGCCTGCACTTTAAGGAAGCAGTTTTGCCTGTGGATTGGCACTTTTTCAAAAGCAGCTATATTCTTAAATCTGTAGTCTAAATCTCAATAGTGTTTGTACTCTGATCATCCCAGGTAACAGTTTTTTTGCAGAGATTTTGCATGGAAAACACTGGCACATTTTGGGACAAAGATGCTTTAAAGCAATGGAGAACTGAGGAAGTCTATGTAAGTGTGATTCTGAAGTGAGATTCTCATAGCATTTAGTGCACAAGCCTTCCATGGGTGTTGCCAGTCTGTATCTTTAGGCCTGACATCTTTCTGAGACCTTTTTCTCTAAGTTGGCTGCCACCTAGACCTCGGTATCTGAATGTGCTGTGGGCACCTCAGATGCATCATGTCTAACACTGTCAACCTTACTTGCAAATTTAATTTTTCTTCTCTTTCCCATTTTTATCTTAATGGTTCTGCTATTTTCCCAGTCACACTGGTACTCCATCAGAAGGCCAATTAACTGTTTTATGTGGAGAACATTTGATAGTTCACAGTAACTCTAAGTGATCTCTTTTTTCCCCCTCTTTTTAGTTCTGTTCACAAAAGGAAGCCTCTGCCCAAAACTGTATATAACTTGCTCTCAGATCGTGATTTAAAGAAAAAGCTAAAAGAGCATGGACTGTCTGTTCAAGGAAATAAACAACAGCTCATTAAAAGGCACCAAGAATTTGTACACATGTACAATGCCCAGTGTGATGCTTTGCATCCTAAATCAGGTAAACTAATAAAGCAATGAGTTCTTGTTTTCTGGTTAAAGCAGTTTTGTGTAGCTCAGGGATTATAAGTCATAAAACAGAATTTTAATAAATACAATTTTGATAATAGATGGGACATGCAGATGTATTTCTTCAAAAGGTACTTAGTTATACTCTGATAAGCCTTTCTCCCAGCCAGTCTCTCAGTCACTATTCTTTCTCTCTCAGAGGTAACCACTGCTGCTGGTTTCTTTTGTGTATCTTTCCAGAGATAGTGTGGGAGGAAGAGTTGACCTAGAGAGTCCTATTAAAATCCCAGTTTTGCAGCTTTATGACTGGGAAACTATGGGCAAGTTACTTATTCTCTCACTTTTCTCATCTATAAAATAAGGGTTATAATACTGCATACTGCATAGTGTTTTTGAAAGGAATAAATGAAAAATGCATAGCCCTATACCTTAGCACGTAATTAGCATTCAGTAAATGTTATCATTATGATTATTAATTATACACAAACATATGTCCTTGATTATTGTTTGGTAAAAATGTTAGTATTATATATACACTCTTTTTTTTTTTTTTTAAGAATTTTATTTATTTATTTGACAGAGAGAAATCACAAGTAGATGGAGAGGCAGGCAGAGAGAGAGAGAGAGAGGGAAGCAGGCTCCCTGCTGAGCAGAGAGCCCGATGCGGGACCCGATCCCAGGACCCTGAGATCATGACCTGAGCTGAAGGCAGCGGCTTAAACCACTGAGCCACCCAGGCACCCCTATATATACACTCTTTAATGATTTGTCCTGTTTCATTTAGCCACACACATATTTTGGAGTTCTTTGAATTATTAGTATATAAAGAATTACCTAATTTTTAATTTTTTTTTTTAAAGATTTTATATATTTATTTGACAGGCAGAGATCACAAGTAGGCAGAGAAGCAGGCAGAGAGAGAGGGAGAAGCAGGTTTCCCACTGAGCAGAGAGCCCAATGTGGGGCTCGATCCCAGAACCCCTGGGATCATAACCTGAGCCGAAGGCAGAGGCCACTTTGACCACTGAGCCATCCCGGCGCCCCAAGAATTACCTAATTTTTAAAAAACAAGTATAATATGCAAACAGAAAAATATACAAATTGTATTGTTTGGTGAATTATCACAGTGTATTTCACAGAGGGAAAATACCTTTGTTACCACTTTTCAGGTCAGAACCAGTGTCCCAAAAGTCCCTGTGCTCCCCACCTCCAATCACTACCACCTTCATTCTCGTAGGTGATCACCATCTTGACTTCTAACAGTAGGCATTATTCATTTTGTCTGCTTTTGCCTATATTTTATCTTTATGTAAATGGAATAATAAATAGCTTATCTATTCTTTTGAGTGTGGCTTCATTTGTGCAACATTACGTTTAGAAAATTCATCCATGTTTTCATGTGCAGGTGTGATTTTTTTTCATCTTTGTTGCTGTAGAGTATTCCATTGTATACGTATTTCGTACTATTTTTCCATTCAGTGGTTGATGGTTATTTGGATTTTTTTCTACTCTTTGGCTCTTAAGAATAATGCTGCTGTGAGTAATCATTTTTATTTTTTGATGCACCTATTCACACATATTTTGGGGGTATATATATCTAGTAGTGAAATTGTTATATTTCTGCAGCTGTTCAGTTTTCATGAATATAGCAAAAAACTCAGTATGAGGGTGCTTTTTTCCCCCCTCATTTAGTTCCTTTTTTTTTCTTCCTTTCTTGTTTTCATTTCTACTAATGTGCACTTTCATCAGGAGGTTCAGAGAGTTACAGTTTTTTTCACATCCTTGATAACATCAGTATTGTCATTTTTCCTTTTTGGCTATTCTGGTGGGTTCTTGGTAGTATCTCATTACGGTTTTAGTTTGCATTTCCCCAGTGACTTACAATGTTTAGCACAATTTTCTTTTAAGATTTTTATTTATTTGTCTGAGAGAGAACGAGAGGGGTTGATGGGGGAGGCAGAGGGAGAAACAGGCTCGCCTCTGACTTAATTCAAAACATCTAAGTTCTTAATTGTACTATTTAATCTTTTGCATTTTGCCTTTCGTTAGCGCTTTCTATGTCCTTGCCTACTACAAGATTAGGAAGATCTTTTGTTTTCTTCTGAAAGTTTTATTGTTTTTGCTTTTACATTTTGACCTAGATTTTACCTGGAATCTATATTAGCATATATTGTAAGGTAAGGGCAAGATTCTCCCGTTTTTCCATATGGATAGCCAATTAATGCAGCACCATTTATTGAAAAACCATCCTTTCCCCATAAAATTGTCAGTACATCTTAATTGAGAATCAGCTAACTATGTATGTGTGGGTCTTGGACATTGTTTTGTTCCATTAAGTCACATTAATCCTTTTATCAGTAGTGTGTTGTCTTAATTATTTTATGAGTAATTTATTTATTTATTTATTTATTTTTTGTAAAAGATTTTATTTATCTATTTGACAGACAGAGGTCACAAGGAGGCAGAGAGGCAGGCAGAGAGAGGGAGGAAGCAGGCTCCCTGGGGAGCAGAGAGCCTGATGCGGGGCTCGATCCCAGGACCCCGAGATCATGACCTGAGCTGAAGGCAGAGGTTTTAACCCACTGAGCCACCCAGGCGTCCCTTATGAGTAATTTATAATAGATCTTGCAGCCTGGCAATGTGTTCCTCTAGTTTTGTTTTTTGAGATTGCCTTGGCTTTTGTAGGCCCTTTGTATTTCCATGTAAATTTTAGAATAAGCCTGTAAAATTTCATCAAGAAACTAAAATCTGCTTGGATTTTGATTGGGCCTATGTTGAATCTGTAATCAGTTTGGTATCAAAGTTGATATCGATACCCTATTTGAGTCTTTCAATCCATGAATTTGGTTTAACCCTTTAATTTTTCATTTCTCTCAGTGATGTTTTATAGTTTTCAGTATGAAGGGCTTTTTTAAAAGACTTATTCATTGGTATTTGATGTTTTTGATGCAGTTGTAATTGGTGTCTTGTTTTAAAATGTCAATTTTTATTTTTTTGTCACTGGCATGTAAAATGTAGGTAATTTTTATACATTGTCTTATATCCAGCACCTTGTTATTTATTCACTTTTTATGTGTGCATTTTAAAATTGGTGCATAGTCATCCTATTATTTTTTAAAGATTAATTTTTTGGTGGGGGGGAGTGCAGCGGGGAGGGGCGGAAGGAGAGGGAGAGAGAGTCTGAAGCAGAGTTGACACTGAGTGCTGAGCACCACAAGAGGCTCGATTTCATGACCCTGAGATCATGACCTGAGCTGAAACCAAGAGTTGGATGCTCAACCAACTGTGCCACCCGTGTGCTTCTATAATGCATTTTTTTACTGTGTATAGTTAGATGAGTTTTGACAAATGTATGCATAGTCATCTAGCTTTCCTTTCAGTCAAAATATAGAACATTTTCTTCCCCAGATATTCCTCTACCCTTTTGTAGTCATTTCCCTCTTCCTTACACTAAGGCCCTGAGATATACTGATCTTTTATGTTTCTCTAGTTTTGCCTTTTCTAAAATGCCAGTCAAATGGAGTTATACATATTGTACATTATGTAGTCTTTTGTATCTGGCTTCTTTCACTTAGTGCAGTGCTCTTGAAATTTACCCATGTTGCATTATCAGTAATTCACTCATTTTTATTGTCAAGCAGTGTTCCAGTTTTTGGCTATTATGGATAAAGCTGTGATGAACATGGGATTACAGATTGTTGTAATAGCCATATGTTTTCATTTTTCTTGGATAAATACCCATGGGTCATATAGTAAGTGTATGCTTAAAAGTAAAGAAATTGCTGAACTTTTTTTTTTTAAAGATTTTA
This sequence comes from Mustela nivalis, assembly GCF_964662115.1. NCBI lineage: Eukaryota > Metazoa > Chordata > Mammalia > Carnivora > Mustelidae > Mustela > Mustela nivalis. The sequence continues at coordinate 166,151,382 of NC_139020.1, forward strand.
TTTATTTATTTGAGAGAGAGAGAGAGAGGTCATAAGTAGGCAGAGAGGCAGGCAGAGAGAGAGGGGGAAGCAGGTTCCCTGCTGAGCAGAGAGCCTGATGCAGGGCTCAATCCCAGGACCCTCAGATCATGACCTGAGCCGAAGGCAGAGGTCACTGAGCCACTCAGGCACCCTGCTGAACTGTTTTTCAAATGGCTACACTATTCTTCATTGTATGAGAGATCCACTTGCTCCACTTCCTTGCCAACACTTAGTATTTCCAGTCTTCTTAATTTTAGCCATTCTGTTGGATTTGTAATGGTATCTCCTGATGCATGTATGCCTATGTATTATATATGTATGTACACATGTAAATCCATTTATACTTATATGCATTAGAAATTATGAGGACATACTGAACCTGTGTTTACAGTCCAATCTGACAGAGTTCCTTACCTTTCTCTCTTACATATTTATATTTCCCTTTCTCCACCCCTTCCACAGAGAGAATTCTCCCTTTAGTAGCATCAGCACACTTACTGATTTGTTCAGTTTTATTGCACAATTAAAGTAGTTTTAAAATTGCTTCATCAATACTACTACATCACGGCAAAACAGACCTACCTATGAAAAAGAATTCAGGATATTTTCTAGTTCTCTCTCCCAGGCTGCTTCTCCCCTCCTCCCTTAGTTAGACTGAGGGTATGCAGGCAAATATGTGGTCATAATTTCCTTTTTACCTTTTTCATTGTGACTTGATTTTTTTTACTGAAATACAGTGGGGTTCATTTGTTTCACTTTGTTTCTAATTCTTGTTACTCACTTGTCCCTTCTAAGACATTAGTAACTGAAATGTAACATTTAAACTACTTTAAAAAGCTGTACTTTTATAATGGACATAAAAATATTACATACAGTAGCAGTTTTATTTTCTTTTGTTTTGAGAGTGCTCCTAATTATTCTTGAAGCATTTTTAAAACCATTTTTAATTTAAATTCAATTAATTAACATAATGTTTTATTGGTTTCAGAGATACAAGCCTGTGGTTCATCAGTCTTATATAATACCTAGCACTCATTGTATCACATGCCCTTCTTAAAGTCCATCACCCACTTACCCCATCTTCCACCCTCCTCCCCTCCAGCAAACCTCAGTTTGTTTCTTATGATGAAGAGTCTCTTGTGATTTGTTTCACTCTCTGGTTTTGGCTTGTTTTATTTTTTTTCTCTCTTCACCTATGATCCTGTGTTTTGTTTCTTAAATTCCACATAACAGTGTACTCTTTTTTTTTTTTTAAGATTTTTTAAAAAAGATTTTATTTATTTGACAGAGAGAGACAGTGAGAGAGAGAAAGAGAGAGTGCACAAGTAGGAGGGCAGCAGAGGGAGAAGGGGAAGCATTTTCTCCATTAAGCAGGGAGCCCAATGTGGGCTTGATCCCAGGACCCTGGGACCATAACTGGAGCTGAAGGCAGATCCTTAACCAACTGAGCCACACAGATGTCACCAAAACTAGGATTTTTATAAGTGTTATTTTCATAAAAATATTACTTGCATTAATTTTTACCAGTTTCTGTTACACAGTATTCCAAAATATACAAAGAATAATACTCATATGCCATAGCAGTGTACTCTTGAAGCATTTTTATGATGGTAGCTTTAAAATTCTTATAGTTTCAAGATTTGAGTCATCTCAGTGTTAGCATTTGTTGATTGCCTTTTCTCATTGAAGTTATCATTTTCCTGCTTCTTAGTTGATAAATGTTTTTATTGTGTCCTGGACATCTTGACTGTAATATGAGATTCTAGCTCCTTTTAAAATATTCTACTGTAACAGGCAGTCACGCTGTTAAGGTTTAGCTTCAGATCCAGGCCTCCTTCTGTGGACTATGGTTCTAATGACAATTTAGTTTTCAGAACTCTTGCAGTGTTGTTTCAGGTCTGCTTCATTTAATTGCCACCTGGGGGGCACTCAGAAAACCTGATATTCCATATTGTGGTTCAGTTCTCAGACCTTTTTGGCCTATTAATTTAATTTTTTTCAAAGATTTTATTTATTTATTTGTCAGAGAGAGAGAGAGAGTGAGAGAGCACGCACGCAAGCATGAGCAGAGGGAGCAGCAGTCAGAGGGAGAAGCAGGCTCCCCGCTGAACAAGGAGCTTGATGCAGGACTTGATCCCAGGACCCTGGGATCATGACCTGAGCCGAAGGCAGATGCTTAACCGACTGAGCCACTCAGGCATTCCTGGCCTGTTAATTTTAGGATATTTCACATGTGAGTGGGTCAGGAATGTGTTTAGGATTTGCTGTGCAGGTTTAAAGGATGGTTACCTTCAGGTTTTTTCTCTTTGAGATCCTCACTGCAATCACTGTTAGGGGATGAGGTTGCTACCTGCTACTGGTGGGTGAGAGATAGAGATCTAGGTTATTCACTAGGTCTTTACTGGCACAGTGTTCCTGAAAGAAAAAAGCTGTCCCCAGTCTTCCTGCTACTGCTGGGGGAATTAAGGGGGTAGAATCCATACTCTACACTTATTCTCTGATGATACTTTGGTGGGCGGGAAGCATCAGCAGTGTTTAGTTGGACTAGATCAGGTATTATCAAAAAGTTTATTGGTCTTATCCTTTCATAGTCCTTTACTAGAACAAAAATTGGTTTCTTGGAGTTTGTGTGTGTGTGTGAAGGAGAGAGAGAGGGAAAGAGAGAGAGAGAGAGAGATGGTTGATGATTCTCGGCTGCAGGTTTCACCAGTGCCCAGTCTGGTATATATAGAAGATAAAGAGAAAGCCTAGGGAACTCATCATCATGTTGTTCTTTAAATTCTGAGACCCTTAGGCAGTCCATTTTCCTCCTTCTATCTTTCATAATTCTCTTACAATTGTCTGTTATTATATTACATCTAAGAGTTTTAGTTATACTTAGGAAGAATATGAGGAGAGGTATGAGTCTTAGTCCATCTTCAGAACTAGAAGTTCTTGTTAATTTTAAATTTCTGTTCTAGGTGCAAACACATGTAGGAATATTTTCTTAGTGAATTAACCCCTTTATCATTATATGATTTCCCTCTTTTTTTTTTTTTTTAAGATTTTATTTCTTTATTTGTCAAAGAGAAAGAGAGAGAGAGCAAGAGAGCACAAATGGGGAGTGGCAGGCAGAGGGAGAAGCAGGCTCCTGTGGGGCTCCATCCTAGGACCCTCGGATTATGACCCGAGACAAAGGCAGACGTTTAACCAACTGAGCCACCCAGGCATCCCTGTAATTTCCCTCTTCATCCCTGACAGCATTCATTGTTCTAAGGTCTGTTGTGCCTGATATTAATATAGCTATTCTATGTTTCTTCTAATTAGTATTTACATGACACATCTCTCCATACCTTTATTTTGAACCTATGTCTTTTATTTAAAATGGGTACTTTGGGGGTGCTGGGGTGGCCCAGTCAGTTAAGCATCTGACTTCAGCTCAGGTCATGATCTCAGGGTCCTCGGAGGGAGCCCCACATCGGCTCCCAACTTAGCATGGAGTGTGTTGTCTCTCTGCCCTTCTCCCTACTCATGCTCACTTTGAGTAAAATCAAAGTAAAAAAATAAGTAAATAAGTAAAAATAAGTAAGTAAAATCTTAATAAAATAAAAAGGATTCTTTGCTGAAAGCATGTAGTTTGTTAGGTTTTTTTAAATCTAATATGCATTTTCTATCTCTTATTACTGCTTTTAGATCATTTACATTTAATGGAATTATTGGTAATAGTTGGCTTTACAGTTAAAGTCTTCCTAATTGTTTTTTGCTTGTTTTATCTGCTTTTGTTCCATTTATTTATTTATTGGTTCTCTTTTGGACTGAGTATTTTTTTTTTCACTAATACATTTTATTTCTTTGGGTTTATTTTCTCTTTTTAGAAAGTTTTAGTGGTTGACCTGCGGTTTGTACTAGATACCTTCAAGTAATCACAGTCTACCTTCGAATGATATGCTTCATTTGTAGTATAAGAACCTAACAGCAATGTAGTCCCAATCCCTAATTCTTTGTGTTGTTGTTGTTATGAGTTTTACATTTTTACCTATGCTGTTAACACAATAATCTTGTTTTCCTTTAAAAGGACAGTTATCTTTTAGAGAGGTAAAAAAAATATATATATATTTTGTATTTACCTTCATTTTTTACCATTTCTAGCATTCTTCATTTTCTCTTATAGGAAGAGATAAAGAAGACATAAATTTCTTGTTTCGTATTTCCTCTGCTTAAGCATATTTCCTCTGCTTAAGCAACTTCCTTTAACGCTTTTGTGGTATAGATCTGCTAATAATACACTCTCTGTTTTTGTTTGTTGCAGAAAATCTTTATTCCTCCTTCACTTTTGAAAAATATTTCCATTGATAGAGAATTCTGGATTGTCAGGATTTTTCCTCTGTGCTTTTAATTCATTACTCCATTGTCTTCTGGCTTGAATAGTTTCTGATGAGAAGCATGATATAATGCTTGATTTTTCTTTATGTAATATACTCTTTTTCTCTGGCTCTCACAGATTTTTCTTTCTCAGTGTGTATATATGCTATTCTTGTATTTTTGTTTTGTTTTGTTTTTGCATTTATTCTGCTTAATGCTCCTTGACTTTTTTACATATGTGGTTTGATGTCTTTTTTTTAATTTGGCAAATTCTGGCCACTAGGTCTTCAAATATTTTTTCTCTTCCCTTTTCTTCCTCTTTTGGGATTTCTGTAACGTGTATGTTAGACTTTTTATTATTTCCATAGTCTTAATGCTCTGTATATAAAAGTGTATATTTATGTTTAGTACATTGGAGTTTGAGTGGATATCTGCTAAGAATTGGATTCACATTAACAAATTAATTTTCATATTCCATTGGGACTGCTATTTATACCTATATACTTAAAGGAAAGAGCAAAATTACTCTTACGGTTGTCTTCAACTGTTCTGCATGTGTAAGAGTTCAATGTTTTATTCCATGTTATTTTTATAATCTTTTATTTTGAAATAACTTTGGACTTAGAGAAAAATTATAAGAATAGGACAGGGAGTTCATGTATACCCACCTTTTACCTTTAGAGTTAACACCTTATATATCCATAGTATAATGATGAAAACCATGTAATTAACATTGGCTGTATGTCCTTATTTTAACAGCTGCTGAAATAGTTCAAGAAATTGAAAATATGGAGAAGACTAGAATGCGTCTTGAAGCTAGTAAACTCAATGAAAGTGTATGTTGATGGTCTGTTTCATTATCTGCGTAGAAATGATGGAAAGAAAAATTGAGTGCTCCCCCAAAATTAAAGATTGCCAGAATTAAATCTGTTCAATAGGAAATATCCTGGAACACATTTCCATTTAATGTATTATTGCAGCTTATTTTTAGCACAGAATTCTGTCCTTTAGCAATCTTCTAGGACAAAATACAATTATAGTCCTATGGAAAAAGCATATGTCTGTACATCAGGTGACCTTGATATTTGTCCTTTCTCTGCTGGTTGTGTTTGATAAGCTCTTTAATATCTGTGGGACTTAGGATCTTCGTCTGTAAAACTCAGGAATTGAACTATATGATCTCTAAGATCCTCCTTTAGTTCTGGCATTCTGCATGTGTATGATTATATTGATGGAGAAATTAAGTAATTGTAAAACTTTATGAGGATTGAGTATCTGTTGAGCTTATTGAGGGAATCAGAGACTTAAAATTCTTCACTATTGCCTTCCTCTAGCTTGATGGTCCAAAACTTGAGGAAAGGATACCAAAGAAGAAAATAGTCATTGTGTCCTATGACACTGGAGGAAGTGTTTGGGGCTCTCCCAAGTAGACTTTTTTTCCTAGACCATCGGTAATGTGTCTGTAAGGAAAGCTACGACCTTAGGGAAGTAAGTTTATAATCAGATAGTAGAAAAAAAATGAGATTTTCATTGACTTTATCATTACCTATGCACTAACTATAAGATGGAAACTATAATGAATCCTATAAGTAGATTTCTGATCTTTTAAGTCTAAAATTTTCAAAAGTGGAAGTAGAAATTTAAAACACTAAAATCTTAAACTGTCATATTTTCTTTATATGTTCTTTTTCCAGTAGACTTGGAGAAGTTAGGTTGGAAAAGGTAGAAGACAAGCAAGAAAATCTGCCTTATTAATGATCTGCTAAATGCTTTTTCAGTCTTGTGGTTTCAAGTGTTACTAGTTGTATTAATGAATGTGAAAAATTAAATATTGAAAGTAGAAATTTAATTGATTGTTGTGTTAATAGTTCATCTTAGCCTTAATCTGTATATTATTGTTGCATTTTCTGCAGATGAGAAAACAGTAGTGAGTGAAAGGTATACTTATTATGTTATTCAAGGTAAATCCACAGGAGTTATTCTTCCTAGGTTTATATATAACAGAGATAAAGAGATTATTTTCCCCTATTTTAAATATCCACATTTGAGATTTTGTATTAAAGTTTGTATTACTAATTTTTGTTTCGGTCATATTTTAAATTTTTAATTAAAATTTTTTTATTATTTTAGATAATGGTTTTTACAAAGGACCAAACAGAAAAGGAAATAGATGAAATTCACAGTAAATATCGTAAGTTGTATGACATTTTCTTTATTTACAGAGAACTTGGGTTGTAGATTTTCATCTTAAGTAATTTTTTAAAGTAAATTTTTATAGTAATGTTTGATATAAACTTGTTAAGCAACTTAAGCAACTGAATTTTAATTGAGTTTTTATTCATTGACCTTTTTTGTAATTCTGTGTGCCTGCTTTTTGATTTCTTTTTTTTTTTTAATTAATTTTTTTAAAAAGATTATTTATTTATTTATTTATTTGACAGAGAGAGATGACAAGCAGGCAGAGAGGCAGGCAGAGAGAGGGGAGGAAGCAGGCTCCCTGCCGAGCAGAGAGCCCGATGCGGGGCTCGATCCCAGGACCCTGGGATCATGACCTGAGCCGAAGGCAGCGGCTTAACTCACTGAGCCACCCAGGCACCCCTGCTTTTTGATTTCTAACATTCTTCTTTGAGCTTATCACTAAGCACTTTGCAAAATATTAATTCGTTGCTCTCAAAGCATCTCTGTGAAAATAAAATGGAATTAAAATGGAAACGTTCCTGACTTTTTATCCTGTTCTTAGGCCACTCATTGACAACACTTCTTTGAAGAATTTCAGCACTTTTGTGGCTTCCAAATTTGTGTCAAAAATATTTTTCATTTTATCAGTTATTACCAACTTCTCAGTTACTTCTTTTTCCTTATTAAGCCTTTGTATACATCTTTTCCAGGGTCAGCGCTTTAATGTTTCTGTTAGTTTGGCAGCTATATTGCTTGGTTGGTTGCATTTTTCGTTTAAATTTAAATTTAAGTGCCTGACAAACAGGTATTTAATAAATATTTATTGAATGAGTATTTGGCATGTGATATGTTTAAGTTGTGCTAAGAGAATTTTGTTTTCTTCTTTTAGTTCTTGGGCTTTGTGTAGGTTCAATAGTGATCTGTTTGGGGAGGGGGGAATGAAGTACACAGGCCCTAGATACACGTCTCATGGCCTGTGCCTTACTAGAGTAGGAAAAGAAGCCTTGAGTATTCTTGGACCACAGACAAAACAACAAAAGTCACTTTTATTTTCTTGTTAGAAAGTGTGATGGGAGCCTCCTTAATCAATTTTTGGGAAGTCAGTGTGATTTTTCTTGAGACAAGAGATTGAGACTATCAAATGATCACTGAATTGCCAAAAATAAGCCCTGTAAAAATAAGGAAACCAGAAAATCTGCTTTTAGAGAAAGTAATTTAAACCACTAAAAGAATGATACCTTACAGTGCCATACTGAAGAAAATGTGGATTAGATTTAGGCAAGAAAATATACAACTATCTATTGCTCTCCATTTACAAGACCAGTGCTCTAACCCCTGAGCTATGGAGCCTCCATTTACATATCTAAAAGAAAGTCTAACTTTAGTAGATAAGTTGTATTAAATTAATGCATTTCGCCCTAAAATAAACCTCTGTATTTAGTTAAAAAAAATACATGAAATGGACAATTTCCTTGAAAGATACAAATTACTGAACTGTATTCAAGAAGAAGTAGATAAGCAAATTGAATTTGCAGTCCGTGAAGTAATGCCAGGTCCAAATGCATTCACTGGTGAATTCCGTGAAATTTGTAAAGAAGGTAGTATTATCAATATTATCAACTCCATACATATTCTGCTAGAAGATTGAAATGGAAGGAATACTTCTTACCCCACTTAATGAGGCTGAAGTTTCCATGAAAGTACAAACCAAAGACAGTATAATAAAAATTCTTACTAGTATTCCACATGAACATGGATACAAAAATCCTTAACAAGATTTTAATAAATTAAATCTAGCAATACATATAAAGGATTATACATCATAACCAAGTGGGATGGATCCTAATAAGGCAAGATTGGTTTAATTTTAGAAAATTAATCATTGTAATTCACTGTATTAAGTGACTGAAAAAAAACACTCAATGATTCTCTAAGTAGATGCAGAATAAGCATTGAACACCCATTAATGTTAAAAACTTGTACTAAAATAGAATTTCTTCAATCTGATAAAAATATCTATAGGAAACCTATAACTAACATCATAATTAATGATAAAATAGTAAATACTTTTCTTCTGATTAGAAGCGAGGTAGAGGTGTCCATTCTTACCTCTTTTGTTTAGCACTGTTCTGTAGGTCCTAAACATTATGAAGAAGCAGAAATAAATAGGATACAGATTTGAGCAGAAGGAGTAAAACTTTGTATTCATAGTCAAGATGATCATCTTGTACTGTTTGAATCATAAAAGATAAAGCTTAAAGAAAATGTGATAAATTATATTTCAGTAGAATTAAACCTTTACTCTTTAAAAGGCAAATATGAAAATGAAAAATCAAGCTAAGGATTGTGAGAAAATATTGTAAAATTTATATTTGACAAAGTACTAGTGTTTATATTCTATATTCTATATATGTACTATATTCTTTAGAACTCTTACAATTCAGTAAGGTATAGGCCATACTGTTTTTACAAGAGCAAAAGATTTAAACATTCTTCAGCAAAATAGGTATTCAAAAACCAAATAAACACATGAAAATATATGGTTAGTCTTATTAGTCTTTAGGAAAATATAATTTTAAATGAAACAATACTACCAAAAAAATAAATGATACCATGTAGTTATTTTAACTGAAAAAAAACAAGAAAGGATAATACCAAACCATTGGTCAGGATGTGGAGCAAATCAGATTTGATGAGATATAATTTCCAAAAAATAAAACTAATCAGTTGTAATGAACAATTTGAAGGATATTATTGACAAATATTATAGCAGCTTATTCATATTATCCTAAACTAAGAACAACCTAAATATCCATAAATACATTATGATACAGCCATATACAATGGAACAATACTTAATAAAAAAGAATTAATGCTACACATAGGATTCAACATGGAGGGATGTCAACAACATTGTTGTTAAAACACAAGGCAAACTGCATCCTGAATGACTCCATTTATATGAAGTTCTAGAAGAGGCAAAGATTAGTAATGAAACTAGATTGGTACTGCCAGCTGCTGTGGCTGGAGGAAAAGGGAGTCACAAAGGAACTCTCATAGGTGACCTAATTCTTCTAATCTTCTATTTCATGATTGCATTGGTAGTTACATGGCTGCATATTTTTTATTTTTATTTTTTTAAATTTATTTATTTATTTATTTGACAGAGATCGCAAGTAGGCAGAGAGGCAGACAGAGAGAGAGGGGGAAGCAGGCTACCTGCTGAGCAGAGAGCCCGATGTGGGGCTCCATCCCAGGACCCTGGGATCATGACCTGAGCTGAAGACAGAGGCTTTAACCCACTGAGCCACCCAGGCACCCCGACTGCACATTTTTTAAAAAAAATGCATCCGATTGTTTGCTTAAAATTGATGAATTTTACTATGTATAAATTATTTCTCAGGAAGTCTGACTTTAAAAACTTAGTGACAAGAGTGGCATTCTTTTCTATTTCTACAAATCTCTTTGATATCTTGCTTAATAGAGGATATCCTGAGTCTCCTGTGAGCTTCTGCATTAAACTGTTGCCATGTGGGTTTTTTTCATTGAAGTATGTGAAAAATATCCAGCCTGATGCAGATAGGTAATTGAAAAGAGGGAAGTATTTCAGTAGATTTTTAAGGTGATCATGGATATTCTTGGCAAGTGTTATTTCAGAAAGGTTATTTACAATGGAATTTGAAATCTGTTAATGAAGTTTCTGTCCTCTATTGCATAAAAGTCCACTGGTCTGTCATGTGCTTTGAATGGACCTTTTACCTGTGAATGATTTTGTAGTATCATTTGTTGGTTATTTGGAAAATACTGATTCATTGAGTTGCAAATGTTTGCATGTTTATATTGCATTTATATTATATAATGTAAAAAGTAGCATTCCTTAGTTTTATCACCAGTCTTTTTTTTTTTTTAATTAACATATAATGTATTATTTGTTTCAGGGGGACAGGTCTGTTATTCATCAGTCTTACACAATTCACAGCACTCACCATAGCACTTACCCTCCCCCATGTCCATCACCCAGCAGCCCCATCCCTCCCACCCCCCTCCACTCCAGCAACTTTTAGTTTGTTTCTTGAGATTAAGAGTCTCGTATGGTTTGTCTCCCTTTCTCACCACCAGTCTTATCAGAAAAGTTAAGTATGGGAAGTTGTCCAAATGGTGGGTACAAGTTATCCAAAATTCTGATTTTCCTTGAAAGCCATTCTTCTATATTTGGCAGCAAATACTGTTAACTTGTTTTTCCTGAAGTGACAACTTCCTTCCCTCATTCATTTTTGAGAAAATATATTATCCAAGTATGAATAATCACAGTTTGTCTACTGTTCTTTCAAATAAAAACAATGTTCATTTAAAAAGTGGCTAATTTAGCTCAAAACTCAAATAATTACACAGATGTTTCTGCAGGGCACTTTGGGTATGTAGCAGAAGTGCTATATTTATAGTTCTCATTTTACCTCTGAGGTTATTAAAAAGGTACTCCAGGGTCAAAATTTAATAAGATTAATAATTTTCTTACTGCTTCATCAAGGATATTCTTAAGTAAGATTGACTTTTTAAAAAATGGGTATTATATGGGCATGTAGAAAATATTGATTACTGGTACAGTTCAGGGTCACTTCCTTGGCTTATGCTAAGACACTCGCGGTTTTATCTACCATTACTATTGCACTGTCTGTGCAATATTTTGTTACACATATGTCAGTGTAACAACAAAAAAATGCAAATAAAATAGGTTTTAACCTCATTTGCCCTCTGAAAGAGGCTCAGAGATCTTGAGCAGTCAACCAGTACACTTGAAATTCTGCTGTTTCAGAGTGTAGAGGATGGGTGGGGAGGCAGCGGAGAGAACTGAAGGAGTGGCCTGGAGATAGGAGTAGAACTTCGCAATGTGGTGTCAGAAAATCTAGGAAAACAAAGAGTTTCAAGAAAGGAGATATGATGAATTGTGTCAGATGCTACTGTAGAAGGTTGAGTAAGATGGAAGGCATCAGTACATCTCACAACTCAAGTGCTACACTAACTTTCGCAAGAACAGGTTCATTAGAGAGGAGGCATCAGAAGCACTCTTTGTCGGCTGAAACACATTGGGGGCGAGGAGGTGAGACTTAAGGTGGAAAGGTGGACAGCTCTTTCGGGGAGGTTTTACTATGTCAGGGAGAGCAGAAAAATGAGGGTGTAGCTGGAGGTGGGTGTTGGTCAAGGGATGGTTTTGTTTGTTTTTCAAGTTGGGAGATAACAGTGGCTTTCAGATCTTTTTTTGACTGCAGCCCACAGTGAGAATTATATTATATTTATTTTAAAGATTTTTTTTTTTTTTTAATGTGTCAGAGAGAGCACAAGCAGGGGGAGCAGCAGAGGGAGTGGGAGAAACAGACTTGCCACTGAGCAGGGAGTCAGACATGGGGCTCAATCCCAGGACCCCAGGGTACGACTTGAGCCAAAGGCAGATGCTTAACTAACTGAGCCAACCCAGCACCCTGAGGATTATATTTTAGATATAATTCATTACATAATTTATTGTGAAATAAAAGTTTCACAAAATAATATTTACCCTTCTCATTTTTTAAAAGATTGTATTGAGATTTTTTTTTTTAAGATTTTATTTATTTATTTGACAGAGAGAAATCACAAGTAGATGGAGAGGCAGGCAGAGAGAGAGGAAGGGAAGCAGGATCCCTGCTGAGCAGAGAGCCCAGTGTGGGACTTGATCCCAGGACCCTGAGATCATGACCTGAGCCGAAGGCAGCGGCTTAACCCACTGAGCCACCCAGGCGCCCCTATTGAGATGTTTTCAAATGATGTTTGCATTCCCCTTCCCCCAACCTTAAATGGCCCTAACCTTAGAAAAAATTATCTTCTATCATTTTTCTCTCAAAATTTCAGTGACTTTGAAAAAAATATAAGTAGTGTGATAAATATGTTCCAAAGCCTGTTGGTTATGCTTATCCAAACCACCCATATTGCATCCTACTTTCTGTCTCTCTCTCTCTCTCTCTTTTTTTTTAAAATAAGACTATGTTTTTAGAGCAGGGAAATGTTACAGAAAGTTCCCATATATCCCCCACGCCTACACATGCATGACTTCTCCCATTATCAACAACCCCCACAAGAGGGTACACTTGTTATAGTTGATGACCCTACATTGACACATCATAGTCACCCGAAGTCCATACTTAGGGTTCATTCTTGGTGTTGGAGAGTGTTACAATGACATGCATCACTGTGGTATCCTGCAGAGTATTTTCACTGCCCTTAGAATCCTTTGTGCTTCATCTGTTCATACCCTCTGCTACCAAACCCCTGGCAACCGCTGATCTCTTTATTACCTGCATAGTTTTGCCTTTTCCAGAATGTCATATATTTGCCATCATGTAATACGTAGTCTTTTCAGATTGTCTTCTGTCACTTGGCAATATGCATTTAAAGTTTTTCCATGTCTTTTCATGACTTGATGGTGCTTTTCTTTTTAGTTCTGAATAATATTCCATTGTCTGAATGTACTAATAGCTTATCCATTCAACAACTGAAGGACATCTTAGTTGCTTACTCTTTTTTAAAAAATTTAATTTAATTTTTTTTTAAAGATTTTATTCATTTACTTGACAGAGATCACAAGTAGGCAGAGAGGCAGGCAGAGAGGGGGGGGAAGCAAGCTCCATGCTGAGCAGAGAGCCCAATGTGGGGCTCAATCCCAGGACCCTGGGATCATTACTCAAGCAGAAAGCAGAGGCTTTAACCCACTGAGGCACCCAGGCGCCCCTTAGTTGCTTACTCTTGCCATTTTTGATGTACTCTGGCACTTTCCATACTACTCTTATTATCTCATTAAGAAAAAAAATGCTGGTCTATACCTAATTGTTTTCATAACCCACATTCTCACTTCTAGCAGAACAGTCTCAGGTGTATTTGTATGCCAGTGGGAAAGGTGCATAAGAGGAGGAAATTGTTGATGTGAGACAGGGAGAGGCTAAGTAAGCACAGGTGCTGTCTCTGAGACAACCTTAGTGATGGAATCCAGAGGGTAATTTAGGGCTTGGCTCCCCCCCCCCCAAGAGAATAGATCTATACCTTTATTTATATACTTTCCAATTACCTTGAATACATGAGGGGTACAGCCTCACACGGATTCTGTGACCAATGGCATAGCAGGAAGGTTGCTTCGGAATTTGGCATGAACCATGCCACTGTTTCCATTAGCACGAGTTACCCTTCCTCTGATTCCTCTGGTTTTGTTTGGCTTGCCACCAGCAGTCACTGTGGTGTTCTTTGTTTTGTACACATAAGCACATCTCTTGCCTAGGTAGAATTCAGATTCATCTCTAGCATAAATAACGTTTAATTTTAAGAAGAGCTGTGTGTTCTCTCTGGTTCTGGAGACCCGGCTTATAGCCAGCAAAAATGGCCTTGGACCACAGCCTCCAGAGCTATTTGTCGTTTTAGGAGTCCTGTTCCCAGCAGACCTCCACAGGTTCCAAGATGGCCAGGTGTTGGCATTTAATTGCTGCAAGGACAGTTACTTCTCAGTCAATACAAGGAAGATAGAACGTATGTGCACAGATGAAGGGATGGTAGTTGGAAGATGACAGGGCTCTGGTTAAAATGTTCCTGTGTTTTCAAAAAAAAAAAAAAAAAAGAGTGTTTCTGTGTTTCAGAGTAGTGTGAGGCCAGCCGAGAAGGAGTGTTGCAAGTGTTGCAGGTCTGGAAAAGTGTGACATGGTCATTTTGGAGAATAGTGAAGCAGTGTTTGCTAAAGAAAGGTGAGAAATTTGTACAGCAGTGTTGAGTGCCCATTTTAGGCTTATGTCATGAATTTACAGTGAAACTGGTCAGTTCAGGGCTAAATGAATATGCCCTTAGTGAGTGTTAGCCATTACTGTTACTCTCTTCTCCATCCAGGTTTTAGATGCTTGGGTCTCCTAGGTGGTTGGTGAAAAAAATGCATGGGATTTTACTTTGGGAGACACTGACTCCAAACTTGTTCTGTGACTTAAAGTAGTTGAGTGAGTATCTCAGTATCATCCTTTTGGAGGATGAGTCTGTCCTATTCTTGTGACATCTTGACTTTGGTCTTGTGTACCGCAGGGTTTGCAGGCAGATCCAGAGATGCTTTGGCTGTAGAAGCTTGTCTAAAAAAGTAGTTAAGGGGTGGTAAAAGAGCAAAGGGCTTGACTTGGAGAGGCGGAAAGGGTGATAGAATTCAAGTATTAAAAATCTTGAAGAATATCAGTTGGTTGAATGTGGGGCTTATTCATCAGCTTCCAAAATTATCTCAGCCACTTAATATTTTTAAGAGGTAAATTCAGGGCATCTAATTAGCAGAACTGAGATTTTAAACTCTAAAGAACTCCTTGCCAGATGGCACAGCTCCTAAAATGAGGTGAAGAGATGAATGGGAACAATTTTATTAGTCATAATCTCTTAGCATTGTTCATCTTTTGAGCAGAGGTTATTGGACTCTTTGAGCTAAAGCCAGAGGAGTGGCTACCATTTACTTCTAGCTGTAGGGGTAATCAGATCAAACAGAAAATCTCTTTTAAACCAGGGCTTTTATTACTTCAGAGGAGAAAGTCATTAAGCCTTCTTAACTCTTAATGAGATTACTTAAGCAAGTTTCTTAACTAATTCTTACACCCATAATTCCATGTATGCAATGGCCTTCCTGGGAGAAGACCTAGACCAGATCTGACCAAATTTCATAGACCTCACAGTGCTGGGTTACCCTTGCCTAGCAGAAACCATATAGTGATGGTGGTGGTCTCCCACTGACTCTGGGGAGCTGAAGGAAGTATAAAATAATTATCCTCAAATGCACGGAGTTAAATAGGACCTGAAAGAAATCACCTAGATTGTTTCCTAGGTAGGATCTCACCTATTTCTGAAGAGCTAACTTTTACCAGTAATTTTTATGGCCAGCCCAGATTTCTTTTGCTGGATTTTTAACCAAGCCAACATGTCAGTTTCATGGGGAGTTTTACATGTATTATACACATAAATATATTGGGATTAGGAGCAGTCTCTCCTTAATGTCCAAAGTACAGTCACATTTATAGGTCAGGAATATTGAAATCAATGTGCAAATGGAGGACTGGCTTCTTTCAGAGCGGGGAGGGAAGTCAGTTTGACCCTTCGCCCTGCAGGATTTTGCATGTCTGTAGACAAGAATAATTTTCCGTTGCTATCAGTTACCTACAATTTACAGAATTGTAACATAGCTCAAAGGCAACGAATGCCTGGAATCCTTGGAAGGGTAGCACTAGGAAAGGCATAGTTTTCAATAAAAGCACAAATTTTTTCTTACACTCATTTATTCTTAATATTGTGCCACAGGGAAAGTGTTGGTTACTGTATGAAAATGGTCTCAAAACATGAATTATTTGCAGTATGACTCTAAAATACATTTTTACAGGATTTATGACATCATTTTGAACCATGCCTTAAGTGTATGAGGGTGCTAGATAAGTCAAGTGCAACCTCAGCTGTCTGAACTATAGTTCAGGATTACAAATAGATATCCTAAAGGCTATGCTCTAACAATGCCTGGCTATTCTTTATTGAGTAAATGAATGTACATTAATAATGGTGACATTGAGATTAGGCTTACATTATCTTCAGATTATTAAAGTAGCACGTGTTATTAAGATTGATGTAATTACGATATCCTGAGATAAGGTGGTTGGGGGTAAGAGGTGGATGTTAGAGGGATCTTTTGGGATATTAAAGGGATCTTCGCAAGAAACGTGAAGGTGAAAGGGAATCCAAAAGGATATCCTTTGTTTTTATAATCCAACTTTCCTGGAGACTTCTGCTTTTATACTCAGATAGTGTTCTTCATGTTAGTACTCTTTTGTTTCTTGGGTGTTAGAATGGTGTCTTTTGGATATATTTAAGAAAGTGGTATCTTTTGTGCTTTATCAAAAGCCTTTCAGAGTATGAGGTTTGGGGAGAAAACCTATAGTAGTAAACTAGGAATATCCTGTTTCCATGTTTGTACCTGAGGAAAGGAGAAGATAAGAAAGTGAGGTTTCCATGATCCCTAGCTCTATGTATTTTTCTGCTTTCCAGTTTGTAAATTTATTGCAAGTGATTTCCAAGGATTGTTTTTTTAAAAGATTTTATTTATTTATGAGAGAGAGAGAGTACCGGTGAGTAAGCGGGGGTGGAGGGCAGAGGGAAAGGAAGAAGCATACTCCCAGCTGAGCAGGGAGCCCAGCTTGGGACTTCATTTCGGGACCCTGGGGTCATCACCTGAGCTGAAGGCAGATGCTAAACCCACATATAACTGAGACACCGAGGTGCCCCAACAAGAATGTTCTTGAGCAAGTTTGTACACGTCTTGATACTTAGTATGTCAGCATAACAAAAATACAGCTTTTACAGTCCTTGCTTTACTGAGAAGATCTTTTGAATTTTAGGTAAAAAACATCAGAATGAATTTCGGCTTCTGGTGGATCAGGCCAAAAAAGGATACAAGAAAGCTGTTGAAATATCAAAAAAAAAAGTAACAAAAGAAGAAGATGGATCTACAGAAAAGCTATTACCTATTTGCGTCGGTAAGAGACTAAATACAGTTAGTAACTAAAAACAAATGTGTTGAATTTCACTATTTATTTTAAGTTTTTATTTATTTAACTTAGAGCATGTGTATGTGTGAGAGCAGGGAGAGGGGCAGAGGAAGAGGGAGAGAGAGAATCTCAGGCAGACTTCTGCTGAGCACAGAGCCCAACACAGGCTTGATCTCATGACCCTGAGATCATGACCTCAGCCAAAACCAAGAGTTGGACTCTTAACCACCAAGATGCCCCTGAATTTCGCTATTTGTTTTTAATATGAAAAGAAAGTAAAACAATGGGAATTTACCTTTTTATTAGATATCTGAAGTGGAAAAATTATTTTTAGACCTACAGCTGTTGTTGAATGTAAACTAAGTTTGTTACTGTGGGAAAAATGATTGGGAGATGCCATGATGACAAGTTTCTAAAATCTTTGGTTTAATGGTAAATAGGAAGTTTCTTACTTGTTTCAGCCTAAGGATGTTTTTTAGGTGTAGGATTTATTGCTGCACATCTTCAAATATTGTACAAATAATTTATTTTTATTTATTTATTTGACAGGGAGAGAGAGAGAGCATAAGCAGGCGGAGTAGCAGGCAGAGGGAGAGGGAGAAGCAGGTTCCCTGCAGAGTAAAGAGCCTGACATGGGGCTCGATCCCAGGACCCTGGGATCATGACCCAAGCTGAAGGCAGTTGCTTAACCAACTGAGCCACCCAGGTGTCCCATATTGTACAAATAATTTTTATTTTAGAATAGTTTTTGTTATAGGTCACTGGTATTTTGGATGGAATGTTCTGCTAAAAAGTCTGAAGCTTATAAACTTCAGGTAAATTCCCATTGTTTTACTTTCTTTTCATATTAAAAATAAATAGTGAAATACAGCATGTCCTTAATTTGGGTCCATTTTAAGTTTGAGATTAATATCATATTTCTCTTGTCAGGGCTTTGGGCCAATGAACAAAACAGAATCAATGGAGGAAAGTGCACATAAAAATTCCTTTTTTTTCCTTTATTGTGATAAACGACATATAATATTTATTATTCTAACCATTCATAAATGTACAATTCAGCAGCATTAAATACATTAAGAATGTTTTATGACAGCCACCACCATCCATACCAAAACTTTTTCATCATCCAGCGTAAGCTCTGTACCTATTAAAAATAGTAACTCTTTTGCCCTTTCCCAGCCACACTCTGGTAATCACTGTTCTATTTTCTGTGTGAATTTGCTTACATTAAGTACCTCATATAAGTGGAATCATGTTAATATTTGTCCTTCTGTATCAACTTATTTCACTAAGCATAATATTTTCAAGGTCCTGTTGTACCAAATATCAAATTTTATTGCTTTTTTATAACCAAAAAATATTCCATTGTGTGTACATGCCACATTTTGTTTATCTCTTCATCTGTAATGGGTTTCACCTTTTGGCTATTGTGAATGATGCTTTATGAAGATTGGTGTTCAAATATATGTTCAAGTGTCTGCTTTCCATTCTCTTGGGTATATACCTAAGGATGGAGTTTCTGATTCTTAGGATAATTCTCTGTTTCCTTTTTGAAAAACCACAAAACTCTTTCCAAAGTGGTTGTACCATTTTACATTCCTGCCAGCAGTGCTTAATGATTCCAGTTTCTCTATATTTTTGCCACACCCATTCCTATTTTTTTTTTTTTTTAACCATAGCCATCAAGGTAGGTGTGAAGTGAATATCTTATGGTTTTGATTTCCATTTTCCTAATGACTAAAAATGTTGAACTTCTTTTCATATACTTACTGGCTGTGTAGAAATGTCTATTCGTGCCCTGCTCATTTTTCATTTGGTTTGTTTGGGGGGTTTTTTTGTTGGTTTTTTTTAAGGAACTCTATATATTCTGGATATTAATCCTTTTCCATGTATATGACTTGCATATATTTGTAAATATTTTCTTGGTTGTCTTGTTGCTTTCTTCATAGTTTTTTTTTTTGTCGCACAAAGGCGCTTAATTTTGATGAAATCCAATATATCCATTTTTTTCTTTAGTTACCTGTGCTTTTGGTGATATACATGAAATTGTTTCCAAATTGTTCATGGAGATATTTCTCTTTATTTTCTTCTAGGAGTTTTATTGCTTTAGCTTTTAATGTTTAGGTATGTGATCTTTTTTGAGTTAATTTTGGTGTGTGGTGTAAGGGTCCAACTTCATTCTTTTATGTGTAGATAAAGCACCAGTTTCTATGAAGACTATCCTTTCCAAAGAGAATGCTCTCGATATTGTTGAAAATGAATTGACTGTATATGTAAGGGTTTATTTCTGTACCCTCTGTTTTACTCTCTGGTCTGTATGTCTATTCTCATGTCCGTACTATACTGTTTTAATTACTCTAGTTTTGTTTTACATTTCAAAGTCAAGGTGTATGAGTATTCCAACCTTATTCTTCCTTTTCAAGGTTGTTTTGACTATTTGGGTCCCTTGAGATTCCATGTGAATTTTAGGATGAATATTTCTATTTCTGCAAAAGTACCTTTGGAATTGAAGCTATAGATTGCTTTGGGTACTTTTGATATCTTAACGAGTATTGTCTTCCAGTTTATGAACACAGGATGTCTTTATTTATGTCATCTTTAATTTCTTTCAACAATGTTTTGTAGTTTTCAGCACTTCAATTTTTCACCTCTTTGGTTAGATTTATTCCTAAGTGTTACTGTTTTACATGCTGGTGTGTTCTTTTCCACCGCCCCCCCCACCCAAGTCTCCTGGTAACATTTTAGTAGGTTGCTGCCTGAGTATGTACCTCATGCTGTTTGTGAACAACTTGAATGTGTTTGTGTTGAAGGCTTTTCTTAAAAAGTAGTTTAGTTCCTGAAAAAAATCTGGTTTAATATCTCAGATTGGGAGAACATTTTGCTTACTAGTTGAATGTTTTTTAAAATGATTGATTACTTACACTCAGGGCTGTGCATTATATATGTATATGGCCATAAATACTGCTGTCTGTGGGGTTCAGAGAGGATTGCTGCTTCTAGGTTGTTGTACATGAATGCATGTGTCTGAGAAGGGTGGAGAGTGTGGGAGACAGAAGCACAGATAGACTAGCACAACTAAACTGGCAAGTTGAGCTCTGTACAGCATCATACAATCAGTGTAATTTTTGTTCTTTGGCATCAACTTGGTCATTGAAATGCCAGTATAAGTGAAGAAGATACATGTTCTCTCAAGTAAATCCTTCATCTGTTTTTGTCACATGTCTTCCGGGATGTTTGATGGCAGAGCTTCAGAGTGGTCTGCTCTGTTTGATGTTCTTTTCTGACATCTGTGGACAGATACGAAAGATAACTGACTTTTAATATGCAATAATTGTTGAATGATACTTGTCCCCCAAGACGGAATTTATATTGGAGAGGCTTATATAAGAGGGGAAGAAGTATGAAAAGAATATAAGTCAGGTGCAAAAATAAAACATAGTTTTAGGTTGAATTCCTGCTCCCTGGTTTGTCAGCTTGATTGCATTCTCCTGTCCAGCTGAGTGTTAAATTGTCTGGGTTCACTGAGTTTACTGGGTGATTGATTCTTCTTAATGTGATCCGGGGTGTCTCTTTACAAGAGATCGTCAAACTCCTGGGTGGTTTTTGTGGTTAGCTTCTTCTTTTCTTTTCCCAGGTAAACATTAGAGGGTACAGTTCAATTTTGGTAGTGATTTGGCTTATTGAAAGCCCGACATCAAGAGTGTATTTATAGAAATTACACTTTTGTGATGTATGCTGTTTTTTAGTATAACAAAACTGTTTATTTCTGGAGAAATCTTGACTGTATGGACTTGGAAAGGTTTCTTTTTGAAGAAGCTGTCTTATTCTTTTTCATAAATTTTCTCTTTATGACAAAGCCTTGACAGTTTTTTAGTGTCTTTTGTTGAAGGTCACTTGCCTGTGTAAGCACACTGGATGAGTGGTGTGTGAAAGCTCTGCTTCTCTGTGAGGAAACTTATGAAAGGGGGCTCTATACTACTAGCACGTGTGACTTGCATGCTGAGTACTTACTCAGTTCCTGAATCTTAAAGACAGTGCAGCTGAAATCCTAGCAGAGTCCTGGAAAGGGTCATGAGGGAGAGTCCTGGGCACTGAGGAATCCTTCATGGGTATTATTTTCTGCACGTATATTTGCAAATATTTGGTCATACCTGTATGTTATGTTCTTGCAGATACTGTCTGTATGCCTCCATCTTTCCTTATTTTTATTTTATTTTTAGCAAAAGACCTCAGAAATTCAGAATACGACAGGGGACACATAGAAATATGACATGTATTAGATCAAACAGAAATACTAGTTATGTCTGATTAGTTTTCTTTTTCCATATTGAATATTAGATCCTATTTAGTGGACTAAGAGAAATATCCAGATGGATTCACTACCACATAGTGGTCAGTGACAAATATAATGCCTTTTTTTTTTTTTTTTTTTAAGATTTATTTATTTATTTATTTGAGAGAGGGTGAGCACAAGAGTGGGAGGAGGGGCAAAGGGAGAGGGAGAGAGAATCTTTAAGCAGATTCTCTGCAGGGCAGGGAGCCCAACACAGGCCTTGATCCCAGGACCCGTGAGATCATGACTTGAGCCAAAACCAAGAGTTGGACGCTCAACGGACAGCCACTGAAGTGCCCCAAGCCCGTGGTTCTTTTATTAATTGAATTTTTAATCCTTTTTTGTTGTGCTACATACATTTGTCCATCTTTTCTCATCTGTGAAATATGCAGGAATTCTTCAGTGATACTGTATGGCCTCATTAGAATGACACAGTTCACTACTCCTGATTTTAAAAGGAAATTTTGTTTTTACTTTTTATTATATTTTATTTTTTAAAGATTTATTTTTTTATTTGTAAGAGTGAGTGAAAGCACAGGCAGGAGGAGTGGCAGACAGAAAGGGAGAAGCAGTCTCCCTGCTGAACACGGAGCCTGATGACACAAGCTCAATCCCAGGACCATGAGATCATGACCTGACTCGAAGGCAGATGCTCAATCTCATGGGCTTGATCCTGGGACTCGGGGCTAGTGACCTGAGCAGAAGGCAGGCTCTTAACCAACTGAGCTACCTAGGCCGCCCCAGAAATTTTGTTTTTAAATTAAATTAAAATGGAAATACCTGGGGTGGACAGTATAAATAGATGGCCCATATAGTGTTGATTCTTACTCTCTGTTGCTAGAGTTTTGGAATCAATGTTAGATAAACTTAAATTTTACTAAGTATAAGTAATAATATTAAATGTTGTAGAAATAATAGGTCATAGATTTTCTGGTACTCTTAAATGTTTTTTTTTTTCTTTCTTTTTTTCCTTTTTAGAACAGGAAGATAAAAAAGCAAAATTCTCAGATACTTCCCCTATAACAAACCACTTCTCTCAATCAAAGCTGGAATCCCCAGGGAGAATGGAGCCTGATAGACCAGATGATTCTTCCAGTTGTACTGATATTCAAGAAGAAGCTCTTTCTTCATCAGAATCAGACTCATTCAATAGGTAAGAAACCTGTATTACCTGATTGTTTTAGACTTCTATTTCCGGGTGCCTGGGTGGCTCAGTGGGTTAAGCTGCTGCCTTTGGCTCAGGTCATGATCTCAGGGTCCTGGGATCGAGTCCCACATCGGGCTCTCTGCTCAGCAGGGAGCTTGCTTCCCTCTCTCTCTGCCTGCCTCTCTATCCACTTGTGATATCTCTCTGTAAAATAAATAAATAAAATCTTAAAAAAAAATAGACTTCTATTTCCTGTGCATGTTAAGATAGATAGGCAAAAATAATTAGAAAATAACTTTGAGGCCCGGGCAGTTCACTGTTTTTCCACTTCAGTCTCCTCTTCTGCTTTGTAACTTGCACACTAATAGCAAGCAGGGAAGCATGTGGGAGAGTATTGCAGTAGCTGTATGTATTTTTCCTGGAGTTGGAAAAGGGAGCATGATAGGCATTGATGTTTGTTGACAATGAGTGAAGAAGATAAAGACAGCTACACTAGGAAATAAAAATGGCCAGAAAGATAATACATAGGAGACTAAAACAAAAAAGGATAATTTAATTGACCCAAGTAAGAACAGATGGGAAAGCTTTAAAAATGAGAGATTTAGAGGTGAGTTGTTTTTCCAAATGATTTTTTAAAAGATGTTTGTAAGGGACACCTGGGTGGCTCAGTCAGTTAAGCATCTGCCTTTGGCTCAGGTCATGATTCCAGGGTCCTGGGATCAAGTCCTGCATTGGGCTCCTTGCTCAGCAGGGAGCCTGTTTCTCCCTTTGCCTGCCACTGTCCCTGCTTGTGCACTTGCTCTATCTCTCACAAATAAATAAAATCTAAAAAAAAAAAAAAAAAAG
Organism: Mustela nivalis; assembly: GCF_964662115.1. Classification (NCBI taxonomy): domain Eukaryota; kingdom Metazoa; phylum Chordata; class Mammalia; order Carnivora; family Mustelidae; genus Mustela; species Mustela nivalis. Next base: position 166,174,810 of record NC_139020.1, read on the forward strand.
TATTTTTAAAAAATGACATGTTTTTAAAAGATAACAGACAAAGTTAAATCATTGTATGTATGTATACAATCTATGTATAGATATGTGTTTGTTTATAACTTTTGTGTTCTGGCATTTCATTTTTTATCATAAATCGTTTGTATGATCATCTCATCTTTTCTCCCTCATCTTTTGTAGCTATTTTTCAGTCGGTGCAGCGTTCTCTTCTGGCTTTGTACCATAAATGACCAGATTCTGCAGTTTCTTTTAGTTATTTACATTTTCCTCAGTGTTCTACTTACACCTAAAACTGTGGTGAAGCTCTCTCTATATAGAGCCTTTTGTTTCTAATAAGTTATTTTTAACTCTATTTTGACCATGTAGGTGTTGCTGCCTTCTGAGTGAATTATACCAATTTTAAATGCTACCATCAGCATGTAAATATGTTTTAGAAATTATTTAATCTTTGATAATTTCTTCATTTAAGAATTAACAATGCTCTAGAATGATATGTGTATGTATCATTTATATATCTATGTCTAAACTGAAACATCAAATTAAGAAGAAATTTTTTGTAAGAGGAGTATACCCAAAGACCCTCTGCTTTCCTAGGATTCTTGGGAAACTGTTTCATATTATTCTGGGTTGGATATTAGGAGGGGAAAATATTCTCCCCTCACCTTTAATGTTTTCAATGTCAGTAGTATATCTCCAGTTGGGTAAGTGAACTGTGTGTTGTCCCGTTTTGTCTGAGGGCATGATACTGCTGCAAAGTTTCTCTACATCAGGCTGTTCTCCAAGTCCAGTAGGCAGTATTTGTTTTTAAATACAAGTCGTGTAGGAATGTAGTGTAAAAATGGGGGAAAATCAGAGTTCAGGGGAGTAAGAGTTCATTTTTAACCATAGTCATAGAATTCGTGAGTCTCTGGGAATGCCAGGGTGAGTTTGAATTTGAAGTGGGGGAATGGAAGAAAGTGAGGAGGAAATGCATGGCAACCAGATGTATATTTAAGTATTTGGTGATGAGAGGATAGTTAAGTAGGGTGAGTTTGTTGGAGGTCTTAGCCTCAGACAGATTTATTGGCATCAATGAAATGTGAGCGGATTATTAAACCACTAAAAACATTTTTTAAATGTAACCTCATATTTTATTTCTCATTTTAATTCTGCACGTGTATGTGTCTACATACACACATACACCCATATCCAGTGCAACTACTTATTACAAATTTTTTTTTTAAAGATTTTATTTATTTGACAGAGAGAGATCACAAGTAGGCAGAGAGGCAGGCAGAGAGAGAGGAAGGGAAGCAGGCTCTCTGCTGAGCAGAGAGCCCGATGCGGGACTCGATCCCAGGACCCTGAGATCATGACCTGAGCCGAAGGCAGCGGCTTAACCCACTGAGCCACCCAGGCGCCCCTTATTACAAATTTTTAACAGCTGTATTTTGAGATGTAATTTACATACCATACAACTCACTTGTGCAAGTGTACCATTTGATAGTTTTTAGTATGGTCACAAAATTGTACAACCATTGCCACAATTTTAGAACATTTTCATCACCCCAAAAAGAACCCTCCTACTCATTAGCAGTCAATTCCCATTTCTCCCCAACTTTGCCAGCCCCTGGCAGCTACTCATCTACTTTGTGTCTTTGTAGATTTCCCTGTTCTGGACAGCACTCATGTCAGTGAGGTCATACATACAGTGTGTGGTCTTTGTGACTGGCTTCTGTTATTTAGCTTAATATTTTTAAGGTTCATGTTGTAGCATGTTTCAGTGCTAAATTCCTTTACATTGCAGAATATTACTCTATTGTGTGAGTATACATTTTATTATTCATTTATTAGCTGATGGACATTTGGGTGGCTTCTACTGCAGCCTTACAAGGAAAAAGAATCATTAAGTTTGCTTGTACCCCTTGGAAGCAGAGCTTTAGAGACCATATATGAGGATTTGCTTGGCTTACCCTTGAGAAAGTGAGCAGTGTCCATTACTCATATCTCAAGTTTGACTAACTGTTAAATACATTGTAAATATTAAATATGCTAATCTTTAAATTTGTAAATTTACTTGTCTTGTCATTTTGTCAAACTAAGATGACTTTTTTAAGTTTAAAAGGTGGAGTGTGTTCCTTATATAATACCTCAAAACCAAGGTTAAAGGGGGTAGTGAGAGTGAGGTGCGCCTTTACTAGTGGTATTTGGTTTGATATCAGGACAGACCACTGGGCAACTGATTCAAGAGGAGACTCTAGGGACGCCTGGGTGGCTCAGTTGGTTGGACGACTGCCTTCGGCTCAGGTCATGATCCCGGAGTCCTGGATCGAGTCTCGCATTGGGCTCTCAGCTCCATGGGGAGTCTGCTTCTCCCTCTGACCTTCTCCTTGCTCATGCTCTCTCTCACTGTCTCTCTCTCTCAAATAAATAAAATCTTAAAAAACAAAACAAAAAAGACTCTAGAGGAGTAAGTATGCAGCAGAAGCCACTCTGGTGTAACAGGAAAAGTAGCAGGCTTAGAGTTGCATCTTTGCATCAGGAACTGCTGGGTGATTTGGGAATCAATTTTTGAAGTCTTCACATATCTATGAAAACATATAAAAACATCTTATTATTTCAGATCTGTTGGAAAGATGAATTCAGGTAATAGAGAGTCTTGATAATTGTGTTTATTCTACTTTTATGAAATCAGTTACATTTCCTTCAGTAACCAGCTGGCCGGTTAGCTCAGTTGGTTAGAGCGTGGTGCTAATAACATTTCCTTCAGTAATGCTGCAAAAATTGGGACTCTGGCTGGACATTGCATCTCCTTCATTCTGAATCTTCAGCTGTATCATAGAGTTAGTCCCACAGGTTATCTTTTATTCTTTCTCTTTTCTTTTCTTTTTTTTCCCCCCTCCCTATTTCTGTTCTGAACTTTGTTAGAGAAAGCTGTGAGCCTGGGCTAATTAGTTCCATTCAAAATTCATGTAATCTGGCCTCAGTTGGGTGCTGATTAGTGAGGCCTAGTCTTCTTAGTTACTCTTTATTGCATTTCCCATGGCACCTGTTCCATGCCATTGTCTGTGTGTTTCCTCACCTTCAATAGATGCTGTGTCTGCAGTTCACCAAGGCCAGCTAATATGACCTGCCTCCAGCTCTACTTTGCCCCTCTAACGTTTTTTTGTAATTTCTGATCTCTTCTTTCCTGTTTACCATAAGAGAAAGACACATTTCTTAAGACATTTCTAAAAAATTTTTCCTGTCCGTGAGAAAAAGACATTTTTTTTTAAAAGATCAGGCTGAAATTTCACAATTACTCTTTCCTTTGCCTTAAAATTCTCTTTTAAAATACACTAGAATTCAGAGTCAGAAAATACAAAACCAAGTCCTAAATCCGTACTTCATTAATTGTGCAATTTTTAGTCAGTCATTTCTGTATACCTGAAACCACATATATGAAACAAAAAATTAATTACCTTTTCAAAATTCATATTTTTATGAAATAAAAAGTAAGTTACTTTTTATTAAAAAAAAAAGATTTTATTTATTTATTTGACAGAGAGAGATCACAAGTAGGCAGAGAGGCAGGCAGAGAGAGAGGAAGGGAAGCAGTCTCCCTGCTGAGCAGAGAGCCCGATGCGGGACTCGATCCCAGGACCCTGAGATCATGACCTGAGCCGAAGGCAGCGGCTTAACCCAGTGAGCCACCCAGGCGCCCAGAGAAAAAGACATTTTTAAGAAATTATTATTACATTTTTAATTTTAATTTCAGTATAGTTAACATAAGGTGTTATATTAGTTTTGGGTGTACAGTATAGTATACAATTCTGTACACTGCTTAGTGCTCCTCATGCTAAGTGTAGTGTTAATCTCCTTCACCTGTTTCATTCCTCTCCCTACCTGCCAACCCTCTTATAACCATCAGTTTGTTCTCTATAGTTAAAAGCCTGTTTCTTGGTTTGTCTCTTTTTTGGCTTTGTTCATTTGTTTTGTTTCTTCAGTTCTGTATAGGAGTGAAATCATATGGTATTTGATTTTCTAATGAAAATTTTTCTAACTGAGTTATTTCACTTAGGATTATACTCTCTAGCCCCACCCATGTTGTTGCAAATGATAAGATATCATTCTTCTCTATAGCTGAATAGTATTCCCTCACACACACACACACACACACATACACACATCCCTTCTTTATCCATTCATCAATTGATGGACATTTGGATTGCTTCCATATCTTTACTATTGTAATAATGCTGCTGTAAAGGAGACATATTATTTCTCGTGATAAATTTATCTACCTCCTCTAAGACATTGCTTTGCCAGTCATCCCTCTAGTTGGTTCTTGGATGGCCTCTTTCAGCCCTTCCTTTAATCTCTTTCTCTCTCATTCTTCCCACTAAGCAGGAAGTATTTTCTACTTCTATGAAGTCATGTAACAGTGAATCTGAATTCCATAGCAGCTTTTTAAAAAGTCTTATTTATTTATTTATTTGACAGAGAGAGAGAGAGAGAGACAGCAGGAGAGGGAGAACCAAGCTTCCTGTTTAGCAGGGAGCCCGACATGGGCCTCTATCCCAGGACCCCAGGATCATGACCTGAGTCAAAGGCAGACACTTAACTGACTGAGCCACCAGGCACCCCTGAATTCCATTGCAGTTTATCTAAATCAAATCCTTTCTTGTATTATAGTCATTTGAGTATCTTGTCATTCCTATAATTATCCATCAGAGTCCTTAAGAATTGAGTCTGTCTCTCATTTTCAGAAAAATTTCCTGCCAGTGGTTTACCACTAGTCTGCAACTAGTACTAGACCTTTATTTAGTGAATGATTTATTGATTGTAAGACATAACATTTTTTGTTTTACATTTTAATGTCTGAAATTGTGATGTGTATTACAATCAATGGCGTCTTACAGTTGCTGCCCGCCAAGTTTTGGTTGTGATGTATTTACTGGTTTGTGAGCATCATGAATCTTCAGACTGTCATTTCACTTGAGTTACATGCATTGTTAGCATTACATTGGGCTGTCATTTAAAATATCTTCCACAAAGTAATGAGAGTAAAAAAGATAAAAGTATGAAGAAAGGGCAACAGAGTGTAAGTTTGATGTTAACAAGTTAATATTCATTGGATGAATGGCTGCAATTCCATTCTTGAAAAACAGTCAAGTGATTTACAGGACGTAGGGAAGAAAGATACCCACAAGTCTGAAGACTTGTTATAATTTTGTTAATGAACTATGTGCAGAGGATTTTCTCTTACATGACCAACTGAATGCAGGAGAAATGGTTAAATCTCTTGGAATTTATAGATGAAATTTCAAAGTAATAACAGCATGACTGATTCACATTTTGGAAAAGATTATTGTTAGGGTGTCCCACATCAATTTGTCCGACCCTTTCTGATGTCTTTGAACAGAAACTGCTTCTAGTCATATGCAATGTGATTGAGGAAACAGACAAATTTAGAAAGTGAATTTGCCTTAGAAGAAATTCCTGGAGACAGTAGTCAAGTATTTTTAAGAAATGCTGTTATCTCTGGTCTCTGGTGCCGTTGGTAGTACAGAGCGTTACTTTGTGAGGGAAAACTCACACTTCGTAGATAATGAGTCAGTATGTGATGAAGAAGATTCCGGCTCTAAATCTGAAGACATTTTGGTAATACTTTAACCGGTTTATTTCAGTTCTTTTTTTTTTTCTTAATATATGCACAACGGTGGTATAAAATAAAAACTTATATCTACATATATTTATAGAACTATCTGGATATGTAAATTTAAAATTCTAAGTGAAAAGGAAGTCTTTTAAAAAAAGATTTATTTATTTATTGAGAAAGAGAGAGTGAGTGAGTGAGTGGGGAGAGGTACAGAGGAAGAGAATCTTCAAGCAGACTCCCTGCTGGGTGGAGCCCAGTGTGGGCTCTGTCTCATGATGCTGTAAAGGAGACATATTATTTCTCGTGATAAATTTATCTACCTCCTCTAAGACATTGCTTTGCCAGTCATCCTTCTAGTTGGTTCTTGGATGGCCTCTTTCAGCCCTTCCTTTAATCTCTTTTTCTCTCATTCTTCCCACTAAGCAGGAAGTATTTTCTACTTCTATGAACTCATGGTCATGGTCAGGTCATGACCTGAGCTGAAACCAAGAGTCAGTCACTTAACTGACTAAACCACCCAGGTGCCCCAGGAAGTCTTAAATCATAGTTGAATTGACCTTGATTTTTTTCTAAGTGACATTAAGTAATGGTTCATCTTGCCATCAGTGTTGCCTTGCCATCAGTGTTTTGAAGTGCAGTATTTGAATATGAATAAGATTTCACTCACTTCAAATACAATTTCATCACCTAGTTGGAAACTTAAAAAGTATGTCATAATACTGGTTGGTGGTAACCTGGCAGAAGACTGTCATGATGAATAGTGATCCACTGATTAATGCCAGTATTATTTAGTGACTACAAAACCTAAATAGTCAAAAGAGATGCCAAATCGATTGGGGTAATTAGCTCCATAGAAATCAGGAAAAGAATTCAAAGGGGGAAGAGGATCCATCACAACCAAATGCTTTTAGTAGACTCTTAGCTTATTAGAGGTAAGTCGTCTTTATGCGGTCTAACTTTTACTTTCTATAATATTCAGGGATTAAATGGAAAGTTATTACCCTTATTGAGATGTTTTTCAACCCTAAAATTCCATAATTCTGTTATTTTTTATGAGTGTACTAGTTGGTAAGTTACCTGTATTCTTTTACCACTTGTTCATTTCAGATCATGAGGTAACCTTCTAGAGTATATATATTCCTTGTACATTTTAATGTTTCTATCTTTATCCCTTTCATTTTTTACAAAAATTTCTTATTTTTCCCTTTGTATGATAGTTTTGTTGCTTTCATTATAAAACCCCAAATTTTCAAAACCCCTTTAAATTAGATGTTATGCATGTTTATTGTGAAGAATAGAAAATTTAGGTAAACAAAAAGAATAAAATTCCCAAATTTTATCAACCAGAAATAATTTCATGTTAACATTTTCGTGTGTAGATCCTTCTGAAGATAGAGATGGATAGATGGATAGATAGGTAAGCCTTTTTAAAAAGGATTATAGTATTTTATAATTTTTTATGCTTTTTTACTTTTTTTAAAGAGAAAAAGTCACACTTTTTCAGGTGTAATGTGATTGCAAATATATTGTGAATTGTTTTGAACTCGTGCAGTCATGCTTTAATACAGAGTACAGATCATACTATTAGACTGTTGAATAAAAATACTAGTTTTCTTTGTATTAGAACAATATTCATACTTACATAATATGGCAGACTGACAACTAAGAATAATCTTATATTAAGACCCAGTAGGTATATCCAATCCAAATAATTATTAGGATGAAGCTATTTTCTTGCTAATTTGTTTCTTAACTCTTAAGTACTTCTTTAGAATTTGAATTATGAATGCTGTATTAATTCTCTGTTGCCAACCTGAAGACAGATGATAAGCAAATTGATTAGAAGTTTATATTTTTGTACACCTTCTTGTTAGATGTTTTCCGGGAGTTCAAGAGACTTGTCCAGATTTCTGTAAATTAACTTATTGTTCTTCTTAATGAAAAAAGGAGAGCTTTTGTTCCCTGAGTTTTGGCAAGCAGAAAAAAAATGCATTTTTATTGAGTGCTACATTATTAAAAAAAAATGCTTTTGATTATGACCCTTTAGAGAAAGCTTTATATTCATGCAGAGATGAATAGTAGTCATGCTTTTCTTTGGAAGACTCTCCAGATAATTATTTTAAAAATATGTATTTAGTTCTAGGCAAAAGAATTTATAAAGAGACACTGTGTTTTGGCCTAATTGAGAAATTTGAATAAGATCTATAGATTAGATAATAGTAACTATGTCAGTATTTAATTTCCTGATTTTGATAATTTCATCGTGGTCATATTAGTGAATGTGGTTCTTCTGAAGAAGTGCACACTGAGGGGTGAAAGGGGTATGATGGCTCCAACATACTTTCAGTGTTTAAAAAAAATGATAATCTGTGTGTGAGCACGTATGTGCACACATAGTCACTTTCTGTGGCTTTGAAATTAAAATTAAAAGATTTATTGAAAAATCATTGTCCATAATCAAAGAAGTTTGTTTATACTAGGAAATTTTCTCATGGAAAGATTTATACTTCTGATTTATTGACCCAAAAAAGTGATAGCCAGTGCTTTACATAAGGTGGTGAGTATGGTTTTCACATAACTCAGTCAGTCAGTTCAGGACCAACTCAGCTAGGTTATCTCTGCTTTGGCATGTAAGAGAACTTGGGCTAATGAAGTGGCAACTGGGATTTTGGTACTTAGAAAGACAAGCTAATTTCTTCACTTGGTAATGTAGGTGAACCTTTTTGCAGATTCTAGGTGTTGGTCATAAAAGAATCTGAGTCAGATAAGGTGTGAAAGAATACATTTTAACTTTTCACAATTTCTGATAGAAAGTTACCTCTTCTTTGATGCTAAATTAGCAGTAACTTTGTAGGAAGTCCAACCCAGACATAGGCGCAGAACACCAGGCTCTTTGACTAAAAGGCTTAAATTAACCATTGGTCATGTATTTGATATATGTTGGTGCAACTTTTCTTCACTTTTCAGTCATTTTTGGAAAAGCTGTCTGTCCAGAGTTCTTGAGAGCAAGAGAATAACAACAAAAAACACAGAAATGTGAAGAAATGTTGATTACTATTTATTGGAAAATTTAAGGGATGAATTTCAGCCTTTCATAAGTTATGAGTAAACCGAAGAATGATGGCACAATCTTAGGAGAAAGGGTAGTATTGGGACATTCATCTAAGGAATACTGGCATCATCAGCCTGTTGATAAGACCAAGTAGAACTTTTGACTTACTGAAGGAAAGGGGAAACACTACCTCTATCACTGATCGGAGTGGTCCCTTCTAGCCGGGAGGTCAGAGTTGAGATGTGTGTTGAGATTTCAAAGTTTAGTTTCAGGCAGGTCTTTCCCTCTAGGTCTTGGTGAGGATTCGGTAGACCTAAGTTGAAAATTGGTGAATACAGCGATATGGGAATTTTAAGCAGTGAGGAGTGCAAAGAATCCTGGGTTATCATGCTTTCTGTTGAAAAGCTGATGGGGGTCTTTTAAGTTTTTGGATTCAAAAATAAAGTTATTCACAACTTTCATGTTCCTAGACAAGAGTCCCCTGGAATAGTGAAGTATGTTGGTAAATCCTTACTAATTGTGGGCAGTAGGATGTGTAATTTTGATAAATGTTACTTGAGAGCTAAGAGTGTTGCCGATGTTATGTCACTTAGCCCACAGGCAAACATTGTAAAGATGTGGAGATGAAAGGTTAAAGGAGTTAAATAAGTTGCTTAGGGTGGTATGTATTGTATGTGGCAGTATCGGGATTTGAATCCAGGTATAGTTTACCCTAGATCCAAATTCTCCTGACTGATAATGCTACTGTGACCAAACTTGCTTGCTCTTCACATTCTTGAAAGAGTAGAAACACACAGGCATTGAAATGGTTAGATTTCCTGAGAAAACCCCGAGACAAGAATTGGAATGGAAATGGTTAATCTGGAAGGTGAAGGAACCACTATGGGGAGTGAACACATGAGACAGGAAGGTGAAGACAGTATTGAAGGGGGCGTGTTATCAAACCAGATAGCACTGTGAGCAACTGGAGTTTTTTCAAATCTCCTTGGAACTAGGAGCTGAGTTAACCCAGACAAAGGGTAAGGAAGTCCAGTTATTTGGTTGTGTCTGCCCTCTGCTGCCTGCAGCCTCCCATGCTGGTGACAGAGCAGGCTCCAACAGGGACAGGACAATCCAACAAAGGCTCTGACAGTTGTAAGTCAAGTCTGTACACTGAAGGGATAAGGGTAAAGGGATCAGGCAGGGTACCATTGAGATCTGCCAAAGCAGTGATTCCAACTGAAGACAGGAAAATGGTTTGGTTTTATGTATGCTTTATCAGTACAAATGGGGGTGCTCTAGGCTTTTGCCTAGAGCTCTAGTCCAAATGAGTGTAGGGATGCCTACAGACTAGGCATTCCAGAGCTAACTGTACCTCTGCATATCTGTTTGCCACACACATGTGCTCATTGCTGCCAGGAGTGGAAGAGATAAGGATGTCTGGGGGCTATTGAAGAAGTGATAGAGAAGGAAATGTCAGGGGGAGAAAGGGACATTATCTAAAAAGCTCTGAGACAAATGCATCCTGCACACTGATGGGAGAAAATGTGCTTGTTGATGAGAAACAGTTTACTTTTTCATCTTGTGTGATAGTAAACTGAAGTATGAAATAATCTATCATCATACTAAAGTTTACCAACATACTGAATAAAAATCTCTTGAACTTAGGTAGAAAATCACAAACACAAAACTGGGAGTTCTGATAGTCAGATGTATTTCCTTACCATCTGCTTTGTTTCTTCTTAATAGAGATAACTGTATTGTTAATGACCCTTGTGTGTATGGACATCCTCTCCCCCTTCTGAAGTTACTCTGCTGGCTGTAGCACAATAGGCTTGCTGGTCTTTTTTGGGAAGGTCTTTTGAAGTACCTTAGGGATAAGTAACAACATTGCATGACTTTGAACCCTCCTTGGAAATATTAAAAAAAAAAAACAAAAAAACAAAACGAAAAACCTACTACTCAGCACATCTAATGATAATCATTTGAAAAATTTTTTTTACACACAGTTTCTTACTTATTTATGTTTAAGAAGTAGAAAGTGGTATTTTGAAGTATACTTATCTGTACTGTTTGGTTTGCATTGTTGTGTGGGCCTTAAATACTTCTCCAACATATATGTGTTGAAGTTTCTCCCTAACTTATTTTAGAAGACTTTATCAAGTCTTATCCACCTTTAGTTGAGCATAATTTTTTTCTGTCATGTTAGCTATGTGTGCTTCTCTCTCTCTCTCTCTCTCTCTCTCTCTCTTTTTTTTTTTTTTTTTAAGATTTTATGTATTTATTTGACAGAGAGAGTGAGAGCAAGAGAGCACAAGCAGGGGGAGCGGCAGGCAGAGGCAGAGGGAGAAGCAGACTCCCTGCTGAGCAGGGAGCCCAATATGGGACTGGATCCCAGGACACTGGGATCATAACCTGAGCTGAAGGCAGATGCTTAACTGACTGAACCACCCATGCAACCCTATATGTCCTTCTCTTAAAATGGATGGCAAATGGGAGTCATGTTGTTAGAGTGGGAGATTACAGAAAAGCAAGGTTAAAGGTTTCATTGTGGTACAGGGTGAACTCATGGCCGGTTTACTGTAAATTCAGAGGGATACATACAGAGCTATTTATAGATCTGTGTAAGGAAGTGAGCTAATGTACAAACATGTATTTCCTTGCTCTGTCAGCTGCCAGGGCCAAGAAGCAAGGACACCGCAGTTGGAACCAGCACATCTAGTTCCCTGATCTTGGTTTCTCATAACAATCCCCAAAAGAAGGAACTACTGCTTCTTGGAGAAATGGCTGATTTCCCAGCTGGGGCAGGAAGCAAGACAGTGCTAGAGTAAGTGTTAGAAGAAGAGAGAGAGAGAGAGAAATAGAGGAGAGAGGAAAGTGTGGGGAGGGAGTATGGAGGGGTGAAAGGGAAGAAAAGAAAGGGAAAAGAAGAGAAAACAAAAACCCGACAGACAGCCACTGCCTCAGCCAGGAGATCAAGGTCACCACACAGTGATGTTATGTTGATGGCATGTGTTCTTGATATGATGTGGTGGGAATGACACTTTCAATAACCTCAGTCAAATTGTGAGAAAAACATCAGACAAACTTCATTTGAGGGTCCTACAAAATACCTGACCAGCACCTCCAACTGACAGGGTCATCAAAAACAAGGAAAGTCTGAGAAATTGTCAGTCTAGAGGGGCCTCAGGAGACCAGAGGACTAAATGGAATGTAGTGACCTGGATAGGATCCTGGAACAACAACAAAAAAGACGTTAGTTAGAGCTGTAAGAAATATAATTCAAGTGTAGGACTTTAGTTAATAATAATGTATTAATATTGCTTCCTTGGTTGGAACTAATGAATCAGACTAGTGTAGACTGGTAATAGTAGAAGAAATTGAAATGTGGAAATGTTTTGTACTATCTTTGCAACTTTTCTGTAAATGTAAAACTATCCTAAAATAAAAAGCTTATTTTAAAAAAATAATTAGAAAAAAGAAATAAAAAAATAAAAAAAATTTAGGACATCAAATTGGTCACATTCTGCATTGTAGTAAGGTTAGTTATTGAACTATTCCATTTTTCCTTTCATTTAACGTTACTTTTTACATTTAGTCATATAAATTAATAAAACCCTATTTTAGTGCATTATATAAATGTGTTATTATTTTATGCTATGTTAAAATTTAATCCATAAATGTGGCCTGAGGGAAGAATTCTACTTTCCTCTCCATTGTCTTTTTTTTTTTAAATCAGTTTGCTTTCTTGTACTAATATTTTTATTCTCTAGACTGATTTCCCCTCCAAAGATGTAGCCCAGCCTTTGCATTTAATCATAATAGAAAACATGTACAATTTACAACATGCCTCATCCCCTTTAGTTACCATATTTTTATTTGTGAATATATACTTGTAAAACTAATTTCAGTAGTGATCCTCCAAGAACAACGTGAAAGGAGAAATAGTTTTGTCTTTTCTCTAGTACTCATTGCCAAAGGATATTTGTTGTTCATTAATAAGGTTTTTTTTTTTTTTTTTTAAACTCTCAGGCAGTTGATGTTAGCACATTTGCAAGGAGTATTTTTATTGGGTAATATGAGGAGGTTCTTTAGAGTACCTTTGTTGTTGTTTTATAATAAGTTCTTGATTTTTCAGCCTTCTGAGTCAATCCCAGGTGGCAGATATTTTTGTTTGTTTTTATCAAATTCATGAGCTGGCGTAATACAGAAGTCCTCTGTAAAATTACTTTGAGCCCTTCAATTTCCTTTATCAGGAGAGAGTTTTTAAATTATTTTTACTATTGTATCTGAAATGCTTATAGAAACTGGCATTTCCTTCCAGGTTCCATACTTACCAAATGATACCTTCATTGCCATAGCTTGGAGCAGTGTCTGATCATCACCCAAGGTTTTGGTACTGTGACTGTAGCGTTGAGAGTTTTGGTTGGCATAACAAGGTAATACTTGCATAAAGTTGACATTTTTAAAGGGTGTTTTCCTTTTTTAGTTTTCAGACATTTATAAACTACATACAAATTCTTGTTTGTTATGCTTCTGGATATATTTAGCTTGACATATAAAACAGAATACAATCTTGACTGGCTCAGAATTCAGTTTTTCATTAAAAAAAAAAATAGAGTAACTGATAGTGTATTTTTCAGAATGCTTTCAGAAGAGCAAGTATGAGACCTTGAAGGAACTACCACTTTATTCTAAATGTTAGTAGGCATGCAGTCAGTATTTTGGATTAACTCTCCCAGACCCCCAACTGTGGACAGCCAGGGAAGAGCCTTCTGCAGTAAAAAAAACCCAAACAATTAAATAAATAAAATTTAAAATCAGAGTTCTGGGGGCACCTGGGTGGCTCAGTGGATTAAAGCCTCTGCCTTCGGCTCAGGTCATGATCTCAGGTCCTGGGATCGAGCCCCACATCGGGCTCTCTGCTCAGCAGGAAGCCTGCTTCCTCTTCTCTTTCTCTGCCTGCCTCTCTGCCACTTTCGATATCTGTGAAATAAATAAATAAAATCTTAAAAAAAAAATAAGCGTCCTGTTCTGGTGAATGAATTTGGATGGAATAGAAGTATATAATTTACATATCATGCTATTGGAATTTTATATTTTTAGTCAGTTGATCTAGTTTATAATTTGTTATAGTCACCTCGGAAGTTAAAATCAGAGGTTTCTCCCTCCCCTCCGCCTTCTCATTTCATACTACCTTTGCTTTTAAATCAGGAACAGATAGATTAGGTCTCCTTGGAGGACTTCAGAACTTGGGGAAAAGACATATTAGGATAGAATACAAATATTTTCAAGTTAGAAGGTGATACAGTAAGTCACTAACTATAGTAACTTCATACCACAGGTAAGGAAATGGAGGCCTGGACAGGTGAGGGGACTTATCCAAAGTCAGTGAGTAAAGTGGAAGCCAGTAATTCACAGCCCAGGTTCCCCTGCCTCCCGCTCCCCCCACCCCTGCCCATGACAATGGGAGTTGCATCAGGACTTTTGTCTTAGGCACCATTGCTTTCTTTGCTTGTAGCATTTTAATGGAATTGTTCGAAATATCAGTTAGTTAAAGAATGAGCATATGTTCTGATTTCCCTGAGATAGGTCAGTTTCCATTTCTTGTCCTGGTATCATTATTAATAGCCATAATATTACTCTCCAGAGTGTCTGGGTTTAGAAGCTAGATTGTATGGTTGCCTTGTTAGGACATGCAGTGTTAATTTGCACATGTTCTCTGTTCTCTTTATTCCCACACAAATATTCTGGAACATGGGTACATATAAAATTGCTGATTTTGCTTCCTCCTTTGATTTTACCACATGAGTAGTGCACATTGTTCTTGTATCTCAGAGAGATTTGAGTGTTAAAATGTAACAGGCCTCAAATGCAGAAGCCTTTTTTTTTTAAGTAATTCTACAGAAGTCAGTTATAGAAGCCTTTAATATTGCATTAATGTGTGTGATAGTATGCTTCTCTTGTACTAATAAGTACATTTTATTAGAGCCATTTAGAATGTATTATTGGAGTATGGGTAATAGTAACGAATACGAAATTAGAAAACTGTATCAGAACATTAAAATTTGGTCTAAGTATGGTTTGGAGGGATTATTCTTTCTCATGCACTAGGTCATTTAGTCTGACACTTCATTTTTTTAGGAACTGAGTTGCAAGAAGGTTCAATGTCCACTGCCTAAATTCCAGCAATATAAGGTAGTTTTCAGATTCTTCTCCTCTGTGAACTTATCATGAGACTGGAGTTTTATTGCCTCAACTTTGAATTAATCCTGGATTTCTGTGGTTTGTGTGGTTAGTATTGGCCTGGCTTCTCACATTTGCACAGTTGAATGTGCCTTCTTGGGGTAGACAGGTGGGTAGATGATGTAGAAGTTGGCCTGGCTGTGCAGAAGTCAAGCTAGTCTCAGTATGAGCTTCATATCCAGCCCCTTGGTCCTTGTTTTTACAGAAATTTGTAATGAGATGAAAGCTTCCTCTTAAGTTATAGGGGAGATTTTCATCTTTGCAATGTTGCTTGTCTTTTCATTTATTTCTCCTTATGGAGGTAAATATTGTAACTGTTACTGTGATCTTGTTATCTTTGAGTATTTTTTTTATTTGTATCAGTCATTATACGGCTGACAATCTAAAGAATAAAAACAAAATGAAGCATCATGGTTTTGCCCCCCTGCCCATTTAACTTGAGAGTTTGATTCAGTATCTAGTTGTAGCAGTGAAAATTTTGCCAATTAAAAAATTTTTCCCTTACATTAGACTCTCAAAGTTGATGTCTTCTTTTATTTCTTAAGTTTGTAAGTAAAACATAAGCATACATGTTTAATTATATTTTGAAATAGAATTTTTTGAGACAGCCAAGAGGATTCCAATGTCTGGAATTAAACTAAAGTCCTTTTATTTCTCTTAAAAAACCAACACACAGTACTTTTTTTAAACTTTTTTTGAAGAATTTAAAGAGATTGACCTAAAGGTCTGCTTCTCTCTTTAATACAGTGTTTCCTAACCCTTCTTCTTGGCACACAGAAAAGTTATTTGTGTGTTATGAAGAGGTGATGGTGGAGGCCAGAGGTGCCTGTGATGACCTTCGAAATTGTTTTGGCTTTTTTAGTGCTTTGCATCTCCATATAAACTTTAAAATCAACTTGTCTATTGCTATAACAAAAAAAAAAAAAAAAAGAGGAATTTTGGTTGCGATTCAGTTTTGAATCTACAGGTCAATTTAGAGACCAAATGATTTATCAATATTGTTCTGATCCCAAGCGGTCTGTTTTATGTGTTTTTAAAGGTTAACTCCAAGGGCGCCTGGGTGGCTCAGTGGGTTAAGCCTCTGTCTTCGGCTCAGGTCATGATCTCAGGGTCCTGGGATTGAGTTCTGCATCTAGCTCTCTGCTCAGCAGGGACCCTGCTTCCCTCCTCTCTCTGCTTGCCTCTCTGCCTACTTGTGATCTCTGTCAAATAAACAAATAAAATCTTAAAAAAAAAAAAAAAGTTTAACTTCAAATGTGAGAATGAATGGGGGGAGAGGGTTCTGGAAGTGAAGCAAGAGTGGTAACAAGGAGACTAGTTAGGCTTTTGTAGTGATCCATTATAGGGTTTGTGGTGAGGTGCATCTGAATAATGATAGTGAAGATAGAAATGGGTGGGATTGGGGATGTATTTTGGAGGTAGGAGCTGCAGAAGTTGCAGATCGTTTGTATATGGTGAGCAAGGAAAAGCTCAGCATCAAGGATGAATCCTAAATTTATATCGTTAGCAACTGGGTGAATAGTTTTAGCAATTTAGTGCTTACTCAGTAAGCATCTCACCAAGGCATGACCAGCAAGTCTGCCTGGTGGTTTTTATTTTCTTAATGTAGCTAAGGCTGTTTCATCAGCTAAGAGTGGGAGTAGGGTGGGTGATAGGTGATTTGGGAAGGTATGAGTCCTTTTGAGAGTGGGACTCAGAATGTGCCAGATAAGTATTATAGGATTGCCTGGTAGCAAGGATGGTCCATTTCAGATTTGTGGTCAAGAGTTTAAAATGAGAGGGGAATCTGAGTGGCTCAGTTGGTTAAGCATCTGCCTTTTTCTTGGGTTGTGGTCCCAGGATCCTGGGATTGAGCCCCGTGTCAGGCTCCTGGGGAGTCTGTTTATCTCTCTCCCTCTATCTGCTGCTGCCCCTGCTTGTGCTCTCTCTCTTGCTGTCTAATAAATGAATAAATAAAATCTTTAAAAAAAAAAAAAAGAATTTCAAATGAGATTAGTTAGCAGATAAAGTCAAATGAATAGATGTTTTGTTTTGTTTTGTTTTCTGGCATGTTTAGTTGCTCATGTACAGCTCAGAATGATAGTTAATTTTGGTTAGCCAGAATTCCTGCATGAATTATAGAGGATAGTGTAGGATACTTGAAAGAATCAGACAGGTTTGATAGTGAATTGCAGCTCGAATTAAAATTAAGATAAATATAATGATTGCTTTGGAATTCTTTCTCCCCCACTGTGAAAATGTCAAATATGTAGCTTTAAAGAAGTAATATTCAACTTTGATAGATAACTTAATACAAGTATTTTTTGACAATGAAAGAAGACATACTAATACTTTTTCTTATCATTTATTGAGGCTTAATAGTACCTTTTTAAAGAAAATATTCAGGAGTAGATAGTCTTTTTGAGCATCTGATAAGGAAAGGACTGACCGATAAGGAAAGGACCCACAAACCCAGGAGAAAAATGGGCAAAAGTCATGAATAGAGATGATTTGCTGAAAGAGAAATACAAATTAAATCCAATTCTCACCTGATAGGGTGACAAAAAAATCTTAACATTTTCTTGCATCCTCTGCTGTTAAGGCTGTGAGGAAACAGACACTGTTCAAGTAGCTGGTGCTACTTAATACCATTCCGAAGGAGAAGAATCTGATGGGATCAACCAAAAGTACTGTTGTTTTGCTTTTTAGTCAGTATTCAATGAATTTGTTCTCCAGATTCCGCCTGCACATTTACACAGTGACTTACACACAAAGTTATTTATTGTGTACATAATAACAAAAGACTGGAAACTACTCAGGTATTTATCATTGGGGCTGGTTGATTAAACTATCTAGTACAGCCATACAATGACATACTGTGTGGTTGTTCAAAAGGACAATCTCTGTGTGCTTAATAAGGGAGAGATTCCCAGGATAGATTTGTAAGTGAAAAGACCGTTGTTCAAAACAGCATAGGTAGCATGTGGTTTCCTTTCTATAAGGCGGGTGGGGGATAGTGTATACTTATATTTATTTGGTTTTTCATAAAGAACACCTGAAGAATAAAAAAACTAATAAGTGATTACATTTTGGAGACAAGGGGGAATGGGTTGGTAGGGTAGTGAGGAGAATGTGAGATTTCTCAGTGCAAATCTTTTTATGTCATTTTGCTTGTAAATATATTAGTCTACTTTAAACGGAAAAAAGTCTGTATTCTTTAAAATAGAGTCTGGAAATCTTTGTTACCTTCAGTGTTAATATAAATTGGTTAATGAAATTGGATGATGCAGGCAGTACGGTAAGAGAAAGATATTAAAGAGATTTTGTAATTTAGGAGGCATTGAGATTATTGGAAAAATTGCTAAATAAGTTTATGTTTCTGGTCAACAGAAAATATCTAAAGAAAACATCAAAGGAAACAGTAACATAAGTTATAAGTATATTACTATAATTTGTATTTTTAAAAATCTTCATGGTTGCTTTTGGAAGGTTGCCAATGCATTTTGTTTTTTAACTTTTAAGAATGTGACATTTATTGAATTTAATGTTGCCACAAAATCTTTTTCTACTAAAATACATTACTGTACTTTATTATGGTCATATGTCACTTATGAACTTCAGAATACCTCTGGAAGCTAAATGATTCCCTGTGTTTCAGGTGGTAATATTTATTTGTTGTAAGTTTTTAGAGAAAAGTGGGAATGTCGAATAGTTCTGTCGCACCTTTTGTGTTTTCAGAAGAACTTAAACTAGGTGGTAAATGAGCCTACTGTCTTTTGGTTGAATGTAACATTGTTTTGGGGGGAATACATCTTCACCTAAGATACTATGACATCAAGTCCTTGAAATGTATGTGTCTATGAGATCCTCATACCTAGCAGGTAGGCATTTTTGTTTGTGGAAGTTCATCTCAGTCATGGTTTTCTGACACTAGAGTGGTTCCCAGCATGTAGCCGATTGTTGGATTAATTTCCCTGGGTTTCACTTGCCCTGTTGATAAAATGGAAGGATAGTGTTTTTTTGGTTTGTGTGTGTGTGTGTGTGTGTGTGTGTGTGTGTTTGCTGGGCTAACCTCCCTGGGTGATTCTAAAAACAACAAAACTAAACAAATGAGGTGTTATATATTGTGAATGCTTTGTAAATTAAACATAACCTTAGTTTTAAGTAAGGTTTGCTTTTATCTCTTAAGGATTTATCATGTATTACTTGATAAAAAAGTTCTTATTCTTGTATCTGAATCTAGCTTCATTTACATTTTTCTAGATGTAATGGAGAGCAGTGAAACTCTTAGCTCTGCTTTATCCATGAGCCTTATTGGTGGTTGTCTGATAAACCTTATTGATGAGTGTATAGGAGAAAGTAGTATTTTTTTAACTCTTGTGGATTAATAGCATTTTTCATTCTGCTGCTGCTGGTTGAAGCAGCACAGTGTGGTAAAAAGAAGAGGAGCTTTGCATTCGCATCCCTGTTTGTTGTTGTTGTTGTTTTTAACTTACTTTAATGTCCCCGATCCTTTGTCCATCTGTGGGGATAAAACCTAGGCCGCTTATATGAAGTAAAGCTAAGGCACATTGGCTAATTATTACAGTGGCTTGTAGTAGTAGTTGCTCAAAAAGTGGTCATTTTTGTCATTGTCAACATTGAGTGATTTCTTGTTTGAACATAGGATGCTTACTATTCTAATGTTTTATTGTTAGCCTACTGCTAACATTGGGCATATAAGCTGCTGCTTTTCCTGCAGAATAAGAACAGATTACAAAAAATAAGGATTTGAGGAAGGATTCATGGGAGCCAGCAGCATTTAGTTAGATACCGTTGTCTGGTGGCACTGTGTGCTCTCTATCAGTCCTCCAGTGGTCTATCCTTAAGGAGGTTTTTGGTTTTGTTTTTGGGTTTGATATATCAAGCATGCTCAAGTTAATGCCGTAATTATGAGAAGAGATGGGCCTGTGGGGGAGGGTGGTGGAGTAACTACTAGATAATAGCAAAATCCCACTTGTAAGTAATCTTTAATCCACAGGATTTTTTATAGCAGATGTTTGCATTTTTGCTACCCCACGGTACCCTGTGTACCTGCCATGCTGGATAAATAACAAGTTCTGATGAATTTGCACCCTGGTGTCATAGAAACAGTGGAAATCGGAGATTAAAATAGAGCACATAGTGATCAGGTCTCCTAGCGCAAATGGAAGCATAGTGCTGAGGCAGTTATTCATGTAATTCAGACCCAGATTTGTTATATGAAAATGGAAGCACTATTTATTGAACATTTACTATGCGCTAAGCTCTGTGCTAACCATTCTCCATGTTTTATTGATTAAACTTTAAAATATCCTCATGAACTACATGTGTTACCATCCTGACCTTATAGGTGAGAATATTAAGACTTGGAAAGACTCAGTAACTTGCCCAGTATTACATATCAAGTAACAGGAGCAGCACTGAAACTCAACTGTTTGATACTAAAATCTGTGATTTCTTATTTTCTGGGTTGTCTTATCAGTCATATACAATTGTGAGAGGTATTAGGTATCTTTCCAGCTTTGGTGGTAAAATCTTAACTAGTACGATGAAATCAGATACTGCAAAAGAAAGATACAAAATGTGTTTTCCTTTGCCTGTTAAAATGTTGTGCTATTACTTTTGGTAAGAGAATAACAAGAGCAAAATGTTATAGAAAGTCCAGTTAGGTCCAAGACTAACAAGCCAAAAACAGTTTAGCTTATATTTCTGAAGGTTTGAGCTGAAAATAAAGGTTAAATGGTATGAAAATTAAGTATGGATGTTTTAAATAGATCTACTAGAATCTTTCTGAGCAGAGGTTGGGAATTCCATAGAATCCAAGATTAATATTTTTGTCCTTGAGTCCTTATGTCTATTTAATCTATAGAATAATTCCTGGTTTAGCCTGGACTAATGGTAACATCAGAGAACACAGTTTAAACATCCTTATATTGGGAGCTGTGACTTTTATATACCTGACCTCATGTTCATCCAGCTTCTTAAAGCATGGTCTACCAGAATGTTCAAACCCAAATAGTAGAGGAGCTGAGATTTACTCTGAAAATCTGAGAATTAAAAGCTATAGCTGTTTAGACTCATACATGCTCTGACCACTTGTATAACAGAGTGAATATTTTCTCCTGTGGAGGGTTTTTTAAAGATCTTGAAAGTATATGAAAGGAATTTTTGATCTCCAAGTCATAGTAAAATGACTAAGACTTCAAAAATATTAATTACTATCCACAAGGAAGAGATCTGTGAGTGTTAATTTTAGTAATACTGACTATTGTGCCCAGTAGTCTTTTTATAAAATCCTATTTGTGAAACCGTATATGTAATTTCAGGAATGTGGTTTTTAAGTAGAATTTGGTGAGTGCATTACTTTAAAAAGGAACGAACAAGTCTCTCTGCTGTTTTAATTGTATTAGCATCAACTCTTAGTTGTTTTTTGGGAGATGTGGGGAGGGACAGAGGAAAAGGAAGAGAAAGAATCTTTTTTTTTTTTTTTAAGATTTTATTTATTTATTTGACAGATAGAAATTGCAGGTAGGCAGGCAGAGATATAGGGGGAAGCAGGCTCCCTGCTGAGCAGAGAGCCCAATGCGGTGCTCGATCCCAGAACCCTGGGATCATTACCCGAGCCAAAGGCAGAGGCTTTAACCTCCTGAGCCACCCAGGCACCCCAGGAGAGAATCTTTTTAAGCAGGCACCATACCCAGCACAGAGGCCTACCTGGGGTCTGATCTCATGATCCTGAGATCATCACCTGGGCAGAAAATCAAGAATCGGATGCTCACCTAACTCAGCCATCCAGGCACTCCAACTCTGTTTCTTAGTGGTGACTAGAATCAGAGTAGCAGATATAGCAGATAATCCTGAAATATCACTGTAGGTAAAGTTTATGTCATTCAGATTAGTAACTAAACTGGGGCGGAAGGAAAGGAGGTGAGAACTGAGGATGTTGGAGCTAGCTGGGCAGCGTGGCTAGTCAGGGGTATTGAAGTCACAGAGCAAGAGGAGACTGCAGATCATTTTTGAGAAGTGTTTTTTGTGAACTTCCTCTACCATCTGTTTTCACTGAGGTAGTGTAGCAAAAACTGCTTAGGTTTTTGTCACTAATGTACTGCAAATATTTTCCTTTAACAAATCAATAATTTCTACTGGTGATTTGAAAGCCTGTAGGTAAATTGACCACAAGACGACTAGGTTAGTTGACAGGCCCAGCTGTCCTGCTTACTTAGCTAGAACAGGATGGATACTTTGTAACCTTTCTGTTAAAAACAAACAAAAAAAAAAACAACAAAAAACTCACAACTGTGTATTTGTGTTGTTGGGGATGTTGGCAAGAAGCACACTTTATTTCTTCTAGCCCTGTGACACCTACCAGGACCCAGAGCTCATGACCACCCTTTAACTCCCATTCCCTTCGCTTATGGCTTCTCAATAGGAGCTCCCTAGTGGATGGAACTTGGTTCTTGGCAGCAAGGAGGCTGGATGGCCAACACACACACACACACACACACACACACACACAACACAAAAAACTAACTTACTCTGTGTATAAAGCATATATATAGACACACATACAATATATAAACAGGTACACATAATATTTCAGTATTAAAATCTCATAGAAAGGCAATTATGGAAAAATAAAAAGTCTAAAAAAGATCTTTAGGTTGGGGACGATAAAGAAAAAGGTTGGGAAACACTGCCGTAGCTCTGTCCAGGTGATGAAGAGTGGGTGATGCTATCAGTGTAACAGGAGAGAGAAGAGAGAAAAAAAAGTTTCATGAAAACAGCTTCAGTTTTCTTTATAAAGTTGTAGTAGTTAAAAGTGAAGTAAGGAATAACAAAGGTTGGGCTGTTTGGAGTGGAAAGGGTAGACTGCTTCTGTGGGGGTGAGGGTGGCTGTAGCTATTAGCCCTCCCTAGTAAGTGGCTATGAGGGTCTGTCTCTTAGAAGATTCATAAAGTTGGTGCAATCTGCCTGTATCTCCTCAAGGACCTTCTGCTTTTCTCCCTTCTCTCCTAATACTAGATTTAGCTAGCTATTTAATGAGAAAGCTTGTTTTAAGACAGTTTACAGTAAAATACAAATTACCAATAAAATGAATATTATTATTTAATGGGGCACTTGCATTTGCATGAGGGGGGCACCCTCAAATGTAGAAGAGTAGCAGATGCTTAGTTACTCTGATACTTTAGATCAGATCTTCCCAACCCAGGGGCTTGAAGGAAAGATTCACGGGGCCTGCAAGAGCACATACATAGCAAGAATTATCTTTAGACAAGAATTATCTTTAGAGAGTGTCTCACAAATCCAGGTACTACTGTTTTTTCACTGTCCTGCATGTGCCACTGTAATGAGTAAAATATAGACTAGAAGACTTACTAAATTTATAATACTTTATTATTATTTATTTTCTCAAGCCACCTATAGTGAATGCATTGTTGCTTCCATCTGAAGATCCTTATCCTGAAATGCCTGAGAACCACTGAACTAGCTGTGTTGGAGGGTCACTACCCCTGCACGGCACATGGAATTGCCACACAGAGGCCATTCCACACATGAACGAACCACAGTCAGAAGGGCTCGCGCATATAGCTCCTTGAGAGGCTTAGGGTTCGGGGGATACCCCTTGAGTAAAATATTTGGCACAGAGGAGTGTTGATTGATGGTTGTTGCCTTGTTTTGTTCATGAACTACAGGCAAACATTGCTTCAAAGTGATTTGTCAGTAGTTGAGAATGAATCATTATTCATTCTTCTTATAGGTCCATAATTTTTAACCTTATGTTATCTGAGTATCATTAGAAAATGATTGGCATAGGGGCCAATCTGGGTGGCTCAGCGGGTTGAGTCTCTGCCTTCGGCTCAGGTCATGATCTCAGGGTCCTGGGATCGAGCCCTGCATTGGGCTCTCTGCTCAGCTGGGAGCCTGCTTTCCTCCCTTTCTCTCTCTGTCTGCCTCTCTGCCTTCTTGTGATCTCTGTCAAATGAATAAATAAAATCTTTAAAAGAAAAAAAAGAAAGAAAAAGAAAATGATTGGCATAGACATAGCCAATCCTATTGTTTCTCATACAGGAGAAAGTTATTCCTTTGTTTTAACCTTCTCCACCCTGGGGTAGTGACTCCTGTTTCTGGGTTGTCCCATGAAATGCCCTTCACATTTTTTTGTCTTGGATACCTAAAGAAATGCTTTTTTGCTATTGATGCACATCTTTTTTTCTTTTTACTTACTTGGTAAGAATTATTTGGGTAAGAACAAGATGCTAAAAGCTTTGGAACACTTTTTTCTTTTTAAGAAATTATACATGTCCTCTATAACCTTATTTTACCCTGTGTCCTGTACAGATAGACCAAAGAGTATATGACACTTTAAGCCAGGTTGTATTATAACAAATTCCATTATTAGCACAGTTCAAATTAATTAAATTTTACTTTACTTTGGCTACAAAGGGACTAAAAGCCACTTAGGAACTTAATGTCTCATTGTGAATCTCATTACTGGAGTGCAGTCTTTTAAACACAATTTGATCTTTGGTTGCCATGGGAGATTAAAAAGGTTTGTGACTGTATTCCATTTTATTATTTTTAAATTTTATTTATTTATTTATTTATTTTTAAAATAGTACAATTTTTTTAAAAGATTTTTTAATTTTTTTTTTAATCGGGGGTGGGGGAGAGCGAGCACAGGCAGACAGAATGGCAGGCAGAGGCAGAGGGAGAAGCAGGCTCCCTGCTGAGCAAGGAGCCTGGTGTGGGACTCGATCCCAGGACGCTGGGATCATGACCTGAGCCGAAGGCAGCTGCTCAACCAACTGAGCCACCCAGGCGTCCCTGTATTCCATTTTAATGCAGGTTTTATGTTGAAGGATTTATTTAAACTTTAATGATTTTTTCTTTATTATTGCTAGTTTATTAAGTTTTTTTACATTGATGTATAATAAACTGCAAATATATAAAGCACGCAGTTTGATGAGTTTTGATACATGTATACAGCTATGAAATCATCTTCACAATCAAGACAACGGACCTGTCCACTCCCAGAGTTTCCTTGTGCCACTTTGTAATCCCTCCTTGCCCACCCTCTGCCCCCTGCAGGTAATCAATCACTGATTTGCTAGTTTGCTTTCTATCACTAGAGATTAGTTTGCGTTTTCTAGAATTTCATATAATGGAACCATGTGGTTATGGTCTTTTTATTGTCTGACAATATTGATGTACATGTCCTTTTAGTTCCAGTTCAGATATCATAAGAGATCTTCTAGAAGAAGAGGAAGCCTGGGAAGCATCACATGGGTGAGTTCTCATCATCAAGAAGTAGTGTGTACTCTGAGAAATTATAATTCCATGCAGTTGATTTTCAAACAAAAGAGTTCTTGTGCTTTCTGATTTACGGTAATAATTCACACACATTAAGGTAAAGATTTCCAGTTTACTACTTATTTCTGTACATTTTTGCTTAGAAGTGGAATCCCACGGTAATAATTCTGCTTACTTGTCAGAAGTTGTTTTCAAAAGACAGAATGTTCCAACGAGAAATTTACAGTTTACCCATAAGCACTGACTCAGAGTTTAGAAAACTTTCAGTCCTTTTCTAGATGTTCCCAGTCATGTTTAGTGTAGAATAAATGCAGCAGTTTGATTCCTTTTCCTGTTAGCATTTAGGAATCTGTCTGGGAGATGAGAATGGTGGAGGGGACCTATTCCAGGTCCTACCGGTAGGTAAGGAAGAAAGGAACAATGCCAAAGAATATTACATTTTCATTAATCTCTACCTGCAGGAGTGAGCTGCAGTACAATGGGGCAGCTTTGATCCACTGTAATTTTGTGATTACACTTCAGTGGGCCCTCCAAACTGCCTAGCAGTTTTACTGTTTCTGTGGTCATTCCTTTGTCTGGTTCTTCACAAGGATTATTTGAAACCTCACCTCTTTCCAGTGGCTGCACCCCCAGCTGGAGACCTTTTCTCTTCTTTTGTAGAGAAAATAGAAGCCATTATGTGGGAGTCCTCATCTTTCCAATACCAAATGTATAAATCTGTCTATATTTGTATGTATTTTATTCCTCTTTTTATATTTGCCTCCTTTTATAATAAAGGGATATCTTATCAGAGGCTAATTCTTCCTTGTTCCTACCCATTTGTTAGGAACTTTATCCCTTCTTTGTCTGGCAGCTGTTCCCCCTCAACTGTATCTTTGTCATTGGGTTCTCAGACTGCTCAAATCTTTCCATCTTAAAACCAACCAAATAACACTTCATTCAGTGTCTCCTCTCATTCCCATTTCATCCTGCAGCCACTGTTGTATCTTTCTTTCCTTTCTTTTCTCTCTCTCTCTCTTTTTTTTTTTTAAGATTTTATTTGCTTGACAGAGGCACACAGCAAGAGAGGGAACACAGGAAAGCAGGGGAAGTGGGAGAGGGAGAAGCAGGCTTCCCTCTGAGCAGGGAGCCGGATGCAGGGCTTGATCCCAGGACCCTGGGTTCATGACATGAGCCAAAGACAGGTGGTTAACAACTGAGTCACCCAGGCGCCCCTGTCCTTCCTTTACTTAATGGATGGTCTCTACCTGCTTTTTCAAACTCCTCATCTCCCACTTATTCTTCCACATTTTCAGCCAGTTCCGTCGTTCATCTGAATTCATTTTCACTAAGGTCATCAAAGAACTCTATCTTGCTAAATCCAAAGTTAAGACCTTCTTTGACTTCTTAGCAAATTTGATATTGTTGACCTTTTCACCTTTTTAAAAGCCTATTTGAGACTCAAAGAGGTAAATTTCCATCCCAAGGTCACTCAGCAGTAAGTGGTCAGTGATGGAGCTAAGATTGTAACCAGTGTGTCAAAAGTCAGCTCTTTGGACCATTAAGCTGTGTACTGTCTTTACAAAGAAGGAGAAGTTTACTGTACTGAGATTTTGTAGTTTCATAGCTGAATCACTGGGACAATAGGAAGGGTGTTGTATCCAGGGAAAGCATTATGAGGAGGTTTATCAAGCCAATGAGTTATTTGGTGGTTCAAACAGTAATGTTTTATGAAAGTTTGAGAATTTGGCTGTATTACTCTCACCTGAGCATGATTTAAATATGCATTTTGGGAAAGAAGGCCACTGCTTAGCTAACTATTTCCTCTTGTACCAGGAATCGCCCTGTTCATGCTGAGCTAAATCCGACACCAATGGCTATGACACCTTGTAGCCAGAGTTTCTGTACCCCAGGCATTCTCAATAATGATGGCCTCCAAGGGTCATCATATAGGGTGCCTGGGTGGCTCAATGGGTTAAGCCTCTGCCTTTGGCTCCGGTCATGATCTCAGGGTCCTGGAATTGAGCCCCGCATTAGGCTCTCTGCTCACCAGGAATCCTGCTTCCTTCCCCTTCTCTCTCTCTCTCTCTCTCTTTCTGCCTGCCTCTCTGCCTACTTGTGATTTCTCTCTCTGTTAAATAAATAAATAAAGCCTTTTATAAAAAGGCATCATATAACAAAGCCCTGAGAAGACCAGTCCCATCAATTCATCCTCATAAATAATAAATGTTACAGCTAGAAGGATCTAAGTGTTCATCTCATCTAATCCCTTCATGATATAGAAGGAAGCTGGACACCAGAGTGGTATATTGACTAGGTCTAGGTCCAGAGCTAGGTAGTGGCACTGCCAATATGAGAATTCAGGCCTCCTGACTTAAGCTAAGCATAGAAGAGTACAGATAAGCTTATACCATAATGTAGCATAGAACAGTGCAGATAAGCTTATACCATAATGTAGCTTTAGATGCAGAATCAGGAAAAGCCTCCATATCTTTACTTTTAAACAAAATTTGGCACTTTACATCTTAAGCTTATAGGCATGTTTTGTGGTACCACAATGGCATATTTGAGATATTGGTCCTAGAACATACTATTTCAGTTCCAACACATTCTCTTAATTCCATAAATGATTGAGAGGTTCTATTAGCAACACAGTGCTCAATATAAAGCAGTATTTTCATGAGCAGCAAAAAACCCAAAAACTATTTTCTGTAGACTGATCTTGGGTTCTTATGTCTCTAAATATTTGTTCATCTTACTGTTTTGAGCTATAAAATATATTTGCATCAGACAGAATGAAAACAGTAAGAGAAGTGGTCCTGGTATATCATTTCATATTTCTAGGCTTCATTTTTTTATATATATAAAATTCTGCCCCAGGGAGTCTAAGTCCCTTCTCTCCAGAGCTGCTTGCCCTCCACTGTCCCCTCCCTCAGTGAATGGAGTGTGGTAGTCTGCCTCACTGTTCAAGCCAGACACCCAGAAATCCTTTTCATCCTCTCATTTGCCCTGATCTTTCATATTCAGTCATCTGCCAAAGTCGTATGGGTAGGTGGTGCTCAGATCTAAATATGCATCACAGACACCTGAAGGACTTCTTAAAACACAGATTATTGGGCTTTACCGAATTCGAAGAGTCTGATTCAGTACATTTGGGGTGGAGCCTAATAGTTTGCATTTTTAACACATTCCCAAGCTATCCTGGGGCCCCCACCCAGCGCAGCACCTTAACGATATCTCTCTCCATCAGCCCTTTGTGCTGCAGTTGGCTACAGGCCTTTTGCTCTTCTCTCTAGCTTGCTGCAACAGCTGTCCAGCTGCCTCTCTGCCTCTAGTCGTTACAGTTCATTCTGCGGGTGAGATCTGAAACACACTGCGTTCTTTCTGTTGGACTTTAAAGTCCTCTGAGGACTTGCCAGTGTCCAAGGCTCTTACTGTCATGGCCCCAGCCTACCTACTGGCTCATGGAATTTCATATGTGCCTACCCCCTCTCCACCCCTCAACTCCTTGTTTCATCTAAGCCGAACTACTCATATCACCTCAGAGAGTCATGTTACCTTGCTTCTGTGCCTTTGCTTTGCCTCATTGCCTTTGCCCCTTTCCTCATCTAGATGGCAGATGTTACTCCTTTCTCCACAGTTCCATACAGAAGCCCCTGATTCTGCTCCAGCACTCTGCACTTACCACTTGACTGCCTTTCTAGTGAGCATGTGCATTGGACCTTGAATCTTCATGTGTGTAGCCTAGTGCCCATAGTGGGCACTCAGTAAGTATATGAATGAAAGAATATGTCAGTCAGTGTTTACTGGCTCTCAATACACTCATTAATGGATGTAGCTGTTAGTGACAGCTTCTGTGGCTTCAAGAACCTGTGAGTGGATAAAGATTGTCACTTATGAATCATTTTAACTATGTCATAGTGTCTTAAAGAGGAAATTTTAGGAAATAGGTTTCTCTAACATTCTTATAAAATCAGAAAGGAATAATTTTCTCTGTTAATCTGAATTTCATCTTAACCCCATGAGAATTCATTTGCAACACATTATTATTATTTACCCATTCAACAGCTGATGGGCATATTTGGGCTGTTTCCAGATTTAGGGGATTAATGAATAAAATTGCTGTAAGGATTTGAGTGCAGTATTTTGTGTGGACATAAGTTTTCATTTCTCTTGGGTTAATATCTAGGAATGGCATCGTATGGTTCATGTATGTTCAACGGATAGGAAACTGCCCAGCTGTATTCCACCAGCAATGTATGAGAGCTCTTAGTTGCTCCATATCTTGGCCAGTACTTTGTCATTGTCTTTATTTTTAAAGCCATTTTAATAAAGATATATTGGTATTTTTCTGTCATTTTAATTTGCATTTCCCTAAGGATTCATGATGTTGAACTTCCCCTCACATGCATATTTGCCATTCTTGTGTCTTTTGATGAAGTGCTTCCTCAAATTTTCTGCCCATTTATTAAATTGGGTGTTTTTTTAAATTTGGGATTTATGAGTTCTTTAGCAGAAACGTGTTTTGCAAATATTTTCTCCTACTTTATGGCTTGCCTTTTCATTTTCTTGATAGTGTCTCTCAAAGAGCAGTTTTAAGTTTTGATGAAATCTAATTTGTTAATTTTTTCTTTTCTTTTATATATGGTGCTTTTTTGTGTCCTACCTAGGAATTCTTTACTTAACCCAGTGGTTTTCTATTATGTTCTAGAAGTTTTAGGATTTACATTTAAATCTATAATCTATTTCAAGTTTTTTTTATAAATGGTGCACAGTATAGATTGAGGTTCAGTTTTTCTCTTTTACATGTGGGCCTCCGTTTACTTTATTTATTGAAGAAACTATCCTTTCTTCATTTAATAATTTTGGTACCTTAATCAAAAATCCATTGGTTATGTATGTGTGGGTCTATTTCAGGAATCACTGTTTTGCTCTATTGATATATGTGTTTGTCTTTTCACCAGTGACACCCTCTCTTCATTACTGCAGCTTTATAATAAGTCATGAAATCAGCTAGTATGAGGCCTCTAACTTTCTTTTTCCAGTTTACATCAGAGTTCATTCTTTGTATTTTATAGTGTATCATTTTTAACAAATGTATAATGACATGTCCACCATTATAGTATAAAGAAAGTTTCCCTGCCCTAAAAATCCTTTATGCTCCACCTGTTCATCTCTCCTTCTCTCCAAGTTCCAACAACCACTGATTGTTTTTGTCTTTATAGTTTTGCGTTTTCTAGAATGTCGTTTATTTGGAACCCTACAGTATATAGCCTTTTCAAATTGACTCATTTCATTTACTAATATTTAAAATTGTCCCATGTCTTTTTGAGGCTTGATAGCTCATTTCTTTTTAGTGCTGAATAATATTCCATGGTCTGGAGTATTACAGTTCTTTTATCCATTCACCTGTTAAAGGACATCTTGGTTGCTTCCAGGTTTTTGCGATTATGATTAAAGTGCTATATATAATTATATTCTAATTAAAAACAAAGTATGGGATTTTGTATAAGTTTTCAGTGCCCTTGGAGAAATACCAAGGAGTACAATTGCTGGATTGTATGGTAAGACTATATCTGATTTTGTAAAAAATTGCCAAACTTTGTTCCAGAGTGGCTATGCCATTTTGCATTCCCACTGACAGTGAATGAGAACTTTTTCTTGCCCTACATCCTTACCAGCTTTTGGTGTTGTCAATGTAAATCTTTCTTTTTTAGAATTATTTTGGCTATTCTGGTTTTGTTGATTAGAATTGAAGCTTAGGTCTGCTTGGTGGCTTGCTCAGGTAAACAACTGACTCTTGCTTTCAGCTCAGGTTGTGATCTCAGGGTCATGAGATTGAGCCCCCTGTCAGTCCTGGTGCTTAGTGTGGAGTCCGCTTGGGACTCTAACTGCCTCTCCCTTTGCCCCTCCCCCCCACACTCTCTCTCTCAGATAATAAATAAATCTTAAAAAGAAAAAAAAAAAAAGTGGTGCTGAGGTTCCGCTGTCCCTAAGGGAGATGAAAGGCTATCTGTACCCGTCTGGATGTGTTGCTGAACTTTGGGAGGGGATTTTGTGGTTCTATTGGATATAGGTACCAGATTCACCATCCTACCCTGTCCTGTGGGAAAAGGAAGCATCTGAATTGATTTAATGGGGTTTGGGTAAGACTCACAATGGGGAAGGGAAGTAATGTGACTTTGTAGATGGGGCCCTTTGGGCTAATTCATTATACTATTGTTTTTAAATTTGTATGTGTGTAGGAATTAATGGGTTATGTACTCATAATTCTCTATCCAGTAAATGCCAGAGCAAATTCTCTGATAGGGAAGAGCCAAACACAGAGAAGTGAGTTGAGTTCCCACAACCCTAATCACCCTTTATAGCTACAAGTCTTAAGACTAATGATTTTCCCTAGAGCCTCAGAGAAAGGAGGCAGCTTCAACCTAGAGGCACCCTTTGGGATTTTGGACTTGTGTCCAGCCTAGCATAGCTACAAGTTATACACCTTTTTGAAAAATAGCTATTTGCTTGCTATTAGATTCTTTCAAAACTGAATGGCCTGATCCATGGAGGCGCTTATGGACTGAATTGTTTCCCCCTAAAATTCATATGTGGAAGCTCTAACCTCCAATGTGACTATATTTGGAGATGGAGCTTTTAAAGAAGTAATTAAGGTTAAACAGGTCATAAAAGTGGTCATGAAGCCACAGAGTGGTGGATCTCCTTCTTTGAGGCTACAAACCTGAATGGTGCTGAGTGAGCCATGTGGGTCATTCACATACGTATCAATAATAAGGGCCCATTCTTTGAAGGAAATGACTGGAATCAATAATGGGCTGATGGTCAAGGGATTCGCTAGACTTTTTATCCTCCCTACAATCTGTAGGCATAATATTACTGAGCGTTGGAATGGCCTCCTTTAAAAATGTCAACTCCCTCACCTTCTAGTCCATATATCTTAGTAAGGAAATTTGGTCACTGAATGCTGCTGTCTCCAGAAAGGAATCCTTTCCTTTTGGCCACTTTCTGGGTAATGATTAGGACAGAAAGGGTTTTGAGGTTATGTATTTTCCTATTTCAGAAACTCAGGGTTCCTTCTTAACTATTCCTGTGCATGATGCTTCTTTCTTTCTCCTAACAGCAACTGTGTAATGGCCAGATTGGTACCTCCTCTGGGTAGCAGCTTGGCAGGCGGGGGGCGGGGAGGGGGTGTCCTAGTGGATTCACACTTAATTCTGATTCAACTTATTGGATTCACTTTCTGGACTGATATGGTTCTAGGTCAGGGATAGCAAACTATGGTCCATAGGCCAAGTCTGGCCTGCTCTCTGTTTGTTGATAAAGTTTATTGGAACATAGCCACACACATTTGTTTATCTATTGGATCTGGTTCTTTTCACAATTACAACAGAATTGGGTGGTTACAACAGACTGTATGGCCCTCAGAGCCCAAAATATCCTTTACACAAAGAGTTTGCCAACTCCTGTCCTAAATCAGAAGGCTAGTGATGACTTGCCTGAGTGCAGTACTCACTGAGTCTTCTTACTATGGCCCACATGTGTCAAAGCGGGGACATAATGAGTCTCCGAAAAGTTTAATAAACTTTTTGAGGAAATTGAGGAAAAGGTACAGTTACAGCTAATAAAAAGGCACAGGCTGGTTTTGTGGAGGGGGAGAAAGAGTAACTTCTAAGCGGAGGAACCTCTTAGACTCTGGGAGTTACAGAGAGGGAGGGACAATAATGAACTTTGTCCTTCAGAGCCACCTCTGGAGCCATCTCTCCGTGTATATCCTCCAGCTTATCCCTAGAGCCTTTATCATATTAATCGTAGTTACTTCAAGTTTTAGTCTGATGGTTCCAACATGTGGGTCATTCTGTCTGTGTCTCTTGGTTACTTTATATCTTGACAGTGGACTTTTTATTTGGTGTTTCTTCTTTGTTCATTGTACATCTTGTGTGGATGCTAGACATCTTGCAGAGGTCCTTAGATACTAAGGTAAAAATAGGGTTTGTGCCTGGAAACAGCATGCTGCTTCTTCTCATAGGCCATTAGTGTGGGAAGTTGAACCAGGTTGGAATTTCCTGGTTCCTACCATGACCTTCAGTGTATCAGAGGCATCAAATTCCTCAACCAGTGGACTGATTTTACCTTGTGCTTAGTATGGGGGCTGGATTGTGGGAAGCTTTTGTTCTCTGATTTTGTTCTCATTTACCTTTCAGCCTTGTCTGCACGCCTGCATTCCAGAGGTGCAACTCTCCATGTCTACACCTCTCCCTCAGCAGTATACTGCTACTGCCTATTACTTGGTGCTTGGCTCCTGGTGGGAGCCTGCTGGGGCTCTCTTGTTGTCTTGTTCCAGCTACAGTCTTGGGCAGGCCCTGTGTGCCTGGATCTCGGGGTTGGAGCTTTCTCTTCCCATCTTTCCCACCTCCCTTGTTAGTTAGACTACCTTGCCCAAGCCTTTGCTTGGTGTTGTTTGAGATCACCAGCCCAAGATGATTTTCTGCTCTTCCTCCAGAGTAAAGATTTTTATTTCTATTTCCCCAGCAGCAAAGAAACTTTGCAGTGTTCTTGCAAATTATTTCCTATCCTTCCCTTTCAAGCAGACTTCCCATTCAAACATTGTGCCCCTTCTATAGAGATAGTAGATCTTTGCTTGGTTCCTGTGAGCCAGTGAGTTTCCCTCAGCAGCGGAAAGCTCTCAGTTCATAGAAGAGAAGAGTCCCTAGAAGAGGTAGGACTTTCTGCCTGATCCCTGTCACCCGCATTCACCAGCTTTATCCTGTGACACCACAGTGGGCTTTCCTCAGTCTCCTACCCTGCTCCCAGTCTTTCTTATGAGCACCGTTCGGGGCTTCTGGAAAAGAGCTTGCCAATGCATGTGGCCTATCCTTTGTGTCAGGGGCCTTCAGTACCAGCCCATAGTTCAGAATTCATTAAAATGTTAGCTCATGTCCTCTTGCCTGGTTGTACAACAGCCACCTTTCTCCCAGTTCTGTGTCAAAAGTGATAGAATTTATGTGGCCCACCTTTCTTTCATGGGGCTTATCTTTCTTTGGAATTTGTTTTCTTGATTACCCTACACCCTCAGCTCTCAGACAGGCTCAAGAGAATGATTTTGTTAGACACTGACTTTGTCTTGTTAGGATACCAGCACTTTTTTTTTTTTTTCCCCCCAGTTTTCTTCATGTTAAGCTAGTCTACATTTTGATTCGTAAGGCATTCAGTTCCTGCTTCTGTCACTTACGGCCTGTAATCTTTGCTTAGTCACTATTTTCTCAGTTATAAAATGTGTATAATAATAACAGTAATAATAATTACTATAGATTTGCCAGTGGAGCAGAGAACTGTCTAGTGTATGTGAAAGCACTTGTCAACTAGAAGCTGCTGTAGAATAATCATCATTATTTTCTGAGATGCTTTTTCCTATTTTCTGTTTTCAGAAGTGATCTTCAAGACACAGAAATGAGTCCAAGACAGAATCGTCGTACCAGATCAGCAGAGGGTGCTGAGATTGAGCCGAGAAATAAGCGGAATAAAAATTAGTGAGGGCTTTGCTGACCTTTCCAGTGTGGTGATTGGAGTGTGGCACTTTGGGTTGCCACATAGACTTCATATTCATAAATGCCCAAGTGTTGACTTCTCAATATGATAGTTAGCTGATTTTCATACGTTTTGCCTTTCCTGGGAAAAATAAGTTCTAAAACCCCCTCACTTGGTCAATTACTCACTGTCTCTAAAGCATCTCTGTCTAAAAATATTGACATCTGCACATCTGCCGACTTTGCAGAGTATACAAAGATCTTGACAAAGAGTTTTGTGTGGTTTTGTTTCTGAATTTCAGGATTTCCTCAAAGCATTCTCCTTTTCTCAAGTTAATGTAGAAATTAACTTGAGAAAAGGATTCTTTTCAACCTCTCTTACAAGGAACAGCTCAGGAGTTAAGAGCCTTTGTATTTCTGGAAAGGCAGCACCACTTTGGTGCTTATCAGCCCTTGATGCCCGGATGCCAGAATGCCTGTCACAGCAGTTATGTGATGGTCATTGCCCGAGTTTTTAATGTAGTCGTTTGTCACTTGGAGTAGGATGTTAGTATTGAAACTAAAAGTCACAAACACTAACTTTGAAACATTGGCATATTCTTTGGAAATGGCACTTCAAAATGATATTAATCTTTTTTTTCCTTTTTCACTTGGGTAAATCAGATCTTTACTACTCTGACTCCAAGCTATTAAACAAAAAGAATGCAATAAATGAATTTGAAAATGAATAGACTGTATCAATTTAAAATAATGTTCTGGAAATAGTGTCTTATGAATAGTGGAGTACAAGCTGCAGATCAATGGAAAGACTTGGTCAGAAATTGTCTCTGTGCAAAATGTCCACCAGTTCCCAGTTCTTCCAGAGTTCCTAAGGCCATTCTTCAGCATCCCAGAGTCAGTCCTCTCCACCCCTGTCCCCACATCACTCCCGGCCCAAACACATCACTGTTCAAATAATATGACAGCACATGAGCCAGTGCTAAGAAAACAAATTTATGAATGTACCAGAGAGACATTTGTGTCCCCCTTTCCAAAGAATGTCTCCATTGACTTTGGCTTTTTGGTATGCTTTTGGGTTTCTGGATAATGTGTGGAGTCTCATTATGACTTAGAGTTCAGCGCTTCCACACTTAAATGGCCATTTGTTTTCTTTTTGAGTTCCCTGAGCTTCAAATGGTTATTTAAGAATTTGTCATAGTCATTTCATCTGCTAAATTATGAGTGGTGCATTAAGGAAACTAAAAGCACTACTCACTGAATCTTTCAAAGGATCTGATATGAGGTAAGTGAGCAATATCAACTAAAATAAGGTTTAACATTGATGTGATATTTACGTCACTGAATTGCCAGAAATTATGCTAAAATGAAAACTGTTCCAATAAAAATTGCACAGCCTACTATAAATTAAACTGGAAGTAATTACTACTTTAATTGCAGCTGTTAAAAACAAAATCCAAACAAGTAAATGTGAAGATCTAATTGGCTTTATTCGAGGATTCATGAATCAGGCAACATCCCATCTACAAGTAGAAAGGAGCACCAAGTTGCTGTACAAAATGGATAGTTTTTAAAGGCAGAAACAAGGTTGAAGGAAGGACTGAAGCCATTAGCAAAAGAAAAGAAAGGATTGGTGTAGGCAAGTTCATCATTTGGGGGAAGACTAGATGCAGATGATGTCAGTAATGCTGATCAGGAAATTCCAGATCGGCTGGGTAAAGGTCACATTCCGGCAGTGCAATGAAGTTTTGGTTGCTGTTGTGGGGGCAAGTGACTCCATCTGGGGCCTATTATTTCTTTTCCTTTTTCTTCCTTTTAAACACAACGAAAGATTTTGCAAGGGAGTAGTGAGACCCATGATAGGGAGTCAGGCAAGTGACTTTATTCAGAAGATTTTTGATTATCTTCTTCATCAGGTAGCCATCACTGTGCTGAGTGATGTAGGAATGATGTTAGGGTTCAAAGCCAGGGGCCAAAAAAGAACTCTTAAGGTGTCTTTGGTGTAAAAAGATGGTTTCATTAAAGTACAGGGAGAGGACCTGTGGGCAGAAAGACTGCACTGGGGTCAGGAAGAGTGGCCCATTATATACTATCAAGTTGGGGGGTAGGTAGGTATAGCATAAGCCTCCCAGGTATTTTGACAAGATTTCCAGGATTCTGAGGGGGGCAGCTGTTGTTAGAAAAAGGGGCTAGTTAGGAAAAGGTCATTTATTACTCTTCAGTAAAAACTGAGTCATGAGACTTTTCAGGTGTGTATTGGTGGCTCATCTGCTTGGAGGATGATTGCCAACCTGTATCTTGTGGGGGTAGAGATAAAGGAAGTTTCCAAGGGAAATATTTTTTTTTTAAGATTTTATTTTATTTATTTGACTGACAGAGATCACAGATCACAAGTAGGCAGAGATGCAGGCAGAGAGAGAGGGGGAAGCAGGCTCCCTGCTGAGCAGAGAGCCCAATGCTGCCTTCGGCTCAGGTCATGATCTCAGGACCCCGAGATCATGACCTGCGCTGAAGGCAGAGGATTAACCCACTGAGCCACCCAGGCACCCCGCCAAGGGAATTTTTATATGTTAAAGTAGATTTATAGGAACCTGGGGGTCGGATTAAGACTTTTGCCCTTAGCAAAGTATTAACATCAAAGCAGCTGAGTTCCTAGAGGAATGCCACTCTGCCTGTTTAAAGGACTTGTCAATGGGCTACAGGTAGTAAGGAAATGTAATAGTTTTTTTTTTCTGCCTTTGTTCCCATATCACTGAGTACTGGGAAAACAGAGGTGACCAGAGGCCATCTGAAATGGTGGTTCTCAGTAGGGCAGAGAGGAAGATTTTGCCCCTAGGAGACATCTGGCAATGTGTGGAGGCATTTTTGGGTGTCACAGCTGTGGTGTTAGGGGATTGCCACTAGTATCAGTGGGTAGAGACCAAGGATGCTTCTCAACATACTACAACACACGGGGTAGCCCTCTTGCAGCGTTTGCTCAGGCTGCTGTAACAAAGCACCATGGACTGGGTGGCTTAAACAAAAGAATTTTTTTTTCCCTCCCAGTTCTTGGAGGGCGGCAGTCTAAGATAAAGTCAGTAGGGTTGGTTTCTTCTGAGATCTCTCTCCTTGGCTTGCAGATGGCCATCTTCTTACTGTGTCCTTAGATGATATTTCCTCTTTGTTTGCCCATGTTTGTATCATAATCGCCTCTTAAAAGGACAGCAATCATACTGGATCAGGGCCCAGTAATACAATTTCACTCTACTGTAATTATCACTTTAAAAACCCTGTTTCCAAGTGCATTCACATTCTGAGGTGCTGGGATTTACAACTTCAGTATATGAGTGGCAGGGTCAGGGAACACAACTTAGCCCATAGCACAACCCGCCCCCCCCCCCAATTAAGAATTACGTGGTCCATTAAAATTGTCAGTGGTGGGGCACCTGGGTGGCTCAGTGGGTTAAGCTGCTGCCTTTGGCTCAGGTCATGATCTCAGGGTCCTGGGGTCGAGTCCTGCATCAGCAGGGAGCCTGCTTCCCCTCTTTCTCTCTGTCTGCCTTTCCATCTACTTGTGATTTCTCTCTATCAAATACATAAATAAAATCTTTAAAAAAATAAAAAATAAAATTGTCAGTGGTGACAAGATTGAGAAACTCCTGTGTAGAGAAGCTCTCAGATCTTCTTGAAAAATAATGCATAAAGGGTATTTACTGAGCTCTATATATTAGCATTTAGAATACATTTAATACTCATATATTGAAAGAAAGGGATTTTTCTATCCATTTGAAAATGAGGAACATAGGTTAAGTGTGAAATTCAGGATTGAAGCCAATAAGCTTTTGATTCCAAAGTTCATCTTTTAGTGAAAAAATGATCTCATCACTGGTTATTCTTTTTACCTCCTAACACTCCTGAAGGGTAGTTAGGGAGGGTATAACATCTCCTGTGGGTATGTCATCCCACAATGGCAGCGATGCTTATGGTTTGGGGAGGGTGCAGGTAAGCTGCTGTGTCGTCCAGAAGGGGACCTCCAGGTCCCTGACAGCATGGCTGTCAGGCCATGCTTTCATCTTCTAATCCCTTCTTTCTTCTTTATACCTCTCATTGAGAGTCACTGGTCTCCTTGAAGAAGTAATTCATACGCATGACAGCGTGAACAGTGTAGTGACAACAGTGGATATTTAAGAACTAACTCATGTGGTTGTAGAGCTTTAGAGCAGGTCTCCCTAAAATGTGCCCCTTTGGCACGTGGTAATTGAGCTAAAGCAATTGAGACCCTGTAGGCCCAAAAACTTTTTGCCAATTCCCTTAACTACCTGGAAGAATTTAAACTGGGGATCTTTCGCAGATTTAGAATTAATACCACAGATAAAATTTTATCTGTGTAACCTTTCTCAGATAAACATCTCATTACATCTAAAGCATCTGATCTTTTTCTTATTTCCCTGTGAATTTGGAACCCCAGGCCTCTATCCCATTCCTTTCTGTCTTTGAACCTCTCAATGTATGTGGGATTTCCATACATATAAAATTAATTTGATTTTCTCTTGCTAATCTGTCTCTTGTCAACTTGTTATACCAGCTGGAAGAATCTGAAGGCTAAAGAAAAAATTTTCCTCCCCAGTGTGGTAAAGATTCTTGTCAACAGGAGTAAAAAAAATAGAGAAGATTTTGGAGATTTTTTTTTTCCTGGTGGCCCTCAGCTCTATAGAATGAGAAGAAGGCAATTCTCTAGATTATCTCACTAATCGTTGCTATGGTTGAAGTCAAAATTTGACTCTTTGAGTTTTCTTAGAACTTGGGAAAAGGCAGAAACAGTGGATTATCAAATTCTTAGCATCTGCTAAAAGAAAATAATTCTTCAAGTGAAACACACCTTTTCCTATTATGTGTTTCTTTTTATGATAAAAGTAACTAATTATGAATATTAGAGGGGGAAATCCATCACAACCATTGAATTCATGACCATTCTTTTAACTTTCTTTGGTTTTAGTTTTGGGGCATATCAGATGTCCTTAGCTATAGCCGATTGAGGTGATAAATAGGTCATACCAGCACTGACATCTCTTTGTTACTGGCCTCACATCCCCAGCTACCCTTAGGCCTTTGGGGACATTTCCCTAGCCCCTTCCCCATATGTCCAGCTATCCCTGGCTTCAGGCTACTGAAAGTACAGGAACAAACCCATGCCTCAGTATGTTGCTGCTCTCCTGCCACATTCCTGCGGGCATCTGTCCCCCTTGCCAGTGCTCTCTCACACTGCCCGTCCTGCTAGAGAAGCCTGACTTGCCATGTCCTGACTTGCTGTGTGTCAAGTCATCCCTCTGCCCCTTCCTGTTGATTTCACTGATTCTTGGCCTTGCTGTGTTCTAAGTGGAAGCAATGAAAATGTGTTCCCCTAGTTTGATAGTGCGTGCTTTCCCCTGGAACCACTGTATCCTTCATAAACATTTTGCTGCTTCTCCCTTTCCCCCTTTACCTTCTCTTCTTTCCCTCCCCTGCCTTTCCGTGGCTGTCATGACTGGCAGGTAGTATAGTTCAGAACACACACCCCCTACACACCCCCTGCCCTAATGGGACTGATAGACCAAATGGGTAGATGGACATTAAATAATTACACAGATTATCATTCTGATAAGTGAAATAAAGCAGAGGTACATGACCCTATGAAAATACATAATAAAGGGATTTTGTTTTCCCCATAAGCTCTATAAGAAGCTTAAAAATCAGTCCAAGGGGTTAATCACCATAGTCCCACTTTACCCTCTATGTCCTCAACCGTGTATCTTGTCACTTTTTTGGTCCAGAATACAAAATACTAAAATACTCATTGAAGTAAATGTATGCAAATCAGTGCCTGTGTGTCCGCTAACTTCACAAGTGTGTCAGACAAGCTGGACAAGTCAGAATGACGTGTGACCCAGCCAGGAGTGACTCCATGCTGCATACACACACACACGGCTTTTATCACTTTGCCACAGAACACTTTCACAGTACATTATCAATACTCTTTAGTATTGTGACATGAACCCATCTGGATCATGTGCCACATTTACAGTCTTCTTTTCCTGGATGTTGAATTTACTGCCAGTTTTTCCAAGTTATGAATAATAATACAATTACTTCCTTCAGTTAGATTCCCAGAAATGTAATTGTTGAAACATTAGCTTTTAACAAAATATATGGGCAGGTTTTTTTCAAAACAGAGGACATTAGGATATTAAATTCTAAAGGGAATTTGGTCTGTGCTTTAAAATAATGGTCACTAAGAAATATATTGGAGCTCTTTGTGGGAATTTCACAGCAAGTACAAAATCTTAAATATGGCTGCTACTTTTGTTTAGCTATCAAACCTGATAGGTCCACTTTTGACAGGGACTAACAACAGACAGTTCTGCAGGGTTATCAGCAAACAAAAGGCCAAAATACTTTGGGCATTCTAATAATGTATTTAGGCTCTCCAAGGGCAATGGCTAGGGAACCTTTTTATAGCATTCCATAGCCAAGCTGAATACATTTTCTGGCAAGATTCTAGAGCTCTCATTTTTCTAGTGCTGTCCAGAGAAGAGTCCAGCTGCTTTGGGTGCCAGATGAACAGGTGAGAAAGTTGGCAGACTCTCATGAATGTCTATTTGAATGGAGGGCCGGGGGGGCTCAGGAGTACCAGCAGGCAGAGGACATTTTTGGTCCCAGTATTACACCTTTGAAACTCTTTAAGTTTCATAAGTGAAAGCCCAGACTTCACATGGCATTGTTTATTACTTCATTTTGGTTGCATAAGAACCACATCACAATCTTGTAGGAATTTTATATATTTTTTGTATGTATAGCATTTAAAGAAGTCCTGACTTTTCTGTGCCAAACAGTATGTCTGAACCACAGAATGCACTTCGGACATTTTGTAGTTGAAGGAAGCTGTTAAATACAACAGTTTGAATTCTGAAGAATATCTGCTAAAAACATTCTTACTTGACAACGTTAATTTCTGAAACCATGAAATCTCTATAGAGCAATTTCTATTGTATTTTCAGTTCATGTTCTTATCTAAGTAGGCTGAAAACCTGAAGGAGGAGGTAGGTTAAGGTTGCATATGTGACAGCTGACATCCTTATGCATCTGGCAATACAGACTTCATAGAGACACATTTTGCCTAGATGTGTTTCAAGATCATACAGTTTGGACTACTGCTGCTTTCTATCTAGAAGTGGAAGAGAGATGATTATATGTTTCTTAAAGTCCTACCCTGTTCAGGGCTGGGGCTTTTCTTGCAAAGAAAAAGAATATAGTGATACATTTGGGGATAGTTGTGTTTAAACCTGTGTGTTCGTCATGCAAGATAATAGATCGAGAGACCCGGGCTGTACTCTTAGATTTTGGTAGGTTGAGGGCACTTGCTAAAGGATGTTCTTTAGTAAGATGGGACTAGAACCCAGAGGAGAGGAGTGAGATACGAAAGGCAGTTCTGAGCAAAGAAATTGGTAAACACATTGGCAAATCTAAACAAAGACAAACCAAAAGAAAAAGAAAAATGTGGTATGGTCCAAATAGGGTGGACAGACAGTATTACACCGTACCATAGCCTGTGGGAAAGGAAAGCCAGAATATTTAAGATATTCTGAGGCCCTTGGTATTGTTTGGGAGGCATTGACCTATTTTACATTTTAAGTCAAAGATCTCTTAAATTTTTAGGGCTAATTATTCATGAATGGAAACAATGTATTTTTCAAGTCAGACAGTGGGATTAAGGGAAACTTGATCAAACCACCGCTAGACAGAAAAGAAAGTTAAACTATTACAGAAATGTGGTGAAAACATGAAACAAGGTGGTCTGATAAGCCCAAATACATGATAATCACTGTATATAAATGACTGGAGTTAATAATAGCTCATGTTTATCACATTGTGTGTAGTGTTTGCCAGCCACTGTTCTAAGGGCTTTGTCAGTGTTAACTCAGTCCTTACAACAAAACTGTATAGAGAGGGAAACTGAGACAGAAGTCAAGGAGTATTCCAAGATTACACATGTAGTATGTGTGGCAGAGATGATACTGGATCTTCAGTTCCTCCAATGTATTTCAGATAAGCCCAAATTTCTCAGAGGAATGACTTGCCATGACTTACACCACCCTGGCTGACCGGAGCCCTGTCCACTCTGCTCCCCTCCCACAAGTCCCTTTCTGTGCCAGGCTTGGCTTTCTTTCCTTCATCCTAAATACTGTCCAAAGTTATTTATTTGCCTGCCTGCTTTTCATTTGTTTTCCCCTACCAGCACGTGAGCTCTGGGAAGAGGGGCGGTCATGTTTCCTGCTGTGTCTGCTGTGCCTAGGAGAGTGTCTGGTACATAATAGGTGTTTGAAGCTGTCAACAAAAAATGAAAAGCTGTTTGTGGTCTGTCTTCCCTGGCTGGACCATGAGGCCCCTGAGGCCGGGGACTGTATCTGTGTGGTGCTCACCCCTGGACCCCCAGTGTTCAAGCAGCCTGGGAGGCCAGCGGCTTAGCACTGAAGAGGCACTGGGTGAGTCCTTGCCGAAGAGCAGAGAGATGCGGTTAGCAGGCTCAGAGGCCATTGCAGCCTTTCCTCCTTCCCTCAGCTCCTGTCCTTTCTACCTGCTCTACGGCGGTCCCAGAAATGCTTGATTCAACAGGATGGAAATCACATCAACGGTATCATGTATGTGAACGGCTTGTCACTTA
Source organism: Mustela nivalis (assembly GCF_964662115.1). Classification (NCBI taxonomy): domain Eukaryota; kingdom Metazoa; phylum Chordata; class Mammalia; order Carnivora; family Mustelidae; genus Mustela; species Mustela nivalis. The sequence goes on from NC_139020.1 coordinate 166,218,198, forward strand.
CTCCAAATCATCATGACACTCAGTAGCAACTCTATTTTTACTAAGTTGTACAGTAATCTTTACTGTCAGCTTATTTGATGACAACGCTAAATGTTTTTCTGACTTTAAGAAGTTTGCTAGTCTTCTAGGGTGGACGTAGTCTCCTAACTAAAAAATGTTACAGGAAACATCGTGGAGGACCTTTCCTTTCCTTTCCTTTTCCTTTTTATTATTTCTATTTTTATGTAGTGCTTACCTAGAGTCTTACTTCTTTGGGTGCAAACTTAATTTTGCTTTGAATCTTTGCGTTGACCTGCATGTTGGACACAGATCTTCACTTAAAATGGATAAGAACCCCTAATGCTAAAAGCGATTACTCTGTCTTCCTAGGTGCCTTCAAGGCTTTTGTTAATAGCTTTCCTGTTGGCTTAATAAATGGTCCCAGGGTCTCTGTGTCATATTGAAATGTGCAGCCCAGGAGCACCTGGCTGGCTTAGTCAGAGGAGCATGTGAGTTTTGATCTCGGGGTTGTGAGTTCGAGCCCCATGTTGGGTGTAGAGATTACAAACAAACAAACAAACAAAAAAACCCCAAAATACAACAACAACAAAAAACCAAAACCAAAACAGGGGCGCCTAGGTGGCTCAGTGGGTTAAGCTTCTGTCTTCAGCTCAGGTCATGATCTCAGGGTCCTGAGATCGAGTCCCGCATCGGGCTCTCTGCTCAGCAGGGAGCCTGCTTCCCCACCCCTCTCCCTGCCTACTTGTGATCTCTCTCTCTCTGTGTCAAATAAATAAATAAAACCTTAAAAAACAAAACAAAACAAATAAACTTGAAGTGTTCCGCACTGTCATGCTTTTTCTCTGGAGGTTTTGTGACAAGAAGAGCAGAAATTTTGTTCTGGAGACAAAGCTCTGCTCTTGGGAGCGTATGATCCGCTGTCATCAGGGAACAGATGAAGAGGCATCTGAAGGATTACTGTGGTTGTGATCCTAAAAAGAGGCCTGAGATTATTGTAGGTTTTTTATTCAAGAGATCATAAGACTGGAATTTGAAATCAACCTCATTGTCGTTGAAATGAAGGTACTCAGTGGAAAGAGAGAGTTTCTCTCCAGGTCACACAGCAGACATACACGGTCAAAAGCAAGAACTGAAATTCCACTTGGACAGATGAAGGTGGGGTACCAGCGCACTGTTAAAACCACTCATAGTGGGGCGCCTGGCTGGCTCAGTGGGTTAAGCCTCTGCCTTGGGCTTGGGTCATGATCTCAGGGTCCTGGGATTGAGCCCCGCATCAGGCTCTCTGCTTGCAAGAAGCCTACTTCCCCCCACCTCATCTCTCTCTGCCTGCTTGTGATCTCTGTCAAATAAATAAATAAAATCTTAAAAAAAAAAAAAACCACTCATAGCTCACTGTAGGATCTCGAGTAAGTCCTCTGACTTGTTTATTTGTGTTCTTTATCAGTTTTGGGGGACACCGATTCCTGTCTTGACCATTTTCTGGAGAAAAGGCCAGGTCGGTATTATAGCTATTTAATTATTTGTGTCCAGTTACACATGGAATAGTGCTGGTCCTTTTATAGGAAGAGTAGAAATACCATCAGAGTGCCTGTAATTAATGTATTTAACATTTTAATTATTTTTAAGCAATATATTATCATGGTTCATTATTCATAAGGTACAAAAAGAGTATACAAAAGAAATCTCTCTGCCACCACCATTTTCTAGCCATTGAGTACCCCTCCCTGGAGCCAACCAGTCTCTCCCAGTAGATTATGCACATGCAAGAAAATATGTAATGTCCGCCCTTTATATTTCCACAGAAACAATAGCATCCTATATCCACTGTTCTGTACCTTGCTTTTTTCTCTTAATATTATACCTTTTAAATATCATTTATTAAAGTATCCTTTTTTTTTAAAGGCTGCATAGGATTGCATATATGGCTGGCTGTTCCAAATGTCTAAACCACTTCCCAAATGAAAGATACTTCGATTTCTATGAAATCTTGCCATTTGGGACGACGTGGATGGAACTAGAGGGTGTTATGCTTAGCGAAATAAGTTGGAGAAAGACAACTATCATATGATCTCTCTGATATGAGGAAGTGGAGATGCAACATGGGGGGTTTGGGGGGTAGGAAAAGAATAAACGAAACAAGATGGGATCGGGAGGGAGACAAACCATAAGAGACTCTTAATGTCACAAAACAAACTGAGGGGGGCAGGGAGGAGGGGGGTAGGGAGAGAGGGTGGTGGGGTGGTGGACATTGGGGAGGGTATGTGCTATGGTGAGTTCTGTTAAGTGTGTAAACCTAGTGATTCACAGACCACGCCTGGGGCTAATAATACATTATATGTTTATAAAAAAATAAAAAAAATTTAAAAAAAGATATTTCAATTTCTAATACTTCTCTGTTATAAATTTTGCTAAAATAACCATACACACACACACACACACACAAATGGATTGTGTGTGTGTATGTGTACGATAAATTCCTAGAAGTGAACTTAATGGGTCAAAGATTTTTCTTATTTATTTGTCAGAAAGAGAGAGAGAGTGAGCGCACAGGCAAGCAGGCAGAGTGGCAGGCAGAGGCAGCTAGAGAAGCAAGCTCTCCGCCGATCAAGGAGCCCGATGAGGTACTCGATTCCAGGACTGTGGGATCATGACCTGAGCCGTAGGCAGTAGCCCAACCAACTGAGCCACCCAGGCATCCCTGGCTCAAGGATTTTGATAGTTCATGCCCCTTTAATGTCTTGGGTCTAAATACTGCTTCCAACTTCTTTCCAAATGATTATAGGCTCTGGCCCTTTGACTCACAGAAGCTTAGGATCTGAGATGAGGGGGAAAAGGTATGAATGTGTGTCTGCATAATAAAAATAGAAAGTACCAAGACCACAACCTGGCCAACTGAGAAGGGACTAAACATGAAGGTGCTTGGAAATCTTTGTACAGCTCACACTCACTTTTGGATGCAAAGGCTCCCAGAGTATCTGCTCCCCCAAACAGGGCATACAGATCACAAAGTACTCCGTGGAGCCTGACCTAGACTGTTAATCCTTCATCTAGTTTTTCCTTATAAGGGTCAGAATGAATGGCATATGACAAAAATTAGGATCAAAATAGCAATAAATATTTGTTGAATGAGTGAATATATTCTTAGATGCCTGTGAATGTCTGGGTCAGCACAGAACTTCTTCAGACTGCTCAGGCTAGTTAGTGCTGGGGTCTTGTGCTGTCACTGAGAAGACAGGGCAAGTAGGTTGTGTCATGTGGGGTCCATGCTCATCAACACAGACCAAGTCTTACAGAACTGTGTACACTAAAGAAAGAAAAAAGGCAAATTTCCTGTATGAAAAACACACAAAACCACAACTAGCAAGCAAAGTATCAATGAGTGCTCCCCTTCCAACAGCTGCTGCCCTGAGGGCTAGGGGTGTAACATCACAACTCTCGGCCATGTACCTAAACATTTCTACCTTCGCCTTGGTGCTTACAGAGTTGGGCAGCATAATGTGGTAACTGACCTGATGAGAGAGGAGCAGAGGTAAAGGCATTTGGCTGAATTTAGTTTTAAGTGTCTTTGTAGCTAAGGCAGTGTGGGAAATATGTAAGAAGGCTTTGTTCTCCCTGGCTAATAACCTTGTTGTTACTTGGTTTTCATGTTGTCAGTTTCCTCTAGGTATTGTGCATTGTCTTGTTTCAGTCAAAGCAGTGGGATTGATGGTTGCAGGTGAGGAGTCGGTCCCTGGTCTCCATCCCTCAGGTATGTCACCTGTCTTAGAAGAGCTAAGATAGGAAAAGTGTCCCCACTTGCTGGAGGCAGCTGTGCCTGTATTCTCACCTGATTCTCAGGCCACGCCCTACAAGCCCTGAGGCCCACCTAGCTCTTCCTAACCCTCCTGTCAGCCACTCATGCATCGTCTCAAGGTTCAGATTTTATTCCCAAGGCCTCTCTTATGCCCCTCTTGCAGGAGGAGGAAGAACTGAGTTGGGACTATATAGCAGATGGGATTCCCCATCTGCTGGGTTGAGCTTCAACCCAATCTTGTAGATTCAGTTTCTGATTCAGTTCTGCAGAAGGGTGCCTGACTCTAGTCTGATAATGGCTGGGGGTTTTAGGATAGATTAGGCACCATCGGGTTCAATGTCATCTTTAACCCCCTGGATAATGTGATTCATTTAAAACAAACAAACAAACATTGTAGATCTCCAGCTTTATAACCATATCAAACTGGTGAGGAAATCAAGTGGCCTGATTGGGCCTCTTTAGAGCGTCAGGAATGGGATGTTTAGGACACCCTGGAAAATGCCTGCTGCCCTGACCCTGCTCTCTCCCCCAGCCAAATCCCTGCTCTGAGAGCCCCCAGCTCAAACTCTGTTGGCTCAGGTTTTCCTAGAAGCAGATGCCAAGACAGACTTAAGCCAGAAGTTTATTGAGGGAACACCGGAGAGGGATGATAGGTCAGGGAGCAAGACGAGGTAGGGAGAGCCTTCTGGCACCTGTCAGAAAGGGGAGGGAAGACAGAGGTTTGGGTAGATGGGGCCTCTGACCATAGTGTAGAAATCATTCCCAGTGCTTCCCTGCAGCCCTGATGCCCTGCTTGTCCAGGAGTTTCCAGTGGAGCAGAATGATACTGGATGTGGACAGAGTGAGGCTAGGCCTGGACCCCAGCTCTGCACGAAGTTCAGCACAACTTTATCTCTGACCTCCTCTGGGAGATGATTTTTCCTAACACTAGGAATACAAAGATGTATAAGGCACCATTCTTGCACATGAGGAACTCAGTCTGGTAGAAAGACAAGCAGGTTGGCAGATAATTAAAATAGCATGCACAGTTCACAGAGAACAATATGATTAGAATAATCCTGGGGACAAGGGGCAGGAACTTCACGGGAGATATTTGGTATCCAGGATGGCACGGATATTGTATCTCCGGTCTCCCATTAAGTAAAATTTGGCCCCTAAATTAAGGAAAATGTTTACATTGCCTGGCACCGAAGAAGAGGAAGGCAACCGTTTAAGATCATAAGAACACCCCATTGTGGGGTGTTCCCTCCATCAACTTTGCTCCAGGAGCTCCGTCTTTCTAGCCTGAAGAGAACTAACATGGACCCCTTGGGACAGCCTCTCAGGGGCCTCCACTGTCCCCTGTGGACAACCATAGGCCCTGAAAGGAGACCAATTGCTTCCTGGCCTGCTGGCGCCACCTTCCTGGGTGTGGGGGTCTGTGTCTTCTTTGTTCTGAGCTGAGTAGGAAGGGGGAGAGACAGGGAGGGGCCACTCTTCTCATAAAGGACCCCAGCCCACAGTGGGCATCTGAGGGAGGTGGAAAGCTGTCCCTCTGCCTACATTCTGCTGACTTCGGTGGCACAGCTTTCCCGAGTCCCAAAAGGGGGTTTTTCTTCTACTTCCTTGAGATGGCAGGGAAGGGGGCAGGAGCTGCAGAAGAGGATCTTGAACAACAGTCTCTCAAGGCCTTGGCTTCCCCGGTGGTAAAAGAAGGGTGAGCTGGAGGCTTCCCGAGTTAAGCTCCATCACCTGACGTCCTTCCTGGTCGGGCACACCCCAGCTCCAGTCAGAGACCAGAGGCTCCTCGCCCTCAGAAGGGTGGAGGTCAGGGCTGCAGATGACGTTCCTGAGCTGGACGCTCTTCATGGGTCCCTCCCTTGCAAAATGAGAGCTAGTGCCCAGACCTGCTTCATATTGAGGGGGATCCCTGGAGTTGATGGGTAGCTCTCCGCTTAGCGAAGGGAAAGAGAAACCTTTTCCCTGCTCAGCTGTCAACGAGGAAGGGAAGGAACTGGTTTCAGGTACTTTAGAAGCAGGCCAAAAAAAAATGCAGCCTCTGAGGCTGGACAGCTCAAAGGCGGGAAGAGTCTCTGGAACCTTCGGAGAGGGCACACAGTGCCTCTGGGGCTGCCTGTATCCAGGTAACATGCAATTTCCTTGGCCAGTCTGAGAGTCTTGTCTTGCTGGTTTGAGAGAAAGGGCTCCTCCTCTGAGGAACTGCTGGCAAGTTTCTTTGAGGCACCAGTAAGGACATCCTGAAGCTGCCACCCACCTACTTGTGAGCTCAGTAGGTGGGTTACTGGTATCTAGACTTAGACTTATAATGGAGGGAAGAGGAGGGATGAAGAGGTTGAAACAATGGGAATATCAACTGGGTCGTGTCCATGAATTCCATGGAGATTTGTACAAGGATCAGGACCACTTCCTGGGAATCCCACCTCTTGGAGACTAACTTTGTTAAACAGCTTTCTTGCGATGCAATTCACTTAATGTACAGTTCATTCACTTAAAACATACCATTAGTGGCTTTTTTTTTTTTTTAAAGATTTTTTTTTTTTATTTATTTATTTGACAGAGAGAGATCACAAGTAGGCAGAGAGGCAGGCAGAGAGAGAGGAGGAAGCAGGCTCCTGCTGAGCAGAGAGCCCGATGCGGGACTCGATCCCAGGACCCTGAGATCATGACCTGAGCCGAAGGCAGCGGCTTACCCACCGAGCCACCCAGGCGCCCGCCATTAGTGGCTTTTAGTTTATGCAGAGTAGGCAACCATTGCCATAATTGATTTTAGAACATTTTCATTGTCCCTTCATTCCTTATCTCTTACCCACTACGCTCCCATCCTTCCCAGCTCCAGGCAACAATTCATCTACTGCCTGGTGGTCTGTTTCCTTATTCTGTACATTTCATATCAGTGGAATCATACCATATGTGGCCCTTTCCATCTGGCTGCTTTCACTCAGCATAAGTTTTTCAAGGTTCCTCATGCTGTAGCGCATACCAGAGCTTCATTTCTTTTTACTGTTTAGTGATATTTCATTGCATGTGGCATTTATCCATTTATTAGCTGATGGATATTTGGGTTGCTTCTACTCATTTTGACTATTATGAATTAATGTTCCATTTGTGTACAAGTTTTTATGTGAACATATGTTTTTATTCATTTTGGGTATATATCTGGGAGTGGAATTTCAGGATTTCATGGTAACTCTGTTTAATTTATTTTGAGGAACTGCCAAACTATTTTCCAAGGTGACTAGCTGTGAATTGGGGTTCCAGTTTCTCCACCTTCTTTCCAACAGTTGTCATTATCTATCTTGTCTATTACAGTCATGATAGTGAGTGTGAAGTGGTATCTCACTGTGGTTTTGTTTTGCATTTCCCCAGTAACTAATGATTTTGAGCACTTTTTCCAGTGCTTACAGGCCAACTCTGTGTCTCCTTTGGAAACATGTCTGTTCAGATTCTTTGCCTATTTTAAAATTTTTTAACCTTAGAGTGTAAGAGTTAATTGTATAGTTTTCTAAATTTCAGTTTAGAGAAGATTGTGCATTGGTAGCTTATAGAGATAGAATTATGTTTGTGTTTTGATCAGGTATCTTACAATCTTGCTGAACTTACTAGTTTGGTAACTTTTTTTAGATTCTGCTAGATTTTCTATGTAGAGAATCATGTAGTCTGCTAATCAAGATGATTTTATTTCTTTCTTTCCAACCTAGATGTCTTTTTCAATTTTATAAGGAATCTTATCTGAGTATAGAATTGTAGGTTGACTTTTTTTTGAGTATCTTAAAATATTGCACCATTGTCATCTCCTCTGCTTTGCTTCCTGTGAGAAAGTTTCTGCCATCCTTATCTGCTTTTCTGTATGTAACATGAATTTTTTTCTGGCTGCTTTTGAGATTTTCTCTTTTTTATTAGATTTGAGTGTAATGCAGGAATACTTTGTTTTATTGTATTTCACTTTATTGGACTTTGCAGGTATTACATTTTTTAAAGTATTTTTAAATTATTATTTATTTGACAGAGAGACAGACAGCGAGAGAGGGAACACAAGCAGGGGGAGTAGGAGAGGGAAAAGCAGGCTCCCTGTGGAGCAGGGAGCCTGATGCGGGGCTTGATCCCAGGACCCTGGGATCATGACCTGAGCCAAAGGCAGACACTTAACGACTGAGCCACCAAGGCGTCCCAGATATTACTTTTTTTTTTTTTTTTAACAGATTGAAGGCTTGTGGCAACACTGTACTAAACTAGACATCAGCATCATTTTTCCAACAGCATTTGCTCAGTGTGTGTCTCTGTCAGATATTGTAATTCTTGCAGCATTTCAACCTTTTTTCATTATTATTTGGTATGGTGATCTGTGATCATTGATTATATCTCAGTTAAAGCTCAGATGATGGTTAGCATTTTTAAGTAATTTTTTAAAATTAAAGTATAGTTGACATACAATGTTACATGAGTTTCAGGTGTACAACACAGTAATTGGACGTCTCTCTATGTCGTGCTGTGCTTACTACAAGTGTAGCTACTATCTGTCACCATACAACACTATCGCAGGATCATTAGCTATATTCCCTATGCTGTGCCTTTCATCCCTGTGACTTCCACAACTGGAAGCCTGTATCTCCCCACCCCTTCACCCATTTTACCCATCGACACCTTCCCTCAGGCAATCACCAGTTTTCTGTATTTACGGGACTGTTTCTGCTTTTTTTTTTTTGTTCATTTTTTGGTGTGTTTTAGATTTCACATGTAAGTGAAATTCTATGGTATTTGTCTTTATTTCACTTAGCATAATACCTTCTAAGGCCATCTATGTTGTTGCAAATGGTAAGATCTCCATTTTGGGGGGGGCGCTGAATAATGTTCTATTATATGTATGTATGCGTGTGTATATCTATATCACACTTTATTCATTTATCTGACAATGGACCCAGGCTGCTTCTGTATCTTGGCTATTGTAAATAATCTGCAATAAACATAGGGGTATGTAAATCTCTGTCTTTTCAAATTAGTGTTTCTGTCTTCTTTGGGTAAATACCCAGTAGTGGAATTAAGGGATTGCATGATATTTCTATTTTAATTTTTTGATGAAGCAATAAGATATTTTTAAATTAAGATACACACACACACACACACACACATATATATTAGACATAATGCTATTGCACATTTAATAGACAATGATATAGAGTAAACATACATTTGATATCACTAGGAAACCAAAACATTCATTTAAGTCACTTTACTGTGATGGCATGGAACTAAAACTTCACAGTCTCCAAAGTATGCCTCTGACAGTCTGTGTCCCTGTTGTTTCCTTCCTGTTTCTTGCGCTTGGGCTTTGTTGAATTCCTTGGTCTGAGGGTTCATAATTTTCATCAGATTTAGATAAGTTTGGCCATTAGTTCTTCTGTCCCCCCTTCTCTCTACTGTTTTGAGGATTTCAGTTACATGTATACTAAAAGTGTCCCATATTTCATTGTTGGTTCTTGTCATTACAATTTTTTTCTCTCCATGTTTTATTTTGTATACCTTGTATTTCCACACTTGAAGTTATTTAATTTTTTTTTCTGCAATTTCTTCTCTGTCTTTAATTGTACCCACTGTACTCTACACCTCAGACCTACAGATGTTTTCTGTATTTCTAAATTGTCTCTAATGCACCATTGAGAGTCCCCTACATGTGTGTATGTGTCCATGTGTACATATATATGTGCACGTGTGCGCACATGGGAGTGGGATAAGGAGGAAATATGGAGGGTTTGATTAAAGGAGACAGAGGATGCTTGTACCATAAGCGGCTCTGCTACAACTCTCCTGTGAGATTGAGGGCAAGTCATTTTCCTTCTCTGAGGTCTGAGTTTTCATCTCTTTCAGGTTTTGTCTCTTCTATGTCTCTACTTAATTATCTGAACACAGGGAATTCAGTTATAATAGCTTTTATTGAACTTTTTCTACTCATTCTAACATCTGTATTATATCTGTATCCATTTTAATTGATTGGATTCTACATTATGGCTTGTGTTTTCCTAATGCTTTGCCTGCTTGGTAATTTTTTACTGGATGCCAGATATCGTGAGTTTTACCTTGTTGGGTCCTGAATGTTTCTGTGTCCTTATAAATAATCTTGATCATTTTTCTGGGATGCATTTGAGCTACTTGGAAACAATTTGATTCTTTGGGTCTTAAGATATTTTTTTTGGTGGGTTCAGAACAAGGCTCAGTTTAATGCTGGTTTCCCCAGGATTGAGTCAAGACCTTCCTGACTGCTGTGCTAAATGCCCTGTGAATTACAAATATTTCCAGTCTGGCTGGTGGGAATTGGCTATGACCAGCTGTGGAAATAAGTTTCCAGCTGTACATGAATGCTGGGCACTGTTACCTCTAATCTTTTCATAGTTCTTTCTACAGCATCTAATATTCTTACATGTGCTAATTAATATTCTCTTGAAGACTCAAGACAGGCCCTCTGCAGGTCTCTAGGGCTTGCTCTCTGTGCAGAAATCTCTCTGCGTCTCTTCTAACTGGTTTCTCTGGACTGCCAGCTGCATCTGCTCATCTCAGGGAGTTCAGCAAGCTCTGCTTGGGTTCCCCATCCCTGCACTGTGACCCCAAAACTCTCTCTGGGTGGCAAGCTGGAGCAGCCCACACTCTCACTCCCCTTGGTGGTTTCCCCTTTCCTAGGGATCAGTATCCTTCATTGCCTCAGGGCCAGTTTCTTGATAATTGCTGTTTTAAGCCCCTCCTCCCCTTTTCTGCATGTTTTAAAAACTTTTTATCAGGCAGGAAAATAAGTCTGATCTCTATTACTCCAATTTGGCTGGATGAGGAAGTTGCCTATCGCCTTGTTAATGAAGTTGCAAAATAATAAAAATAATTTAAAGATCATCAATAATGGTACAGTAAAATAAATATGGTCCATATATATCATGTTGTATTTTAAAGCTATTAAATGTTTTGGAAGAATATTGGTAGATACACTTCATAATATAGTAAGTGAGCAAAAGAAATTATAAATTGGTATTTACACTAAATTCCAGTGCTTAAAAGTGCATACTGTATATTACTCATGTATTCTGTGTATACATAGAAAAAAAGAAAACACCCAACATGTAATTTCTGAATTTTGTATTTCAGATGATTTTCATTTTCCTTCCTGTTTTCTGTATTTCTAAATTGTCTCTAATGCACCATTGAGAGTCCCCTACATGTGTGTATGTGTCCATGTGTACATATGTATGTGCACGTGTGCGCACATGGGAGTGGGATAAGGAGGAAATATGGAGGGTTTGATTAAAGGAGACAGAGGACGCTTGTACCATAAGCGGCTCTGCTACAACTCTCCTGTGAGATTGAGGGCAAGTCATTTTCCTTCTCTGAGCCTCAGTCTTCTCAGCCACAGAATTGATCTGTCCTGCTGGGACAGGCTTAGAGCCAGTGACTGCTGTAAAGTGCATATTGCCTTGCTTGTTCTGCCTTTTTCATTTCTTCTCCCGGGGCTTCCTTAAGAGCTAGAGAAAGTGAAATATTTCCCAGAGCTCTCTGTCACTCCAGATGGGATGACATTTCTCTGCTGGTCTGTTTTTCTAGGTCAAGGAGGAGGAAGAAATTGTAGGGAATTGATGATGTTGAAGGAACATCTCCATCAGCTGCTTCCTGCCAGGCTGAAGTGAGCAGTGAGCACAGGGCTGGGCAGGGACAACGGGATCCTCCGCGACACAGCGTGCAGATCCCTGTGCCCACCGCGGCCCCCTGCCATCTGGTGCCACCTCCTGCTCACTTCCAGGACAGCTATCCTCATTGTCCCCAGGCACCTCCCTGTTCCTCCCCGAAGTGAACACTCAGCTTGCTCCGGCTACACCGCCCTTCTAGCTTCTGCATCTCCGTAGCCTCGGGTGTGAGCCCTGAGCGAGCAGGACAGCGGGAACTGAGGAGGACAGGATGGGAGGCAGAGAGGCGAAGGTCACCCAGAGCTTGTGCTGCAGCGACAGTCTGGGAAGGCGAGGAGCCCGAGAACCATGACAGGAACCAGGGGCATTTAATTAGAAAAGAATGTTCTTTGGGACATCGGTATGTCTGCGTAATAAAAGCTGGCGTTTGCTGGGCCCTCGGTGTGTGCCAGGGACTGTGTTTTTCTTTTAAAAATTTTCACAGGCGCCATTTACAGAGGAGGAAACCGAAGCACGGGGAAAGAGAAAATCACTGGTAGTCTACCTCAGTGCTGATCCCCACACAATGCTGAAATGAGTGGGCAGGAAGCTAGGGCACAGAGCCCGCAGTGGCACGGCTGAGATTTGAACCTGGGTTTGTCTGGCTCTAGTTCCTGCAAGTCTTCACCACCACTTTTGGGGACTTCGATTATTCCAATGGGATCTAGTGGCAAAATCTAGACTAATAGGTGGAGAGACTTCTTTCCAGGGAGACTTCTTACAACTCAGTACAAATAATATTTCTCTTTTCCACTATTCAGAATGGAATAGGAATGGAGCCTTGACTGTGAGTTGACCATCAGTGGTTATACAGAAACCAAGGATTTAGCAGGGACATAGAGGAGATCTATGTGTTGAGTATATAATGTGTATGCCAGAGTCACCGAGTGACTTCTTTGGGGTCACTTAGAATATGTGTGGGTACAAGAATGAGGGGAAGAGGGTGTCAGCCCAGGGACGATGTCTAAGATCTAGGAGCAAAACGTCGAGCTGTGATTGTTAAAACATTAGGACCAGAGTCAAAGGTTCTCGGCACTGCCAAAGATGGCCTGTGAAGGGACAGCAGGTGACAGGGGTAGAGTAGGCAGGTTTGGGACCAAGATCCTGTGGGTATACAGTCTATGGGAATTCCTGCACAGGAAAATCCTGCACAGAAAACTTACATCTGGAATTCCAGCCTTGGAACCTCATTCCCTCGGCTGCAGACTTTCTTCTTTGTTAGGGTAGGGTATGTTTTACCAAGTCAACTTAGCAGAGGCTGAGCTGGGGCAGCAACCCAGCGGGTAGTTCCCACCCTCTCTACCTTAGACTTCTCTGAGTCCTCGGCCATGTGCATGTGCAGCTCTGTGATGAGGCACCCCACTTCCTCTGGCATTGTCGGGGTTGGCAGTAGGGGAAGACAGGCATGGGCTCCCGCTGTCCCAGATTTTCCTCTTGGGTTTCAGGGCAGCCACAGGGATTCCCATTAGTCCTCGTTCTGTCCTTTGTCACAGCCGGCTCTTCTCTGGACCACAAACCTGGCTAACCTATGCCTCCAGGCACCCAATCAAAAGCAAAGACCCAGCTTTGCTTAGCCTTCTTTTTTTTTTTTTTTTAAAGATTTTATTTATTTATTTGATAGAGAGAGATCGCAAGTAGATGGAGAGGCAGGCAGAGAGAGAGAGAGAGAGAGAGAGAGGAGCAGACTTCCTGCTGAGCAGAGAGCCCGATGTGGGACTTGATTCCAGGACCCTGAGACCATGACCCGAGCCGAAGGCAGTGGCTTTAACCCACTGAGCCCTTGCTTAGCCTTCTTAACCAGCCCTCACGACTGCTTACATCCTAGTTTCTTTATCAAACACTATGTTCCATATCACTTGTCAGGGGTCTGCTTCTCTAATCAAAACATTTCCTGAATCACACACATACTTGTCCCCTCTACACGCTCAAGCTTGTACTAGACCCTTGCATATTACTGACATTTATCTGTGGCTCACCCTTACCCAGAAGATCAAGTCCTGATCCCTAAAGATGGCTCTCCAAGCCCTTCATTCCCCACACCGACATCTGTTCTCCTCTGCTATGCTAAGCTGCTTTCCAGCCTTGGATTGAATCTGACTCTACCTCTTACAGCTACAAAGTCTTGGGCTAGTTAATTTCCACTGAACAGCCATTTCCACATGTATAAAATGTGCATGACAAAACCTCCCTTCACGGCTAATATTCTGCCCACATGACCCTATCAGTTGTATAATGTCTGTGTCCTCTCTGATTCCTTGGTCCCCTACCCTGCTGATTACTAAATACTTCGAATATCACCCTGTATTAGTTTTCTTTGCAGCATCACAAATTATCACAAAATCAGAGACTTAACACCTATTATATCCCCGCTTCTGCAGGTCAGAAGTCTGGGCACAGCGTAACTAGTTTCTCTGTGCATGGTGTCATAGGGCTAACATTGAGGTGTGGCTAGAGCTGCATTCTTATCTGGAGGTTGGGTCCCCTTTCAGGCTCTTTCAGGTCGTTGGCAGAATTCAGGGTCTGCGGCTGCAGGACTGAGGTCTCAGTTTTTTTGCTGGGCATCAGCTGGAGGTTTTTCTCAGCTCCCAAGGCCATGTGGCCCTTGGTCCTAGCCACATCACCCTCTTACAACATGGTGGCTTAGTTCTTCAAAGCCAGCAGGAGAATCTCCAGTCTACTATCAGAGTTTTCTATAATGTAACCTATTCAAGGAAGTGATGCCCCATCATAATCACGGGTCCTTCTCACACTCAAGGAGAGGGGATTTTACACAGTGTGTACACAAGGGGATGGGGATTTGGAGGGCTATCTTAGGAGTCTGTCTGCTACAACCCCATCTGCTTCTTAGCACTGGGAGTGAAATGAAATATGGAAGCACCTAGCACTGGGCCTGGCATGTTGTTGGTCTTCCATATATATTCATTAAATCTCTTTCTCTGACTTATTCATGATTTCTTGAAGCTAAAGGATCCCACCATGATGTTTCTCTTTATCTCCACCATGCAATGTATAGGAGGCCCAGGACATGTGTTCCACTGTAAGAGGGAAGGAAGACTGTATCAGAGAGCAGGGCTAAGGGAGGGGCAAGGGGTTCTGGGAGGAGTTAGGGAGCAGGGTAGGGGCGGGCTCAGATATGAATGAGCAGAGGTGTCTGTGGGCATCAAAGACAAACTTTGCCTGCATCACCTCTTTCAGATCCCATGCCATTCCCAGACTGTGGTGGATGCTGCTGCTAACAAATGAGCTGTTTATGATGCACCCTGGGGAGCATCTGTAGAGGATCCTGGAAGAGCTGATCCAGAATCGAGGGGAAGAGGGGAAGCCCAGGGTGCCTGCCCAATTCGCTGGGTCACCTCTCTCATGCAGACTGTGTCTTTTCATCCTCCACTTTCTCCAGATAGCCCAGTGGGGCAGACTTTTGAATGCAGTTTAGAAATCCTGGCTGACATGCCTTCCAGGATTCAGGGCTCCAGCTGTGACTACTCCAGCGAGAAGGGGCAATGCACCAGGGCAGAGGGATGGAAAAAGAACAGAGTTGGTGTGAGGAATTGGAGCATCTGGGTGAGCTGGTGCAAGGGGGTTCTGTACTCAATGTTCATTCATACCCTTTCCCCAAAGCCCAGCTGCAAACTCACCCCCTTTCCCCATCACCCTAAATGAAAGCAGCCAGCTTCTTTGTCCTTGTGCATGGGCAGTAGGTTTCAGTAAAGGAGCACAGGACCAGGAGTCAGGATACTGGGCTCCCTCTTTGTTAAGTAACATGCTATGTGAACATGAGTGTATCAGTTACCTCCTCTGGGAATCAGGTTTTCTTACCATTTAAATGAGGAGGCTGGCGCACACCCACTTTGGGGTGGGTCAGCTTTACATTTGGAGATGATTCAATTCCAGAGGCCTTATTTTGTTTTGGTCTTTTGTTCTTGACCCTTCTCCTTTTGGTCTGGAGTTTAGCAACCTCCCCACCCTGCCAAGTGGTTCCACATAGGCTAAAACACTGATAGACCTATGGAGTTCATTTGCCAAACCTGGCACCACTGTTCCATTTTTAGGAGTGTGTCCTGAATTCCTAACCTGTGTTATGAACTTCTTGGGATTAGGGATGGGACAGTCCCCCTTTTTGGAACTCAGAATTGGGGGATAATGAACCCAGAGGGGGAACTGGGTAAAATAAACCATCTAACGTGCCAACATCA
Organism: Mustela nivalis; assembly: GCF_964662115.1. Taxonomy (NCBI): domain Eukaryota; kingdom Metazoa; phylum Chordata; class Mammalia; order Carnivora; family Mustelidae; genus Mustela; species Mustela nivalis. The sequence continues at coordinate 166,233,878 of NC_139020.1, forward strand.
AGAAAAGAAAACACTGGCTATTTTCGGCTAGAGTTCCCTGCAGTACACAGGTTATCTTCCCACACCTGTTGCACACTCAACCCAGGCTTCGGTAACAACGTTGCTACAGTCAGCCAACCAGTGACAGCTTCACACCAGGGACCGGTGCTGCTAACAGCCAATGAGCAATAGCGTCACACCGGCGATAGTCCTGCAAACAGCCAATCAGCAACAGCTCCCAGTGCTGTCTCTCTCCCCCGCTGAAAGTCGGCCAATCAGCAACAGCTTTGCTCCAGTGACCTCACTGCTGAACTCGAGGGAACCTTCTGTAACCAGGTTTCTACAGCTAAAAATGAATCAATCCCTAAATGCTCCTCTGCGGGGAGCCTGCCCCGAACTCCACGGCTTCCCCGGACCTCAGCGGGCACGGCTTGTCTGTTTGGTGTGTGCCCTACAAGGAGGGCAGTCCCTCCGTTGGCTAACCGTTTGGCGTCTGACTTGAGGTTCCGGCTGGTGGCCTCTTCTTGGAAGCAGGACGTTTCCCGGACTGACTGCACCATAAGGGCAGGTGCCGAGTCGGCCTTCCGCTCTGTTAGATCAGTCAGATCTCCGTACCTTAGCAGAGCCCCAGGCACAGAGCGCTTGAATTACTGAATGTTCTCTGGGCCCTCTGACTGGTGCTGGGGCTGAGGCAGGGAATAGGTGCCAAGGTTAGTAGGAACCAGACAGTGCGAGGAAATGCTTTCTTCCTGGGAGAACAGCGTGTGCTGGACTTCAGGGAGCTGGGCCGGGACACGAGGAGAAGACTGGGAGCGTTCGGACAGAGGTGAGTAGCCCCTCTGTTCCTGCATCCTGGAATGCTTCCCATCATCTTGCCCATTTCTGTCCATCACACAAAGCGGCCCCAGTGCCTTCTCCAGTCTGAAACATCAAGTCCGGAAGAAGCTGGGTGAGGATAGGGAAAACCAGCCAATCAAACCCGTGGATTAGCTGGGAGGGACCTTGGCCTTGGCTAATAGAATCAGAGTCCCTAAGATGCTCTGATACCTGAAACACAGGGCTGATGCCACAGTATCAAACTGGAACATCAGAGAATCGCTTCACTACTCTGGGCCTCCCGTGCTCCCCTGTACCTCGGGGAGACTGGTCTGAGAAAACAGGTGCCTACACTCTGTCCCCAGAGATCCTGATTAAAGTGGTCTGTGGTTGGGCCTGTGAGATGATTTTTTTTTTTTTTTTTTTTTTTTTGGAAAATTCTCTGTATGACTCCCCTGGAGCTGAGAAATAACCCCCAGGCTAAGTTTTTTCTATCTCTGACACTGTGACCCCCCTACTCTCCGTCCATGGTGTTGGTTAGGGGCAGAGGCACAGTATGCAGAAAAACAACTTAGGGGTTCATGTTTTTAATGGTAACAGCAGTCATGGCTCCCATTGTTGAGTTCATTTTCTGTCCTCGGTTCTTTGAATGTGCTTTCTTCTAATCAAGTCTTCACAATACTCCTATCAGTCTTTATCCTGATTGGTGCTTTAGAGATGAGGGAACTGACCCTCAGAGAGCTGTGATCTGACTTGTTCTGGGTAACACAGCAAGCTGACAACCTGCCTCTGGCTGACTTCAAATCCAGTGCTTGTGGCAAACTGGTAAATTCAACATAATTGGCCACTGAAGTGGTTTCTTGGACAATTAGTGTGATTTGGGATTACTTTAACATTTACAGAAGGGGAAGTCCACCTCTTTTCTGCTTTGGCTACACTATTACTAGGGTATCGGGTTCTGCTTTCTTATGTTTGGAGGACACTGACAAGCTGGAGTGTTTTTGGATGAGTGAGGCCAGCCAGGTGGCTGCAAGGATCTCCACCATAGGTAGAACCATGCGGGATCAAGATGGGATCAAGTATTGTCAAGGAGCCTGGACAGCAAGTGTGGTGGTTGTTCTCGGGAAAGGCTTCCTTATCGTCAGGAGACAGACCCAGGAATGGGAGGACTATTCTTTTGGATGTTACGATGTGAGGATGTGATGCCACACTGAGGGCCACTGTCTTGCTACATGAGGGGAGTGAGTATAAAGGCGAAGTCCAGGCTTTAAACACTGGAACAGGAAGATGGAGAGAATCCACATCCTGGATGACGTGACTGGGGAGCCGTGTTTGCTCCCTCAGCTCTGGACCTCTTATGTGACATAATTCATGTCATTAGTGTCGGCATTATCTTTTAGGTGTGGCTGCTACATCCTACTAGAAACAGAGAAAAGAGGACTCTCCGAGGGATGTCGCCCATCTAGCACACATCCAGGGTTCTTATGAGTGTGGAAGGGACTGTGATTGGCAGTGCAAGCCAACCATCTTCTGGCCCTCACACCTTTCCTAAGCTGGGTCTTGCTGGGGGCAATCAACGTCTTTGTTTTAGAGAAATCCTTTTTGATTATAAGACCAGTTAGAGTTGTCCAGGGCCATTATTAACTATTGCTTGGTATATGTGTAAAATCTGCTATCTACCCTGAAGTCTTGCTTCAAAAAGTTGCCCCAGTAAGAACCAACATCTACCAGCAGAACATCTGCACTTGAGACTTCAGATTCCATGCTGGTTTGCGAAACCCACGTTTGTCTCCTGCACCCAGTAGCACACTGGCCTCAGCCCCCGTTGCTATAGAAGATAAGCACTGGGAAAGGCAATCTTCTATAGAAGATTGCCTTTCCCAGTTCCAGACCTTCAAGATGAATTCTGGGTGGACCCAGTAGCCTATATTTATTGTCAGATTGCCCACCCGAAACATAACACTTATTTCATGTTTTTTGTTTTTTTGTTTTCATGTTTCTAAGGCTTTTTGTTGTTATTATTGTTGTTGTTTTAACATGCTGTGGCTAAAACAAAAACAAACTCAGTTTTATTTAGAGAGATGCCCAGATGCTTTCACCTTGAGAAATAAGTCATTCCCTCCAACGCAGTGCGTGGCTCTGAGTAGAATCTCTGTGGGCCTTGAACTAGGCTAGAATATCCACACTCTGCTTGTATTTCAGTATCTCGACCATACTTCAGCCTGGCCGATAGTGAGGCCGGTTTTTTTTTTTGTTTTATTAATTATTCACATTGTTGTAATTATTAATATTTTCTAACATGACAGGGTGTTCAGAAGATGGAAAATTACATTAGTCTTAATCCATCTGTGAATTAATTTCATCCTGACACACAGTCTCCCAGCATTGTCCTCACACAGCCATCACTGTGTGCTGCAGTCCTTGTGCGCATATATTTTTGCCTCCTGATTCTTTTTTTTTTTAAAGATTTATTTAATTTATTTATTTGACAGAGATCACAAGTAGGCAGAGGGGCAGGCAGAGAGAGAGGAAGAAGCAGGCTTCCCGCAGAGCAGAGAGCCCGATGCAGGACTCAATCCCAGGACCCTGGGATCATGACCTGAGCTGAAGGCAGCGGCTTAATCCACTGAGCCACCCAGGCGACCCATTTGCCTCCTGATTCTTTCCTTCTTGTTCAGTTGTAAGATTTGGCCCGTGCCACCGCACCTGTTATACAATTACTCGTGGGATCAGCAAGTAGTAGAGTGATTGAACTTTGTAGGAGAAATTGGTGGCTGTTTGGGGAAGAGTTGTTGGCGTCCTCCTCTTTGTCTTTTGCTCCATTGTCCATCTTGCCCCTGGGGCTGAGGGTTCAGGATACGAGTGAGCTGTCCCCCACTCCAGGGACAAATCCTGACTCGCATGAGTCAGTCACGGTGGCCCCACGTCTCCTTCCAGAGGCTGGTTTAGGCACCTGCCTCTGTTGCTGTTCTGTAAGGCGGGAAGAGCTCTCATGCCCTTAAAAAGAAGCATGCAGGACGACAGGGTGTCCCCTCCTTCCACTGCATGTCCTTTTGTCTGTAGGTGATGCCTGCGAATGCTGCAGGGACCATATCCCAGCTCTGTCACCATGTGTCTCCCGTTGGGACCTGTTCACGCCTATTTTAGGGTGTACTCTGGAGCCTATTAGTTGGGTTTTATTATTAGGCATTTGGGTGGCACAGACCTTTCCTGGACAGTCCAATTTTTTCACCTTAGTAAAGGCCCTGCCCAAACTCCGGGGCACTCCTCAGGGTCTTATGGTGAATGTCCTGCTCCTCACTGATGTGAAAGGATGAGGAGCTAAAGCAGGGCAGCCAAGTTCCTGTTTCCCCAGGTGAGTCAGGGCACCAGCTGCTGACGGCGCCGGTCTGATTACTGGGAACACGCTGACAAGCATGACTCAGAGCTGGAACCAGGTCAGGGGGAGGCAGGATACTGGGCTCTAGAAACCCTAGAAAGAACTTCATCCCTCTGGGCCAAGAGAAAATAGTTCCCCTGTGTCTTCGCAGATGTGGGATTCTCACTAGAGCCCTTAGGGCCACAGAGGTGAACTCCTGTCCTTAGAGGACTAAGCATTTGGAGGTACTTTGTTTTGACTCTGCCCAAAATGCTTAGGCTTTGCAGGAGTTTAGGGCATGGACCAAGATTCTAATTCTATTCCTGGCTCCATTTGCAGCTAATTGTCTTTTGGGCATCACCCACGTTCTCTGGTTCTCAGTCTCCCTGATTATCAAATACAGTTGAAGGCAATATCTCTCTCCTAGAATTGTCGACATGTGAAGTGACCTTTATAAAATTCAGTGAAACAACAGCAGTTATGAGTCACCTACTGTGTGTTAGGCTCTGGGAATGAAAACATAAGGAAGAGTCCCTTCTCTTTAACAAGCTTTGAGTCTAATGGAGAAAACGGCTCATCTCATTGGTTATTATCACTACTACCCAGGCTCTATATATTTGAAGTTCAAGTCAAGATTTTCTTAACATATATCACATGTTCCTACTGCTGCCTCCGTGGCAGGGTGAGCAAGGCTGGCGGGACTCCCTGTGGGCTGGGACCCCATCCGCAAGGCAATGCGGGCCTATTTTCCTCGGGATTTTCTGTGACGAGTCTTTGGGCAGTTTGAGCCGAGGAGTGATGACGTCCCATTTCTTACTCCCCAAGTCTCCTGTGTGAACCAACAAGATAGGAATTGCTGAGGCTGTAGGAATGTGGAGCATCCAGGGATTGGCCCTCCTGCTTCTTGGACTGAGAGACTCTGTGGGCACACATCGCACCCGGCAGAAGCATCCCTCTGGAAGCTACCTTGGCGTGAGTAGCTTTCTTTCCCTCCAGCCGGGAGACAAATACTCAGCCTTGATGAAGGAAGTGTAATTTACTCATCTATCAACACAGTGTAGTTAGGGCTGTTTCAGACTTTAAACACAAAATAAAATACTTTCTTTCAGTGGAAACCTACTTGGAGCTGATGATATAAACAGGTAGCCAGAGGGTGCTCTCAGGTGATGGGGTGTGGAGGGTGGGGTGTCTCCCCCTTTCAGCCCCACCCCCTCCACGAAGGCCCTGGAGGATCTTGGGAAGCCACAGGGCGCCGTAGCACACAGCTTGAACTAGGCGGACTGCAGCTGGACGGAATGGGTGACGTCCCGGTGTATATGCCACACCTGGTGTGAGTTGAGCTCTGTCGAGGGTCCTGACCCTGAGGACTTTGCTGGCCAGCCACCTAGAGATACTTGGAAGTCTATCTTTTGGGGGCTTGAGAGGTTTTTGGTCTTTCCAGAATGTGGTTTCACCGGAAGGGTGCAGTCAGCCCATACCCCATTCTCAGTCCCGTGCCCTCATTCATTCATTGATTCAGCTGATAATTATGGAGCCCCTCCGAAGTGCCCGGTGCTGTCCTCCAGTCTGGGGAAACCGACGAAACCCCTCTTCCCCTGGAGCCAGTGGAACTCTGAACTACCGGCCCTATTCAGCCAGGGCTAAGTAATGGTCTGAAACAAGCCAGCTCGGCAGGGCATTTCTACCAAATGTGGAGTCAGTTTGTTTGCACACTGTCCTCTTGAGGTCCTTGAGTCTGGTGGCACTGCCTCAGCAGCTACCTTGCGGCAGAGAAGAGGGGACCAGACACCTCACGTGCTTCTAACTCAGTGCCTCTGAGACTTTGCTGCCCCTTAGAACACCGTGGGTCTCTGTTAAATCGGGTTCTGTGGCAGTGGTCTCCAGCCTCAGTCACGTAAGACCCTCCTCAGGTGAGTACTGTGTGGCCAAGTTTGAGAACCATGAAACTAACAGAAATAATGTGTCTCTGTAGGATTTTTTCGCTTGGATGTTTTGCTGGGCTTTAGGTACATCTAGATAGTGTTCTTTACCTTTGGACAGTATCAGGTTTACCGGAGGTCTTGGTTAAACCCTCACAGGCCCCACACACAGCCTCCTGGATCCACAGGCTGGGTTTTATCCCCGCCCCGGCTCCCCAGGGGGTCCGAGACACCCCAGAGCTGGAGAACTGTGGGAGGAAGGCAGCATCCGAGCAGGAGGAGATGAAAAGACTGATGATCAGGGGTGGCTCATGAATCCATGACTGTTTGGGCCCAGAGCCAGAGAGGAAAAGAAGTTTTCTGTACAGATGTTATGACTTTGGAGCTCGGCCTTAGCCCCTGCTAGGGAGTATTGACTCCAGTTTGCAGATGAGGCAACTGAGGGCACAAGGAAGCAACTTGCTCAAGGCCAGGTGGGACTTGAACCCCAGATATGCCTGACCCCAGACCCTGGGGATAGGGCAGAGTCACATCTTTCTTCTGTGACCCAACATCTGTTACAGGGGGCCTCAGAGAGGTCTTTCTCAACTCAGGTGACTGACTCTTGTCATCTCTTAGAACTGGCTCCAGGGATGCCTGGGTGGCTCAGCTGGTTAAGCCTCGACCTTTGGCTCTGGTCATGACCCCAGGGTCCTGGGATCAAGTCCTGCATCGGGCTCCCTGCTCAGTTACCTGCCGCTCCCCTTGTTGTGTGCGCCTGCACTCTCTCTGACAAATAAATAAATTAAATTAAATTAAATTTTAAAAAAAGGAAGTGGCTCCAGAAGTCTGTGCTCAAGACTCCATCCTGTGCTCACAAGAAGACGCTCCTCTTATTCTCCTGAGGGAAGATGTGCAGCCTCCTCCCTTCTCCCCGAACCCTAGAATTCGTGGCATTTTCAGTGCCGTAATGCCACTGCGTTCAGACTGCTCCCACTTACCTTTCCCAGTACTTTTGAGACTGCAAACATCATATGTTGGCTGTAGGGATTATATAATAGTTCCCTTTAGTTTGAAATTCTTCATGACCCAGGTAACTTTCGGCAACCATCTATGAAAATCTCAACTCAGAAGTGGGGCCAACGGATTCTTCTTAAAGAATGCATTCTCTTCCGAGTTTGTTGGCCAGATCAAAGTATCTTTACAGGCCTTGGAGCACACATACTCTGAGAACCACACTTCTCGTGTGCCGCCAGGCCCCGTCTTGCGCCTGACTCTGTAAGTATCCAAAGGGAGTCCTCATTCCTAATTCTTGACAAACCCGAAATTGCTTTCCAGAGAATGCATGCAAAAGCAATTAAGGTTATGAATGGCTCTGGCAGCTGCCACCCTACGTGATTAATTTTCTAATACAGTCAGCCTCCTCTTCATTCATATTTGATAGGAAACCCATGTAATCAAGAGGGAAGCCGGGCACAGAGTTGATGGAGTTGTGTGGAGGGTTTCTGAATGTGCTGGGGTGCTTTGCCTGCATTCAGGGTTGTGTTTTCCTTCCCTCGGTGACCCTGCTGGCGGTTGAAATTGGCTCTCACCTTGCCTTTGAGACAGTACCAGCTCTCTCAGAAGCCTGCTGCAAACCTGGTTAAGTAACCAGCGAGGTATTATCTAAAAGAAACAAAATATGGTTGGAGCTTCATTTAGAATCTGCCACGTTCCCTCAAAGTGCTGGGGGTATGTGAAACATTGGTGACAAAGGGTCCTTCCAGTGATTTCTATGGGGGAGGAAGTGCATTGACTGTAATATCCCAAAATGGGTCCAAGCTTTATAGTTCATAAAATACCACCAAACCCGTCACCTCATTTGAACTTGTGATAATCTTTAAAGGAGGCAGGAAGACATGGCCGTGGTTAGAACCTTTTTACCAAAGGGGAAAGAATCGCCAAAATTAAATGACATTTAGGCTCTTCTGGCCTCTTTTACACCATCACCCTTCACTCCCTCCCTCCCCCAAGCATCTCTTTGCCTCCCTGGGTTTCCCAGGCCCCTACCCTGTATTGTAGAATCAAAGACCCTTGCATTTTGCTGGTCTGACTTGTAACCTACTAAGATGCAGTTCCCATATGTTGCAAAGTGCCCAGGGTACGGCTGGGAACTTACAGGAGCGCAGTCAGTTATTTTGAAAACTTGAGGAAACAGCAGTGCATGGTATCTCTCCAACCCCATAGGAAAGGGAGAACCAGACCACTCTGCATTCCTTTAGATGACATCATATCTTTGCAAATTGGCTTTTCAGTATCTGCAGTGATGAAAAGTGAGAGCCAGTAAAAATCCATGAAGAACAGGAATCGAAGGTGGCAGTGTCCTATCAGATTGCAAGGCTCAAGAATTTGTGCAGTGCCCAACAGGCACACATGTCCCATTGGGAAGAAATTGTGGTTCCTTAAGAATAAAATAAAAAGATTATCTTTCTTTTAATTTCTGTGTATTATTTATTGTTGCCAGAACCCAAGAACTTATTAAGTTGCTTGGATCTAACTGCATCATAAATGGAACTGTTAGGCCTTTCTTTTGGCCTAAGGGCACTGTGAAAAAACACCAGTGATACCAAGGGGACCGTGAACCAAAAACACTTGGAAACCTCTCTTGTAAACCTCTCTTTTAAAACCCAAGACTAGCTATCTGCCAGAGGGATTTCACTGCTCTGACAAGATGCAGAAAGGACAACTTTCAGTGGGGGTCTTCCTGACCCCCCTGAGTCACACTTGGGACCAGTTCCTGAATGGGCCCAGGCTGGCCTAAAATAGTGGGATAATTAGTTGCCCCAGAGCTGGTAGAGTGTGAGAGGGATGACTGTTATCCCCAGGTGTCCAGGGGCTATTTTCAGAGGAGAACTTGAGCATCAGTCTCTCTGTTCGGTCTTTTTTCTTCAGTGACCTTTCGCTCAGGGTCATTCACATACCTGCCCCAAAAGGAAGAATGTGGGTAATCTGGAATCCGTGTCACATGTTTGCTGAGCTCCTCAAAGACATGAGGTTCAGCTCCTTCTTGCTCCCGGTTCCCCACACCGGCCTAGACCTCGGCCCCTGCTGGTGGCTTCCCTCGCTGAGATGAGAGGGGCTGCAGACTGTGGGGGCTGCCTGGTGCTCAGGAGAGCTGTGAGGGGCAGAAATGGAACCAAGGGGGATGCTTTCTCTGAGGTGATAAGCAGCCAGGGGATTCTTATGGGCCCGCCTGTGAGTGTTGCCTGATCCTGGTTCCCTGAGCACAGTTGGTGGGAGGCAGGCCATCAGCAGCTGTTCCTCTGCTTGGTGCTCACCCAGGGCAGGACTAGAACTAGCAGCTCCCCCTGACCTTGAGCTGTAAAACCAGCCGCTCCTGGTTCAAATCCTGCCTCCACTGAGGACAAGCCATGACTTTGGAAAGGTTACGTAACCTGTCTAAGATTTGGTTTCCTCATCTGCAAAATAGAAATAACAGTAAGGCCCCTTATAAGATCATTATGGCAGTTCATTGAAACGCCTTCTGTGAAGTGCTTAGCGGTGCCAGGAACACGAGTCTCCAGTATACGGGAGCAGCTTATCCTCTTCGGTGTCACCATCACCGTCTTCATCACCATCATCACTGCTGTCATCTCATGGGAAGCAACAGACCTGTGAAGCCGGGTGAAGCGAGGTTAACCATCTCCATTCTGCAGGTATGGAAACTGAGGCTCAGAGAAGTTAAATCTGACCTGCCTCAGGTTACACACACGGGGACCACTGGGACTCCAAACCCAGGTGGCTTTCCTCACTTGGCGCTCCCTCAACCGTACCCCATTGCTCCCTCCTCCATCCGTCCCTGCCTCCTGCCCCACTCTGACAGGTTGCCAAGTTCACACATTCTTATGTGCCCGCCTGTGAGTGTTGCCTGGTCCTGGTTCCCTGAGCTGCTGCTCTCACCTCCTGGATCCTGCGTATCAGACAGCCACTGGCAGGAGGGACAGCTTGAGCAGGGGATGGGGAACCCCTCTGGGTCTAGATGTCTCTCCCGAGTAGACACATAACTTGCTGCCTGTTTTTGACCTCTGGCCCTCTTGGCAATGTTGGTGGTTTTGTCACAGGTGGAGCCATCATCCTGAGGAGTGAGGCATGGGATGTCTCTCCCATGTGACCCTGCTGTCACTACTTTGCACAGAGCTGATGTTCTGAGGTGGTGGGAGCACTTTTTCCCCTGAGCTTTCGGATGGCTGTGTTTCCTTGTACAGAGACCTTTCCCGCATGCCTGCCCCTGGCAGCCGAGGCCCTGATTTGGTAATCCCTTCTCCGTACCCCAAATTGCCCTCCCTTCCACCTCTCCAGGATGGGGAGTGGAACATGCTGGGGCTAGTCAGAGGCCAGTTTTGGGTCATCCTCTGATTCAGTTAGTGTTTGCTGTGTAACATTCCCCAAATCAGCAGCTTAAAAGGATTTATTCTTCCTCCACAATTCTGTGGTTTGGCTGGTTTGGCTGGGATTGGATGGTCTGGAGTGGCCTCACTCACACCCCCGGGTCCTCAGTTGGAACAGTGTATTAATCATGCCTTCTTATTTTCTGTATTTTTAAAAAGATGTTATTTATCTTTTTGAGAGAGAGAGCATGTGCAAGGGAGGGACAGGGGCAGAGGGAGAAGCAGACTCCCCACTGAGCAGGGAGTCCCATGTGGGACTATGACCTGAGCTGAAGACAGACGCTTAACTGACTGAGCCACCAAGGAGCCCCTTTCTGTATTTTTGATGGTCTGACATCTTGGGGCCTTGCAAGGGACTGCCCTCCCAGAGTTAACCTATATTTCCAGAGACTTTCCTACAAGGGCTCACCTTTGACGTAGAAACCAAGAGCCCATACTCCTCCTCACCATCTCCTTTGTGGAGCTCTTGTACTCGGGGCCACTATCTTGCTGCCCTAATTATCCCAGGGCAGGTGCCAGACAGCCAGGGACAGCCCCTGTGTCCCAGAGCCACTGAAATTATTCAAACCGACCAATCCTAAACCGGCTTCCTCTACCTTGCCGGCTCCTTCCCATGGAAGAAGCCATGGACAGTCTCCCCTTCGTGTTTTCCTCTGGCTCCTCTGCCTGCTTCCCCATGTGGTCCCTGTGGCTGTCGCGAGCCTCCTCTTCTTGCGAACTGTGAGTAACTTTCTTTTCAGTGGCTGTCATGTACTGCTTGATTAGCCTCACCATACCCGAATTGTAATAAACCTCACATCTGAAAGCAGACCGCAGCTGTGATGGCTGTTGGGCACAGTCTAGCGTCCTGAAGGCAGCTAACCCGGGCTTCTTCCAGAGGGACCTCAGTGTTCCTAGTGGCAGAGGGAGCAGATTTCCCCCTGTAGACACTTCCTACTCCATCCTGGGGCACACTTGCTAATGTACTGCAAGGGCCAGCTGAGACTCAAAAGAGAGAGACTCCCTGATGAAAGGAGCAGCAAAGAGAGGCTGCAGAGCCCTGTGTGTGCGTGGATGGGAAGAATTTGTTGCCTTTTAAAAGAAATCCACCCTATGCTCTGCTTTAAGTGTCTTTGGGCATGTGGCTTCCTTTCCCTTAACCTCACTTTTATCACATTCATAATAAAGTGTAAATGCCTATCCCTTAGAGGACTGCTCAGAGAGTTCACACCATGAATTGTCAAGTGTCAAGGAAATGGAAGGATTTGTTGTTCACCGACATTCCTACCATGGGCATCACATTAAAAAAAATTTTTTTTAAATTAACATACAATGTATTATTTGCCCCAGGGGTATAAGTCTGTGAGTCATCAGTTTTACACATTTCACAGTACTCACCATAGTACATACCCTCCCCAATGTCCATCACCCAGCCACCCCATCCCTACCCCCCACACTCCAGCAACCCTCAGTTTGTTTTGTGAGATTAAGGGTCTCTTATGGTTTGTTTCCCTCCCGATCCCATCTTGTTTCATTTTTTCCTTCCCTACCCTCCAAACCCCCCACTTTACCTCTCAAATTCCTCATATTGGAGAGATCATATGATAATTATCTTTCTCTGATTGACTTATTTTGCTCAGCATAATACCCTCTAGTTCCATCCATGTTGTTGCAAATGGCAAGATTTCATTTCTGGGCATCACATTTTGAGTTAAGAAAGATCCAGGTAGTCTGGATCTTAAGAAATGACTTGGTTATCCCACAGCTTGAACTGAAGGAACGTTTCTTAAAACGTGGGTTGGTGTGCTCCCACTAAGTGCCAGACTAGATATACTGCCCACCCCCACCACTCTTGTATAAAATATAACAATATTGGGGCGCCTGGGTGGCTCAGTGGGTTAAAGCCTCTGCCTTCAGCTCAGGTCGTGATCCCAGGGTCCTGGGATTGAGCCCCGCATCGGGATCTCAGTGCTTGATTAGCCTCTTCAGAGAGCCTGCTTCCTCCTCTCTCTCTCTCTCTGCCTGCCTCTCTGCCTACTTGTGATCTCTGTCTGTCAAATAAATAAAATCTTTAAAAAATATATAACAATATTTACAGTTTTAGTTGAGGTGCTTGATCCTTTCTACAGGTGTCCCAGTTCTGGATCCCGAGAGAGGAAATTTGAATCAGGCATCACCTCTGGTCCAACCATGCAGCAAGAGGGGCACAGTAATGGGCACTGAATGCTGTTCTATGCCTGTCTTTTTTTTTTTTTTTTAAAGATTTTATTTATTTATTTATTTGACACAGAGAGAGATCACAAGTAGACAGGGAGGAAGGCAGAAAGAGGAGGAAGCAATGTGGGGCTTGATCCCAGGATCCTGAGATCATGACCTGAGCCAAAGGCAGAAGCTTTAACCCGCTGAGCCACCCAGGTGCCCCTTTATGTCTGTCTCGACCCTATTCCTTGAACTGGGCTGGACACACTAATCCCCAACAGCCAACAGATCATAGACATTGCAGATACCCACCCACCCATCTTCTTATTCCAGACCTTTCTTGCTCATTCCTGACTTGTGCCTGCTTCCCTCTGGCTTCTGCACACTTCCTGACTCTTGGCTCTCTGGCACTCATTATCCCGTTCTTGTACTTTGCCATGTGCAGGTTCTCCTCTGAAATGGCTGGCTCCTGCATCCCAGTGCTTCCTCAAGGGCTTCTGCTTGGATGCAGCTTCTTATCCAAAGCAACAACTGACAGTGGATTTAGTTCCTTTGGGCTGAGTTGTACTTAGGATGGGACAGCCATCCTGGTCTACTCCTCGGGACTCCCCTTGCAGCCCTGGTCCCCCCACCCACCGACTCCACCCAAGATGTGGGAGTTAGATAGTTTCTCTGTTCACACCATAGTCCCCTTGAAGGCAGGTGCTGTGTTTCCGGATGTGGTCATTTTGTCCCTAGGGGACTGAGAACATTGGATGGGATATAGAGTCCAAGCAGAATAGATTTGGACTGGATACTTGTAGTGGACCTGTGTTGTTTTATGGCTGTAAGCATCCAGAACTCTTTCTTATTTGGGAGAAATCCTTCATTGGTGACAGACCCAGTCCTGTCTCCCTAAGCAGGGACCTGATGTTCCCTTTCCTCAGCTGCTGGCCTCTCTGGCATATCTGACCTGGGCATAGCCAACCAGATGCTCCCACTTTGAATCTTGAGGCAGTCTCATGAGAAATAATTCATGCAGGAGAAGTGGAGAAGCTGAGGGCTCAGCGGAGATCACAGGGGGCTCCTAGCAGCAGCTGTACAGGTGAACTGCTCTCACCCAGCTCTCCCAGTGGCCTGACTTGGGTTGTATCTTTGCTGCCTAGACCTCCTGGTTTCTACCCAGTTTTTACCTTCCTTCTCCATTTTTGGATAGATTCAGAGACCAGTGCAGTAGCTTCTCAATAATTACTTCTTTTGCTTCATCGAGTCAGAATAAATGCTTGTGTTTTGGTTTTTGTAGTCAAAAACCTGACCGACGCAGCCCACCAATAATGATAAAGGACAGTTTCCATTGCCCAGGTGGGTAGCCATGCCAGGCGGGTCACTGGGTGCTTCTTGGGGGCAGTCCTGAGTCCTCGCAGCAGTCCTGGGGGGCATTACTGTTTTTTCTTACTTTGCAAATCAGACTCAGGCTCTTATGAACAGTGCTGCTGTGAACACTTCTCGTATGTGTTATCCTGGCTTTCGTGAGCACACATTTCTGTCGGGTATGTGTCTAGGAATGGAATTGCTGGGTCATAAAGTACAGATATGTTCATCTTCATTAGCTGATGTTCAATGTTTTCCAGAACGCTCTTACGAAATTCAACTCCCAACAGCACTTGTATGAGATTCCGGTTTCAATATGGGAGTGGATCTTGGCCAACATGTGATATTGTCTTTTTTATATTAGTCCTTGTGGCAGGTGTTCGCTGCTATCTCATTACAGCTTAGTTTGCATTCCCGACTCGGGTCTGCTTCTCTCTGGTTCCGGCACAATTCCTGACTCTTGGCTGTCTTGCATTGATTATCTTGCTCTTGTATTTTCCCATGTGGTGTTTTTCATCTGAAATTGACAGCGCCTGCATGAGGTTGAGTACCTTTTAAAAAGAATTTTTATTTTTTAGAAGTATTGGTTGGATAGTACGGAGAGTTCTCACATGCCACCCTTGTGGGATATTTGTTGCAATGAATGCACTAATATTCATACATTATTATTAACTAAAGTCCACACTTTACATTAAGATTCACTCTTGGTGTTGTCTGATTCTTTGGGCTTTGACAAATGCATAACATCATGTATCCACCATCAGAGTATCATACAGAATAGTTTCACTGCCCTAAAGCCCTGTGTACCATCGCCTCATCTCACCCCGCTTCCCCCAAAGCCCTGACAGCCACTGACTTTTTTTTTCTTTTAAATTTATTTTTTATTTATTTTCAGCATAACAGTATTCATTGTTTTTGCACCACACCCAGTGCTCCCTGCAATCCGTGCCCTCCCTAATACCCACCACCTGGTACCCCAACCTCCCACCCCCCCGCCACTTCAAACCCCTCAGATTGTTTTTCAGAGTCCATAGTCTCTCATGGTTCACCTCCCCTTCCAATTTCCCCCAACTTCCTTCTCCTCTCCATCTCCCCATGTCCTCCATGCTATTTGTTATGCTCCACAAATAAGTGAAACCATATGATAATGGTTGACTTTTTACTATCTCTATAGTTTTGCCTTTTCCAGAATGGCATATAGTTGAAATCATACAGTGTATAAACTTCTCAGACTGGCTTTTTTCACTTAGCAATATCTATTTAAGGTTTCTCTGTGTCTTTTCATGGCTAGGTAGTTAATTTTTAAAAATCATTTAATAATATTCCACCATTTGGATTAATCTCCAAAATACCCAGTTTGTCTCTCCATTCACACATTGAAGAGTATCTTGGTTGCTTCCACCTCTTGGCAGTTGTGTATAAAGCTGCTAGAAACACGCATGCGCTGTGTTTTGTGGACATAAGTTTCAGTGCATTTGGGTAAATACCGAGGAGTGTGGTTGCTGGATTGTGTGGTAAGAGCAGGTGTAGTTTTATAAGAAACTGCCACCCTGTCTTCCAGAGCGGCCGTTTTCACTCCCACCGGCAGTGAATGAGACTTCTGATGCTTCACATCTCAGCATTTGGTGGTGTCAGTTTTGGGATTCTAGCCAGTCTAATATGTGGGTAGCGATCTCTTGTCTTAATTTGCAATTCTCTAATGACATGTAAATTTGAGCGTCTTTTCTTTTTGTGGCCTCACCTACCATCTGTGTATCTTCAGTGATGAGTAGTCTGTTCCTGTCTTTGCCCATTTTTAAATTGGGTTGTTTTCTTCTTAAGAGTTCTTTGTGTATTTTGGATACAAGTGTTTTATCAGATTATATGTTTTGCATTTATTTTCTCCCTGCCTGTGGATTGTCTTTTCATTCTCTTAATAGCATCTTTCATGGAGGAGAAATTTTTAATTTTAGTGTAGGACAGGTTTTTCTTTCATACATCAGGCTTACATGCATTCTGAAAACCTTATCACCAAACCCAGATTCCTTTCTTATATGATCTATTGGAAGTCTTATAATTTTGCACTTTACACTTAAGCCTGTGTATTTTGAGTTAGATTTTGTAAAGCGTAGAAGGTCTGCATCGACATTGACTTTCTTTTTTTGCACGTGGGTGTCCAGTTGTTCCAGCGCCGTTTGTTGAAAAACTGTCCTTTCTCCATTGAATTGCCTTTGCTTCTTTGTCAAAAATCAGTTGTCTGTTTCTGGGTACTCTGTTGTGTTCCATTGATCTGTGTGTCTGTTCTGCCACCAACCCCACTCTCTGTCTTCATTACTGTAACCTTGCAGCGGGACTCGAAGTTGGGTAGTGTCAGTCCTCCAACTTTGTTCTCCTTCAAGACAGCATTGGCTGTTCTGGATCTTATATCTCTCCTTATCAACCTTACAATCAGTCTGCTGCTAGTCACAGAATGATTTGCTGGGCTTTTGATTAGATTGCATTGAATTAGCATTGTTTAAGCATGTTTTGATATATATATATATTTTTTAAAGATTTTATTTATTTATTTGACAGAGAGATCACAAGTAGGCAGAGAGGCAGGCAGAGAGGAGGAAGCAGGCTCCCTGCCGAGCAGAGAGCCCGATGCAGGGCTCGATCCCAGGACCCTGGGATCATGACCTGAGCCGAAGGCAGAGGCTTTAACCCACTGAGCCACCCAGGCGCCCCTGTTTTGATGTATTTATTTGCCATTTAGATTTTTGTGTGTGACATACTCTTTTTAATCTCTTGTCCATTTTTCTTTTTCTTATTGATTTATATAAATTCTTTCTATATTTTGAAAAGTGGTCCTTTGTCTTTATATGTATTAGAAATTCTCGTTCTCCTCTTGCCTTCTCAGTCTATTAATGATGTCTTTTGATGAGTAGGAGATTTTCATCTTAATTCTGTTCAGTTTAACCATTTTTCTTCATGGTTATATATTTCACAGCCTATTTAAGATCTGAAAGTTATGAGTAAATTCATCTCTGTTATTTTCTAGAGCAGGGATGCACAAAATCTTTCTGGAACATGTTGGATAATAAATATTTGAGGACTGTCCTACGGTCTACGTCATACCTACGCCACTCTGCCACGGTAGCGGGAAAGCAAGGCAATGTGTAAGTGAAGGCTTGTGTGTGTGTTCCAATACAGCGTAATTTACAAAGACATGCAGCGAGCCAGTTTTGTTTCCTTGGCCGTCATTTCCTGAACCGTGTGTCAGAGTTGCACTGGCCACTTGTACACACTGGGATGACGGCAACGTTCTACGTGTGCTTTGTTCATGACGTCATGACGACAGCCACAAGCCCCATGTGACTGTTGTGCAATTGTAATATAGCCCGTGCAACTGACAAATTGAATTTTATATTTTACTTAATTTTTATTAATTGAAACTTAAGTAGCCACATGGGACTAATGGCCACTGCAGTGGACAGGGTAGTTGTGGAGCCTTACTGTTTTCTCATTTGCTTCAGTCTACACCAAGAAATGGAAATGATTTTAGGTTACAGTGAGAGGAAGGGGATAGGTGACTATCCACTTTACACAAAGACCATTTATTTAAAACACTGTCTTTTCCCCCACAGCTGAGCAGTGCCGTCTTTGTCATATATCAGGTACCTTTGTATGTGTGAGTTGATTTTGGGACTCTTTTATGTCTTGGTATTTATGAGTATTTTTTTGATACTCGTCCTTTTCTCTTCTTCAAGAATATCTTAGTGCTTCTTACCCTTTGCATTTCCATATAAATTTATAATTAGCTTGTCAATTTGCATATAAAATCCTTCTTCTTGAATATTTTATTGGGACTGCATTGAATTTGTAGATCAAATTGGAGAAATTAACATATTTCTGTCATTCAGGCTTCCAAACCAAGCACCTGGTATGACTCTTCGCTTATTTAGATCTTCTTTTTTTTTTTAAATCGTTTTTTTAAGATTTTATTTATTTAACAGAGATCACAAGTAGGCAGAGAGGCAGGCAAAGAGAGAGAGGAGGAAGCAGACTCCTTCCCAATGCGGGACTTGATCCCAGGACCCTGAGATCATGACCCGAGCCAAAGGCAGAGGCTTTAACCCACTGAGCCACCCAGGTGCCCCTATTTAGATCTTCTTTAACCTCTACCAATCATGTTTTTTAGTTTTCAGTGTAGAGGACTTCTACATCCTTCAGCAGATTTATTCCTAGGTATTAAATATTTTTTTGATGCTATTATAAGTGATATTTTAAAAATTACTTTCTAATTGTTTATGGTAGGCATATAAATATACATTTGTTTTTTATACACTGACCTTGTATCTATAGCCTTGCTTAATTTACTTATTAGTTATAATAATTTATCTGTAGATTCTTTTGGATTGTCTGTGCATAAAAGCATATAATTTGTGCATAAGGACATCGCTATTTCTTTGATTCTCTTTCTTTCTTCTCTTTATTTATTTATTTTTCTTGGTATTGTGTTGTCAAGAATCTCCAGGAAATGTTGAACAGAGGTGGTGAGAGCAGAGCAGACACTCTTAGTTGCAGTTCGGTCTCAGAGGGAAAGCTTTTATCATGTTTGTTTCAGGTTACCCTCTATCAGTACATCTTACCTGGTTAGTTTCCTAGCATCAAACCATTCTTGTATTCCAACACAATTTGACTATGTTGTATTCTTCCTTATTCTTAATATTATCACTGGATTAGCTTTGTTAATATTTTGATTGTGATTTTGGCATCAATATTACTAAGCAAGATCGGCCTATAGTTTTCTTGTCTTGTATCTTATGTCTTATATTTTTGTCACTTTTGAAATCAAAGTGATGCTGACCTCATAAAACTAGTTAGGAGGAATTTCTTCATCTTCTATTTTCTGGTAGAGTTTTTACAATATTTGGCATTATTTCTTTCTTAAATATTTGGTAGATTTCACCCATGAACTTAGGATTCTTCAGTTTCTGGTTCATCTTGTATCAGATTTTACAAGTTCTATTTTTCTGAAGTGAGTCCATTTTATCTAAATTTTCAAATTTATTTCAAGAGTTACTAATATCTTGTGATTTTTCAAGTCTCTGATAGGTGATTATGTCTTTGATATTCCCCAAATCAACTGTTTATTCTTTTTCTCTTTTTCTTCATTATTCTCTCTAGGGTTTTTTCAAAGAGTCAACTTTGTCTCTCTTAATTTTCTTTGTTGTGCATTTGTTTTCCGTTTCATTACATACTGCTTATTACTTTCTTCCTTCTATTTTATTTGCATTTTATTTTTTACTACTTATATATTGAAGTATAGTATCATATATACACAGAAAATTGCACAAAACTTAATTGTACAGCAAATGCATCTTTACAAAATTAACACAACTATGTAAGAAATAGAATTTAACAGCACTCCAGAAGCCCCCCATTGTCCCCTCTAGTCACCAATCTCCCTCTCAGCCCCAAAGATAACCATTAGCCTGGCACCTAATCCCATAGATTATGTTTTACCCGTTTTTGAAGTTTATATAAGTGTAGTCATATATGTTTTCTTTTGTGTCTTGCTTCTTTTCCTGAACATTATGGTCGTGAAATTCATCCATTCTGTTGCATCTCGCAAACATTTGCATATTTAATTGTGCATATGTATAGCATTCCATTGTATAAATATAGTTGGTTCATCTCTTCTATGTTGATATTCAGATCAATTTTGAATTGATAACAGTTTGGAGATAGTATGAATGATTTTGAATAATAAAGGTGCCCAAATCACAATAAAAATATTAACAGAACTAACACAGCAATGATATTAAGAATAAGGAGGAATACGACACAACCAAGTCGAGCACAATGACCATTGTAGCATATGCTCTTTGGGTGCACAGATGTCCACACTACTGTTAAATACACAGCTGGGGGTAAAACTGCGGGGTCCTAGGGTATTTGTGTGCTCATGTTAGGAGATACTGCCACGTGGTTTTTCAAAGTGGCCACAAGAACATTTTCCTGCTAGCAGTATATGAGAGTATGAGTTTCTCCATGTCCTTGTCAAGACTTGGTATTGTCAGCCTTTTTAATTTTAGCGATGCTGGTGGGAGAACAGTGGTATCCCATTGTAGTTTTAATTTACTTTTTCTTAATGAGTAATGAGATTGAGCATCTTTCATATGTTTATTGACTATTTGTGTATTTTCTTTTTTTTTAAGGATTTTATTTATTTGACAGATAGAGATCACAAGTAGGCAGAGAGGCAGGCAGAGAGAGAGAGGAGGAAGCAGGTTCCCTGCTGTGCAGAGAGCCCGATGTGGGGCTCGATCCCAGGACCCTGAGATCATGACCTGAGCTGAAGGCAGAGGCTTAACCCACTGAGCCACCCGGGCACCCTTGTGTATTTTCTTTAATGAAGTTCATGTCTATTGCCCATCGGGTTTTTCTCCTTTTTATTTTTTATGACTCGTTAAGGTTCATTTTATACTTTAACTAAGAGTCTAATTTTTATGTATTGCAAATATCTTCTACTTTTGCCTTTTTACTCCTTTTTTTGCTGTCTTTTGGACAGAAGTTCTTAATGTTAGTGTATTCACTTTATCAATCTTTGCCTTCATGGTTGACGCTTTCGATGTCCTATTTAATCAATCTTCACTTATCCCAAAGTCAAGAATATGTAATCCTGTTTATCCTCTACAAGTTTTTTTGCTTCACTTTCCCAGTTTGGAACTAAGACACATTCAGAGTTGACGTAGTACAGGATTTTTCAGCCTTGGTACTCTGGACATCTTAAAGTCGCTAATTCTTTGTTGGGAAGGGCTGTCCTGTGTCTTGTTGGATGTTTAGCAACATCCTTGGGCTCTGCTCCCTCGATGCCAATGGCATGGCCCCTCTTCAACCAGCACAGTCAAAAATGTCTCCAGAGGGGTGTCTGGGTGGCTCACTGATTTAAAGCCACTGCCTTCAGCTCAGGTCATGATCTCAGTGTCCTGGGATGGAGCCCCCGCATTGGGCTCTCTGCTCAGCAGGGAGTCTGCTTCCCCCTCTCTCTCTGCCCGCCTCTCTGCCTACTTGTGATTTCTCTATCAAATAAATAAATAAAATCTTTAAAAAAAAATGTCTCAAGAATTGCCAAACATTCCCTAGCGGGCAAAATTACTCTCACTTGAGAACCACTGATTTAACATATGGTGCAAATTAGGGGTTAATTTTCATTTATTTTTTCATATGCCATTCAATTAATTGTATTTCTTTGTTTGCAATTTTTATACCTTATGTCTATTTTTCTTTGTTACACTGGTATGATCATCTAGTTCAATGCTGAACAAAAATGATGATAGCAGGGGAAGCTGAGTATTTCACCATAAGTATAATTTTTTTTACGGTAGGTTTACTGAGAATATCTGCTATCAGAAAGGTCTGTTACATTCTTCATTTATTAGGAGTTTTAAAAAAATCATTACTGACATCTGACACTAATATAGCACTGTATATTAGCTACACAGGAATTAAAGTGAAAACTTCATGAAACAATCATTAATGATTGTTGATGGTTTATGAAATGCTTTTTTTTTTTTATCTCTATGCCAGTGATCATGGAAATTCCCCTTAATTATGTTAACATGGCATTATCTAAGGATGTCACATTAATTGATTTTGCAATGGGAAACTGGCTTTGCATTTTTTAGAATAAATGCAGGAATTTAGGCCTTGGATTATGTTATCTTCCTCCAGGGAGTTTTTGCTTTTGCATTTGGAAGGCATGAAGGGACATTAGCATTTCACGATGAACCTCGGCCAGTTTTAGGCACTGAGATGATTCAAAGTTGAATGCCAGTGTTTCCTAGGTGGCTCTGCTTCCTGTTCATTCATCCTTCCAGGAGACAGCTGTTGATGTTTCCGGGGCCTCAAGGTGGATGGGGACAATTAGCAGGGCTCCTTTTCCTTTAACTTTGATCCTTCTGCCTCATAAAGACATCAGGAGGACTATTGGGGTTCTCAGCCTCTGAGCCCTCTTCCAGAATTAGCAAGTTGACCCTGGGGAAGACAGCCCCAATGCGGCCCTTTCTACATTACATCTTCTTCCAAGTCATGACCTGGTTATTCTTTCCTGCCTTCTTAGTTCTCTGAGGGCTTCAGACCATTTATTCAAATAATAATAATTAATATTTTTGTTATCATCATTATTTTGTTCAGCATCCCACTGGGATGGTTGGGTCTGAATTATCTGATCAGTCATTACTAGAGGTGGAACTTATGTTCTCAACTAGGGAAAAACATATAAAATACATGATTTTGGGGTCAAGAGATGGAACCCTGCGTTGGGCTACACACTCAGTGGGGAGTCTGCATGGGGTTCTCTCCCTTTCTCTCTGCCCTTCCCCTTATTTGCACACACACACACACACACACACACACACACACACACACACTCTCACTCACTCTCTCTTTCTCTGTCTCTCTGAAAAACAAAACAAAACAGTATGAGTATCTTAGAAACCTCTATGTGCCCTGACTAATCTCATTCTTCTCTCTCTCTGACATAACTAACCCTGCCTTAATTTTCGTGTTAATCCTTTGTTGCTCAAGTTTATGTTTTTGAAATTTATCCAAGATGGTGATTTTCTCTACTGCACAGTTTTCCACTGATACACAGCGTATTTTCAGTCTAGTGTAGGTGGGCATTTGTATTGTTATAGATTTTGAGCTATTACAAGTAATACTATGATGAATATTCTTCTACATACTTCTTGGTCCATAGGTAAAGTTATAGGATATACATATCTTCAACTTTGTTTGATAATAGCAAACTCTTTACCAAAATGATTTTATTTTTAAAAAAATATTTTATTTATTTATTTGCAGAGCAGTCACAAGCAGGCAGAGAGGCAGGCAGAGAGAGAGGGCAAAGCACTCCCTGCTGAACAGAGAGCCTGACTCCGAGCTTGACCCCAGGACCGTGGGATCATAACCTGAGCCTAAGGCAGAGGCTTTAACCCACTGAGCCACCCAGGTGCCCCATCAAAATGATGTTACTAATTTATAATCCCAACAGCAGTGTTGTTCTTGCTCTATAACCTTGCCAATACTTGGTATTGATTGACTTTTTACACCTTTGCCAATATGAGTACCAAGTAATATCTTCTATTGTGTATTCCACTGATATCTGCTGAGATTACATGTTTTTTCATATGGGACCATAAACATCTATTTTTTTCTGAAATATCTGTTCTTGCGTCTTGCTCTTTAAAAAAAATTATTTTTGTTTGGGTTTTGTTTTATTATTTTTTTAATTGATTGTTCAGAGTCTTTCTGCATTCATGGCCATAGCTGCCTAGTAGAGCTTTCCATAATGGTAGAAATGCTGTATCTCTGCACTGTCCAATGTGGTAGCCACCAGCTACATATGGCTGTTGAGCACATGTAATAGTGCAACAGAGGAACTACATTTTTAATATTGTTTAATTTGAATTTGAATAGCCACATATCTAATAGCCACCTTATTGAACAACACAGTTTCAGGTGATTTGTTAGCTTTGTTTTATGAATCTCTTCTCAAAGTTTGTGGATTATCTTTTCACTCCCTTTATGATGCCTTTGGATGAACAGAGTTCTTTTTTTTTAAGTTTATTTATTTATTTAAGTAATCTGTACACCCAATGTGGGGCCGGAACCCACGACCCTGAGATCAAGAATCAGATGCTCTTCTGATTGAGCCAGCCGGGTGCATCAGTGAACAGAAGTTCTTGATTTTAATGCAGTGAATTTTATCATTCTTTTCCCTTTTTGTTTTGTCAGTCTTTTCCTTTTTACTGTTTAATATATTGCTATAAAGTCCTTTCTCATCCTGAGGTCTTAGAAATTGATTTTTGTGTGTCTCATGAGGAATTGTGATTTTTTTTCTCTCCCTCTTGGATAGCCAGTTTCCCTAACATCATTTATTAAAGGGTACTTTCTTACCTCACCAATCTGCAGGACTGGTGGTATTAATGAAGATATTGACAAGAAATAGATGGTACACTCATGCAATATAATTGAAGAGTTTAGGGGTGCCTGGGTGGCGCAGTCGGCTGTGTCCAACTCTTGATTTTGGCTCAGGTCGTGGTCTCAGGGTCGTGAGACTGAGCCCTGCAGGAGGACCTGCACTGAGCATTTAACATGTTTGGGATTCTGTCTCTCCCTTTCCTTCTGCTCTTCTCCCTTCCTCCTCTCTCTCTCTCTCTCTCAAAAAAAAAAAAAAAAAAAAAAAAAAGAGTTTAACGAAGGTACTCCTTACGAAGAACGGGAGCAGGGTTTAGGGAAACTGCAGAAGATCGGAAGCTCTTGGGGATGTATTAGCTGCGATCATGTAGCACATCTAAACCTGAGGGATCAAGGGGAAGAAAAAGGCTATCATATAGGAGGTGATTATCCATAGAAAAACATACCAGTCACTGTGGCCTGAGAGAGAGAATGGGCCAGAGAAATAAATACTTGACCATTCAGCCTCACTCTTGTCCCTCCTTCAGATCTCCTGCTGGTATGGAACCAATCATAACACAGCTGGAAACCAGAGGAAAGGGAATGCCTTTTTTACATCTTACTGAAACATTATTCATCTTTTAAAGGGCTCTTAAATGATCATTTGTGTCTGAAACTTTAAGATTTTCTGTGTGTTCCAGGTAGACCCAACTGAACTCTCTTTTGATTCTCATAACGTGCTACATACCTGTCTTAAGACTCTAATCTTACTACCTCATTAGCCTAGCAAACAATAAAGGTCTTTGATATTAGGGACCTTGTAACTGATGGAGTCCATAAAGGTCAGCTCTGGGGCACAGAGTAGAGTAGAGAAGGGTGAACAGTGTATCTAGATAAACAGAAATCATCAAATACCCCTGTTCTCTTATCAATCTGTTTTCCATAAATGCCCGGATTTGTATGGGTTCTCTCCTCATACTGTGCCACTGGTCTATTTGCACCAATGCCACCCTGTTTTAGTTGCTGTAGCTTTGTTTTTTAAAGGAGGATCCATGTGCCCAGGATTGGGCTGGAACTCACAGCCCTGAGATCAAGAGTCACATGCTCTACCAACTGAGCCAGCCAGGCGCCCCAGTTACTATAGCTTTAAATATGACTTCATACTTGGGTGGACAAGTCTCCCCTCCTTGTTTTTCTTCTTCAGGAATGTCTTGGCTATTCTTGGCCTTTTATTCTTTCTTATATATTTTAGAGTTAGCTTGCAAATACCCATAAAAAACTATATTGGAATTATGATTGGAATTGCATTGAACCTACAGATCAAATAGAAGAGAGCTGACATATTTACAATATTTAATCTCCCCATCCAAGGATATAGTTTATATCTCCATATTCTTGGGTTTTATTTAATGTATTCCTTAATTAAGTTTTATAAACTTTTATACAAGCCTTCCATTTCTTTTGCTAATTTTTTTTCTAGATATTTTTTCTTTTTATTGCTATAGTAAATATCTTTTTAAAAAATGTCACTTTCTGCTTGGTTATTGCTCATGTGTGAAAATGCAATGTCTCTTGTCTATTTTACACCAAGCAGCCTCACTAAATTAGTTCAGTAGTCCTGATAGTTCTTCTGAGAGTTCTTTGGGATTTTCTGTATAGATAGTCATATTGTCTATAAATAACAATAGTTTTGTTTCTTCCTTTACAATTCATATGTTTGTCTTTCTTTCTTTCTTTCTTTCTTTCTTTCTTTCTTTCTTTCTTTCTTTTTCTATAGAAAGAGAGAGAGAGAATGCAAACTGGGGGGGGGGGGTGAGGAACACAGGGAGAGGGAGAGAATTTAAGCAGCCTCCTCGCTGAGTGCAGAGCCCAACACGGGGCTCAATCTCACAACCCTGAGATCATGAATTCTGCTGAAATCAAGAGTCAGTCACTTAAATGACCGAGCCACCCAGGTGCCCCAACCTGTTTTTCTTTTAAAAATCTTTTTGCAGTACTTGCGACTTCTAGCAAAGTATACAATAGAAGTGGTATTAGCAGATATGCCCTTACTTGCTCATGATTTTAGAGGAAATGCTCTCAATATTTTAGCATTAGTCATTGTGTCTTCTATAGGTTCTTACAGAAGCCCTGTATCAAGTTATGGAAGTTCCCTTCTATTGCTAGTTTGGTAAAATGTTTTTGTTTTTAACATGAAAGGCTATTGAATTTTATCAAGTGCTCTTACT